>NC_079456.1:5441216-5771216 GCF_903798145.1 Danio aesculapii
CTTTTATTAGAGGACATATAATTGGGTTTTGCAGCTCCAAAGCTAGGAAATCTAGGCAGGAAATGAAAAAATTAGAAGATCAAATAAAAAAACTAGAAAATAAAACTTTTCATAAAACCATAGATACAGCAGAAGCAAAAGAGAAACTTTTACTACTCAGGTCCCGATATAATGAAGTGTCAGCAGGTAGGGCAGCTTCAAAAGTCTTAAGGTTGAAACAAAATATCTATGAATATGGAGATAAAACAGGACGGTTATTAGCTTGGCAAATTCGACAACAACAAACAGAACGTACAATTACAACAATTGAGAGTTTAACTGGAAATATAGTTGACCCAGAAGAGATCAATGAAACATTTAGAACTTATTATAAAAAGCTATATAGCTCAGAATGCTCACTAAATGTAGATATCCAAGAACAATTTTTAGATAGTCTAAATATACCTCAGATATCAATTAAAGAAAAGAAAAAATTAGATGAAGACTTTACATTACAAGAAATAGGAGAAGCTATTGACTCTATGAAATCAGGAAAAGCTGCAGGCCCAGATGGGCTCCCTATAGAAATTTATAAGATGTTTAAAGAAAAGTTGCTAACTCCTTTTATGGAAATGATAATAGAGGCATATCATCAGGAGCTTTTGCCTACATCAATGAGAGGAGCTTTAATTACATTATTACCGAAACCAGGGAAAACAAACACAAAATGCGAAAATATGCGCCCAATTAGTTTATTGAATTCAGACACAAAAATTTTAAGTAAAGTTTTAGCTAAGAGGTTAGAAGGTACTTTACCAAATTTAATAGGAGAGGATCAAAATGGTTTTATAAAGCGTAGGCAAGGTTTTCACAATGTTCGAAGAGTTCTAAATATACTTCATGAACAGAGGGGTGAACAAGATACTGCTCTATTATCATTGGATGCCGAAAAGGCCTTCGATCGGGTTGAATGGTCCTATTTGTTTGATGTGATGAATAGATTTGGGTTTGGTGAAAAATACTGTAAGTGGGTTAGACTATTGTATAATAGTTCTACGGCAGAAGTGTTGACAAACAATATTGTTTCAAAACCATTTAGTATATCAAGAGGATGTAGACAGGGTTCTCCTCTTTCTCCTTTACTTTTTGCCATCTCCATTGAACCATTTGCAATAGCAATAAAAAACCATGTGGAATTAACAGGAATTAAGATAGGAATGATAGAACATAAAATTGCACTGTTTGCTGACGACGTCATTCTGTTTCTAAAGCAGCTTGATACATCAATACCTGCTTTACTAGATCTCATTAGTACATTTGGAAAAATATCTGGTTACAAAATTAATAATTCTAAAAGTTCTATTCTATATTTAAATGAGAGTGACAGACAACAGCCTAATAAGTGTGCAGCAACCTTTAATATTGTCAATTGTTTTACATACTTGGGTATAAAAATTGTACCAAAACTAGAAGATGTTGTGCCAGAAAATTATGGTTCACTTCTTGAAATTGTTAGTAGTTCAATAGAAAGATGGATGCCCTTATCCATTTCTTTAATTGGTAGAATAAATATTTTAAAAATGAATATTTTACCCAAATTCTTATATTTATTCCAGAATATTCCTCTGCCTCCCCCTAAGAATTTATTTCAAAGACTTAAAAAAATGTTCACTAAATTCATTTGGAATAACAGACGTTCCAGACTCCGTCTAACACTCCTGTACTTGCCATACGATAGAGGAGGTCTACAATGTCCTAATTTGCATTGGTATTATTGGGCTGTGCAACTTAGAACAATAATGTTTTATTTTGTATCTCAGGACTGCCCATCTTGGGTGGAGATGGAATCAGTTGGCATTAAGTCTGGTCTACCTTTAAATTTGTATTTATATTCAGCAGAATTTAAAAATCTTAAAAAAACTGTTTCCAATCCCATAGTTATAAATATGATTTCCATATGGTTTGACATGAAAAAATATTTAAGTGCCTGCAATCCATTATCTTGTTTCAGTCCAATTTGGGGCAATAAAAAATTTAAACCAGGTACGTTAGATGCAGGATTCAAGATATGGGCAGAGAAGGGAATTAAAAAGATAGCAGACTTATATGTTAACAATATTCTAATGTCATTTGCGGAAATTGTTAGTAAATACAATATTCCTGCAAAACATTTCTTTAAGTATTTACAAATAAGAGATTTTATCCTCAAATCACAAAATAATTCTCTAGATATGCCATCATTGTCTATCTTGGAAAAAGTAATAATAAAAGACTGTTTTAGTGAAGGTTTAATTTCTGCATTATACAAGATGCTGGTGTCAGGATCAAAGGAATCTTCAAATTGTAAATTGGAAGCTTGGAGATTAGATCTTGAGGAGGATATTTCTACAGAGGACTGGATGAAGACATGCGAGGAAGCTCAATCACTAACAATGAACACTCGTCTGAAACTGTTACAATATAAATGGTTGATGAGGATTTATATAACTCCAGTTTTACTGCATAAATATAATGAAAATATTCCAGATACTTGCTTGAGATGCAGGGACCATAAAGGAACATTGTATCACTGTATATGGGAATGTAAAGGAATACAGAACTTTTGGAAAGGTGTGAAAGAAATTATAGAAAAGATTCTTGAGGTTAATATACCAATGTCTCCTTTAATTTTTCTATTTCATTTATATCCCAAGGAGATCAAGTTAAAAAAGACGGAGCATATATTTATGAATATATGTATTCTACAAGCGAAACGGCTTATTTCTTTAAATTGGAAAAGTATATGTGCACCAACTATAGGCTGTTGGCTGAAAGAGATGGTAACAAACATGACAATGGAAAAAATAACATATATGATAAGAAATAAATACATAATTTTTGATAGAGTTTGGGGACCTTTTACGCTGTTTTTAAAAGATGGTGGATTTGGAAATGTTTTACTTGAAGATTAGTAACAGAGGTGATATTGTATCTTGATGTAAAATGCTGAGAAGCCTTTTGTTTTGTTTGTTCATTTGTTTGTTTTTTGGTTTGTGTTGGATCTGACACATGGAAATGTGTATGTACATGTTAAAATATAATAAAAAGGAATTGGAAAAAAAAAAAAAGAAAGTGAACAGCGGACGGGGGAGGGGGATCGGTAAAATGAGGTGCCAGATTTCAGAGGTACCGGCACAAAATAAGCCCTGAATAGAGATGAACAACTTACCAGCAGCCGCACCACAGCTAGGGGCAAGATGACCACTTGAACAGGTACACATGTTGGGCCTCGAACAAAAGCCATCACCACACGAGTTCCTACAGATTGCTGGAGAGACATAGATAATGAAGAGTCAGGAAGAGTTTAGCAAAGCCAAACAGGTGAATAGTACTTGGAAATAATGAATTAGCCACAGCTTTAGGACTCATATGAGTTTTTACACCACAATGGATTGTGTGTATGGTCAGAATGGCTACTAGAAGTTGTGCTTTGTGTCCAAGATGGCGTGCATCTGAATCCATCCAAAAACCACAGAAGCATATTACTTCTTGAGAAGTTACTTTACACAATTTTTTTTCAATGACAAACATAGTATGCACTGGGTGTTTCCCAGTCAAGTGTTTATCTCTTTGGGTTGTATTGTGGTTGCATGACATCACCAAAGCTCACATTCCAATCAACCAATGAGATTTGAGGGATATGTTCACAGCTAATGCCAAGTTCCTATTCACCAATAGTTTTTCTCTGATTTTAGGGGTAAGTTATGGATGAGGTGAGGGTTAGGTTTGGGAGTAAGGTATAAGGTCAAGACAACGTTTTTGGACTGGAATGTTGGTCCAGGATCAACACAAGATGTCTTACTTGGTAAAGCCATGTCAACCTTGTGATGTGGTTAAAGGTCTAGGGGTCAAAAGTTTATATTTCCCCTGCTATCGCTGCACCCTGAAGCAAGATACTTAATGAAGGTTAGCATAAGGCTAAACGCTAACTCTGTGGTAAGTGTATTAGAAGTTACTACATGTTTAATAGTATCACGCAACTTTAAGAACACTGGAGATACTTACGAACTATACACTGGTTCCCTCCAGGAAGCGTTTTCCATCCTGGACAACAATAGGAGTGGAACCGGGAACCGCATACATTGGGCCTGAAACAATGGAAACAAGCCCACTTTATAGAAACCAAATATTAATCATGAGGATTTCTCAGAAACATGCAGCAGAATGAAATATGTACAGTGTCAAAGACCTTAAGACCCTCTGCAATGAATACGGCTCGACACATACAATGGCCCCAGAGGACTTTCCCGGGGAACAACATGAATAGAGTTTGTTTTGAGAAGGACCATAGCTAAACTTCCCGAGTCAGAGATATTTACTAAAGCTACCCTAAGTTCTCCAATTCACTCATCCATGAGCTGGTTTTTGGCAGCATTCTCACAAAGAGTAGATAGTCCAGAGAAATGATATGTGAGATTAATGAAAGTTTAGTGTTTTCCTACTTAAATCAGTAGCTCCGGGATATCATGAAAAAAAAAATCTGATTTTTTCGACTCATTTTTACCGATTAGTTTTGTCGTAGTTTTCATAAATGCTGTGGCAAATATTGTGTATTTTCTTTTATTGTTTTTCTGTAAAGAATGTACATGTCTAAATTCATTATAAACCTTCAGGAACATTGATCTCTGTAAATACGGTCCGTGTTGTTTGACGACTATTTGAACTCATTGATGAAATGACGCAGAGCATGCATGCTTAAGGCTGATTTATACTTCTGCGTCAAGTGATTGCTGTGAACCACTGCCTTGTGCGTAGTCGTGCGTTTATATTTCTGCATGCTGCTTGAGTTGCTCTGCAATAACACTTCCAAACTGCTAGCCAGCAGTAGGTTTTTATGTTCTTCTGTATCAAGTTTCTTCAAGGGTGTTTTGTTTTTTCTGAACACTACCTTAAAGTACAAGTCCCTAAAACTCGCTCATTCAGAGGTGGGAACCGGCGGACGTGCAACAACTTTAATCATAATGCCGAGTTCAGACTGCATGATTTTAGCCCTGATTTTGACTCTCCGACAGGTTTTGAGAAATCGCCGACAAATGCCTGAAATCACAGGCAAATCGGTGCTCGTGTACGTGAGTGACAATCACACAGTGTGAACTATCAAATACACGATCTGAGAGAATCGCCGATGCGTCGCCGATGCCTGTGAAATGTTTGGCGTACTAAATATCTGGAGCTGTTGGCGATTTAAATCATGTCGTGTGAAATGAGTTTTGACTGAAAATAACATTGGCGATCGCCTACAGCCAATGAGAGAGCAGCATTCGCTTGTGTTTGTGTACCTGCAGGCCAGCGGGAGGTTGGGGAGAAGTTAAAAGCGTGCATTTTCGGTTTATTTGGACCCAAGAAATGGAGGAAAAACTCGTGGAGGTTTGACAGGAGCACCCGTGTCTGTTTGACGTTTCATATAGAAAGTTAAAAAAGAAAGTTGAGGAGAAATTGGTAATTCCCTTTAAACCCAGGTGAGCAAATATGGACATTTTCTACCCCATTAAGGGCTTCTTTCTCGTGATGTAGTTAATAACAAAAGATATACTACGTGTTTTTGGCTGTGAGACGTAGTTTGGACGAAGTTGTGATTCTTCCTATTGTGAAGTCATGCGGTGTGAAAGCCCCTGTCGCCGATCCATCTTGCAGTGTAAACAAAGCAGCAACAAAAGGCTAGCCCAGATAGTCATGCAGTGTGAAAACATCTGTGACACGACTACTTTGAAAATCATGCAGTCTGAACTCGGCATAAGGTAAACTCAAAACAAAAATTTCTATCTGGAGCTTCTTCACAGGACTCGACAATTGTAAACACTCGCTCCATCAGGCTCGCGGCTCTCGACACCGCCCAAGCTTGTCGCTGCTACCAAACCGACAAATCACAGAGCTTGCGTTCCACGTTTTTTTTTTTGTTTTTTTTTTTAGAGGTGCGCGTGATCCATGGTGAGGGGTCTGCGACTGTGCGAAGGCTGCGCTGAACCATATGGTGTACTTCACATGAAATCAAAGAAGAACGTAAATGACATTTTAAAGAAAATCTGGCCAAAACAAAGTTATTTTTTATTTAATTTCAGTAGTTCGAAACAGCTCACCAAATCGAACTTTTGGGGGGGATTGAAATTTGACTCCGAAACACCTTTGAGCTGCCATTGGTCCGTTGCATTTATACATTCGGTGGGTGTGTTTTGGAGCTCGGCCTTCATTGGCGTGTGTTTACTTCGCCCATGATTTGTTTCTCATTCCACAGAGGTCAGACAGGAGTAATAAAACAATATTAACATGAACAAACTGGAGAGTCCAGTAGCAGAGCTGGTTTGTACGGAGCAGATGTTTACAGATTTTTGCAGATTACTGTTTAGGAGTAGACTGGTATACACAAGCAATGTAGTGTATATACAACTCTGAATGTTCAAAAACAGTATACTATCACTCAGCCTTTTACAATTTATTTTTACTGTCAAACGAAAAATTTAAACTTTTGTTCTTCCATTTTGTTTGAAGTAAACCAGGGCATTAATGATGCAATACATAGAAGTTTACGATATTTCGAAGGTTAGCTAGACCCTGTAGTTTTTCATGATTCACGACAACTTATATTTTTTCATACTAAGAGTATTGAACCTATCAGGAAAAACATAACTGTGCAAGCAAATGTCGCAAAATTTGGTGGAGCTTGCATTTGTTTTAACTTGCACAGATTTCCGACATATTTTGGTCAGGACGCTGTTTAAATTCCCATCATGCCACTGAGTGCCATCAGTTTTACATTATACAAAAACATAGTACAAAAACATAGTATTTAACAATAGATTGGGTTCGTTTGGTGTGCAATACCTTGAGTTGTCAATACATACTTCTCATCCTATGTGTGATCGTGTCGTGACGTTTAAAGCTTCTTTGAACTTGATTATGCGAGTTGTATCAGTCGCTAAACAGACCCCTTAGTTTTTTCGCAATAAAAATGACTGATTTTGTGGTGATAACTCTCAGAAATGTGCAGACAATTTTGCGATTAAAAAAAATGTATATATATATTTTTTAAGATTAAAAAATAATAATCTTAATTACCATATTAGGTAGTCTACTGTTAGGTGTGCAATTTGACACAAATCATAAAAAAAGCTTCTTTAGTTTGGTCTCTTGTCAAGACAAGATATAAAATGATAGGGATTAGGCCAAAGGAAGGCTGTATAATATTTATGCACGAACTTACTTTTCTCTCTCTTAGATTTTGCTCCCCGGAGCATCTGACATGTACCTCACTCAGAAAATGTGTTAGGGCTTCCGTTACCGTAACACACCTAAAACACGGATTGCCGTAAAACTTGTCGCAAAGAAGCATTTTGGTTTTCTCTTGATAACTGCAGGGAAAGAGTTAAACGAAATCTACCAATCGTTGAATCCAACGCAAAATCAACAAAAAGATGCAAATTTTTTCGATCCTGCAAAGTTCTTAATTAAATGCAAAATAATCACAAAAAATGTAAATAATCTCATAAAACATCCAATTTCAAACCATATAATCAAAATGGATTTATTCAGTTTGCAATTAAATGCTTTACATAACTTATAGACGTTGCATACACAGCGCACATGATATATTTGAGTGTCTCTCGAAAAATAACATCTCACCTGTGCCCTTAAAATCATTATATTATATGGGGGAGGGTTGTGCAGTCTGTGCAGTACGCAGAAGCGGATGAAGCGCAAGTTTTTAACATGTGTCATTGCAAAGATGTGATTAGACATCCTGTGGTGCGAATTGGGCGTTTTGTGAGTTTGACGCACTTCAGACTGCAAAATAAAGCATGAGCAAACATCTAAAAAATGGAGCAATGGACAGAACAGCAAGCAGCTTGCATTGATAGAGATAAGTTGAAGGATGACGGCCTCTGGGCATGACCGAATTGAAAGACATTATTTGTGCTTAACACGTATGGTTGGTATTTTGGTGTTCATGAAATCGAGAAGTGATTTCGTTTAACTCTTTCCCTGCAGTTATCGAGAGAAAACCAAAATGCTTCTCTGCGATGAGTTTTACGGCAATCCGTGTTTTAGGTGTATTGCGGTAGGGGAAGCCCTTACGCATTTTCTGAGTGAGGTACATGTCAGATGCTCCGGGGAGCAAAATCTAAGAGAGAGAAAAGTAAGTTCGTGCATAAATATTATACAGCCTTCCTTTGGCTTAATCCCTATCATTTTATATCTTGTCTTGCCAAGAGACCAAACTAAAGAAGCTTTTTTTAAGATTTGTGTCAGATTGCACACCTAACAGTAGGCTACCTAATATGGTAATTAAGATTATATATATAATTTTTTATATACATATATATTTTAATCGCAAAGTTGTCTGCAAATTTCTGAGAATTATCACCACAAAATCTGTCATTTTTATCGCAAAAAATCACAAAAGCGACTGTTTAGCGACTGATACAACTCACATAATCAAGTTCAAAGAAGCTTTAAACGTCACAACACGATCACACATAGGATGAGAAGTATGTATTGACAACTCAAGGTATTGCACACCAAACGAACCCAATCTATTGTTAAATACTATGTTTTTATACTATGTTTTTGTATAATGTAAAACTGATGGCACTCAGTGGCATGATGGGAATTTAAACAGCGTCCTGACCAAAGTATGTCGGAAATCTGTGCAAGTTAAAACAAATGCAAGCTCCACCAAATTTTGCGACTTTTGCTTGCACAGTTATGCTTTTCCTGGTTGGTTCAATTCTCTTAGTATGAAAAAATATAAGTTGTTTGGAGAAAATCGTGAACCTAGGAGGAAAAATAACAGGGAGAAAACCATAGACAAGTTTTTGAGTAAAGCTCAGATTATTTTGTCAGATGATTCCAATCCTATGCACCACAAGTTTTATCTTCTCCCTTCTAGTATTCGACACAGATTTGTATTGTATTATACAATGTGTTTTTGTGTATTATGTGTGACATGCTTGTATGCTGCAACCAAATTGCTCTCGGGAAGTGAATAAAGACTGAGTGACTGATTTTGTGGAATCACTCAATCCTGAAGTGTCCGCTAAATACTGGTTCAAACCCTGCAGCATGTTTTGGGGATCACTGTTTAATGTATATATGACTTGATCCGGGACGACCTGGTACTTGTAAATGACAGCTTAAAGGCAAAGTGCTGTTTTAGCGGTTTCATTTCGAACACCCTCAGGATCTCCGTCAAACCTGGGACCCTCGCTGCGAAAACGGTTTTATTTCTATCAGCACCAAGTTAAGCCTGCTGTAAATGGACCTTTAAAAAAGCCACAAGGTACATCTGTCTTTCTACACACACACACATAAATTCCTTTCCTCAAGATGTTTACCGATGTCAGTCACCTGGGGACGAACAGCTGTAGTTTGAATCTTTTGATGGATTTCGAAAGGCATTGCCAGACGACACACAACTGCTAACAGCAAAAAAAAAAAAAAAAAAAAAAACGAGAGATGTGGAAGAATAGAAAGAGTAGAGGCTGGATGTTGGAACATGCAAATGGAAAATGCTGGGAAAAGGGCAAGAATCGGTGGGAGGTAAAGAAAACAAGTGGAAGTGAAAAGTTTGGGGGGCTGGGAGGTGGGCTGTTGAAAACAAAAGCCGCAGCGGAAATTAGACCAGAAGATGATGAATTATCAGCATTGTGGAACTAAAGAATCTTATTTCTCAACTGGAGGCTGAAATATTAAGTCTAAAACGAACAACCATAACGTTCAGCCCTAGATGCAAACCGATATTTCTTTTCTGAAATTAAATGTTGTTCACAGTTCAGCCAAGAATGAATTATCTGTCATCATTTACTCTCCGTTCATTTGTTTCCAGCCTTTATGTGTTTCATTCTTCCGTTGAACACAATAGAAGATATTTTGGAGAGTTTGGTAAGCGGCAGCCATTGAATTCAATAGTACTTTTGTTGTTGTTCCTACTGTGTCAGTGGCTGCAGGTTTACAACATTCTTCGGGATATCTTGTTTTGTGTTCAAATGAAGAAAGAAATTCATAAAAGTTTATTATTACCTGAACCTGCAATTTTGCATTTATTAAATGTCCAATAGACCAGTGTTTCCCAACCCTGTTCCTGGAGGCACACCAACAGTACATATTTTGGAAGTCTCCCTTTTCTGACCCATTAACCTCAGGTGTTAGAGTGTCTTCTGATGTTATGATAAGTTGGTTCAGGTGTGTTTGATTAGGGAGAGGTTGAAAATGTGTACTGTTGGTGTGCCTTCAGAAACAGGGTTGGGAAACACTGCAATAGACATCTAAACATGGACGTCTTTGCTACAACAAGGCTAAATTTGGGCTATATCTAATTTCAACTATCAATACTCCAATATTAGACACTACACATGTGAAGTCATTCATTCCTCTATATTTGATGATTAGTGTAGTTTTGGGCTTCAGATTTTCACTAACAACCCAAATTCAGCCTTGTTTTAGTCAAGATGATGTTGGGAAAAAATAATTCTTTATTATTTTGGTTTCTATTCTTTTCATTAATCATTTGTATTGTTTAAGTAAATATATTACTGTAATATGCAGATTTTTCCAATATCATGCAGCCCTTGTTGGAATACCACTTTTGGTGGTCATGAAACATCTAGAAAGTACACAACAGCAAACACGCAACCCAATGTGCAAACTACTAAATATATTAGTTGCATTAAGCTGCGGTCACACTTGACTTTTCTTCCCATAGACTTCCATTCATATGCACGCGAATGCGTCAGACCGGAAACGCAGGGTCATGCGTCAAGTTTCGCATGTCGCTGCGGTGCAAAGTTCAAGCTTGGTGAACTCTGACCTGCAAAATCGCATCACTTGACTGCGTGAGACCAATCGAGGATCAAAACAAGACCTCTCTGGACAGAAATTTAAAACATGGAGCAATCGCTCGCTTTTTTAAATATCTAATAAGCTTGTTTAATCCCACCCCTTTTCGCAGCGACGTACGACAGAATTTCGCACACACAAAGCCCAGTGTGACCGTAGCTTTACTGTGTGTTTACCACTACTAAATGGAGAACATTTACAGAAAATACGAAATGGCAAGCGCAAAAAGAAAAATAAATTGGTATCAGGTTCTTAGCTACGAGGCAAATACCTGAAAAGATCATGTGATTTTTATCTTTTTCTTCCAGCTTGATGGACCAGTTTATTTCACTGCACAATGTAAAATCCTTATTTTCATTTACAGGGTCTACAAGCCCTCGGGGAGAAGATTTGCAAGCAATTCTTAGCTGAAGATCTCCAGATAAAGCAGGTCAACTTTACGACTCTTGAGCCCTGGAAAAAAAGAAACCCTCACCGACTAAATTCCAAACTGAGATAGGAAATAGGGATGCTTTGGGCAGTTTTGGATGAGATAATAAAAAAGCTAACTCACGGTAAAACCCAATAGTCAGCTTTATCAAATGAAATGAGTGTAGTGAACTCAAAATTTACTAAAAGTTTATTCTACTCATTTGAGAAGAGTTTTGAACTCAGTGTTGAAGGTAATGAGTTAATTAAATACCTCATTAATTCAGCTTAAATGGAGTAAGTTCACAGTACTCATATAGATTAGTTTTTTAACTCAAATGGTTTGTAGTAATCGGTTTCCCCAAACGGTTTGAGTTGCCTTATTGGGTATTGGGTTTTACAGTACTCAGTTGGTTTGAGTTCTCTTCATTTATAGGTTTTACTGAGCTCAAATTGCTTTGTTTACTCAAATGGATTAAGTTCACAGTACCCACTAGGATTAGTTTTTGAACTTAAATGGTTTGTAGCAATCGGTTTCCTCAAATGGTTTGAGTTGCCTTAACTTTTGGGGTTTTACAGTGCAGGAGCTCTCACTGAGGATTGTGGGATATCTTGGAGAGGACGCAGACAAAGATAGCACACCGGTTACCACACCTAAAGAGGTTAAAGGTCAGTTAAGAGGCATCTGCTCCCAGCCCCCAGAAGTGCTGCTAACTCCAGTCCAGAGCAATTGTTTTAACATCACACAGATCCCAATGTGTAAACCAAGGGTGTCAAACTGTTTTTTACTGAGGGCCACATCAGCATTATGACTACCTCCAAAAGGACTGTTATAACTGTAGAAATGTAACTTCTACTCCTTAATATTGATACATAATTGTTGCTTTATTTCATTAGAAGGTATTGAAGTAACAAATAAATACATGTATTTGCTTAAACATAAAATACAGTGAGTGATAATTTAGAGTGACCACTACCGCTTTGTGTGACTAAAAAGGATTAGTAAAAATACCCTGCTACTTGTAAATGAAAATGAATTAACAAAACAAAGCATTATAATTCCTTCATAAATCATTAAAAAGTTGTTAGCAAGCTTTGTTATCATTGTAAACTTAAGTACAACGAGGAGTCATTTTGGAAATCAAAACAAAAGAAATAAAAGACAACTTACATAGATGTTACTTGTTTTGCACAAAAAGTTTGACCAGAGGAAAAATGGTCACGTCCAACTGAGCCTGGTTTCTCTCGTGGTTTTTCTTCCTTCACTTTCGTCAATTGGTGAGGTTTTGTGTCTCGCTACTGTTGCCACTGGCTTGCTTGGTTTGGAACTTGTGGAGCTGCGCATCGATGGATTTGCTCTTCAGTGTTTGGACTTCCAGCAGTGAAATCTAAGCTGAACTGAACTCACAGTTTCAACCTACTAGAACTTCTATGTTAAGCTGCTTTGACACACTCTACATTGTAAAAGCGCTAAAGAAACAAAGATGAATTGTATTTAATTGAAAAAAATGAAGGGATTGTTATTTACTTGGAAGGATTCAAGTCAAACCTCATCAGACCGCAAGTTATTACCTTTCTCCAAAATGTTATCACCTCTAGTTTGGAAAAAGTCAGGAAAGTGGGAGTCCAGCTCTGTTTAGGTGGGAGTGTCGAGTGGCGAAAGAGGGAAGGGTTTGCATGAAAAGGGGAGCTTTGGTTCGAGCACACACTGATTTTCACAGCAGCAAAGACAGTGACTACGTTTACATGGACATCTGTTATCAAATTATTTGTCAAATTCTAAATTTGTTGACTTTAACTGCAGTTTGGCACTTTCACTTTCATTCAGGAACATTTCATGCATGCCCCCTGTGACAAACGAGATATTGGCTACGAGGAACGGCTGGAAGAGTGTAGTTTTAATGGAATGTTTGACACCGCATGGCAAATGGGAGAAAAAAAACCCTCCGTATTTCTCTGTAACTTAGATGCACTTGGTAGGTAGCGTCAGAAAGCCATGTCTGTATAGACTAACCTGTCACAACATGTGGCGTAAATTCTACACGATTGTAATAGTTTGATTAAGGTGTTTACACCCAGAGAGCAGCATTTACAGCGGATCTTTTAGCCCTTAATGTTGTAGTGATATTAATGTACTGTAAACTTAGTAACTAAATTATTTTGACTAAGGTATGTTCTTAAAAACTGAAATAGTACTGCTGACAATAACTAACTATCTTTGCCTCTGAATAAATCTGTAGAGAGACGTCAATAAACAAACTGGAACCACGTCTTTTTTAAAAGAAGACTAGCGGCAAATCTGGTCTGAAGACTCTAACAGGTAAAAACAGTTCTTCGAAGCGATCATGCATATTAATGAAGTTGCACCTCATTCACAATAGAGCGCACTGATTGGTTCGAACCAAGTCTTTCTTATGAATTAATGCTGAAAGCTCAAAAGTCCCTTTCACACAGTGATACCGGTAAATATCTGAAAAATTTCTGGAACGACTACCAGTATATTAAAAAAAAGCACTGTTCACACAGGCAAGGACGTTACGGAATTTTTCTAGAAAAGACCGTTCACACATCCATTCCAAAATACTGGTAAATTCTGACATTATTAACCAGAAATGACCTCTAAATGGCTGCGCTTGTATTTGTAAACATTTGACTACATTATAAACTCTGTGGATGGATCAGTATTGTAAACAACTTCGATGAAGGAAGTTGAGCAGAGCTTGAACGTAAACAATCAACGGTTTATCATAAGCATCTTATCGATAATTATTTACACAGTTAGACATTAAGACATAGTGACTAACATCTAGTGTCTGGAAAATATTCAAAAGCTTTTATCATCATAAACCGCGTGGACGTGAATGCGTCTAAGTGTTCTGATTGGCTAAAGTAGACGTCTTACGTCAGCGTGTTCTAGACGTGAACGCGCTTTTTCCGGCAATCTTCCTTCTCCGTTCACACAGCACAGCATTCCGGCCATTTACCGATAATGTTACAACTCCTCTTTCTGGAAAATTGCCGGAACGAATATTTACCGGTATTTTCAAAAAGGGCCTGTTCACACATACAGGAAGAAAGGTCTGTATGTGTGAAAGGGGCTAAAGACGTCACGTTGTATTCACACAAGTATCTAATCGCTGTGATGCAGCTTCAAATTTTATTTTCAAAACGTGTTTTGGTGTTTCGTGACACTTTAAGAAAAGCAGAACTACGGAACAACAAAAAATCTAGCTAATAATAAGTGAAAGATGGGCAGTGTTGCCAGATTGGGCGGTTTTGAACATGATTGTGCGGGTACGAAATGACATAGGCGGGTATAGAAAATTTGGACGGTTTTGCAACCGAATGCCCTCCCAACCCCCCTCCTTTTTATTGTGATTTTCGTGACCGTCATGGCTTCGACTTTCGATGACTGGGCGGGTAATTTTTGCATTTCCGGCAAAAAACTATGAGAGTTTTTGGGCTAGAATCAGTCAGCTACATCTGGCTACACTGAAGATGGGAATTTCTCGCATATTTGAAAATGTGTGGAAAAATTGCCGTCAAAACAAACATGCATTATGAGAAATGTAGTATATATTCAATATAGAGCAGCATGGACTTTTGTTATACAACAAATGTGAAACAACACCTCAGTTGTTACTGCTTTTTGCCTCATTAAAATCTTCCGCTCTAGTTCAGTATCTTAAAGTTGCATAGGAAACGCAATTGAAGCGAACACTGTGCAAACGGGTCACATATTCGGCATCATTTACACCGCCGAGATTGCATTGACTTATGTGTAATCTACTCACATAATCTTTTGTGGGCCACATAAAATTATATTGGGGAAGAGGTGGAGGAGTCTCTCCATATGATTCCATGTCACCGCACAAGACCCAAGTGGGATTGTTATCACTTTCTTTCATGAGCAGGTCAACTAGACACTTCAGAGCTCTGGACGGACTGGTGGTATCAGGAGTAAACAAAAGAAAGCAATTAGCTCTTATGCTTTTCCTGTTTGGTGCAATACAATGGGTGCATTTGATGAGATGATAACAGTTTCTGGGCATGCTTGTTATGCACACATGAGGATACACTTATCGGATCTGCGTCTTCCTTTCCATTGGTGAGATGACGGAATAAAAAGAACATACTAGGTGAGTCCCATTCATTCATTTTCCTTCGAAATAGTCCCTTATTTATCAGGGGTTGCCACAGCGGAATGAACCGCCAACTATTCCAGCATATGTTTTACGCAGCAGATTCCCTTCCAGCTGCAACCCAGTATTGGAAAACACCCATACACTCTCATATTCATGCACACACTCATACACTACGGCCAATTTTGTTTACCCAATTCACCTGTACCGCATGTCTTTGGACTGTGGGGGAAACTGGAGCCCCTGGAGGAAACCCACACCAACACTGGGAGAACATGCAAACTCCACACAGAAATGCCCACTGCCTCAGCCGGGGCTCGAACCAGCGACCTTATTGCTGTGAGGCAAAAGTGCTAACCACTGAGCCACCGTGCCGCCTAGGTGAGTTCCAAATCGCATATTTATACACTATTCTACGCCATTTTGTAGTGTAAATAGTGCCGTGCATTTACATTAAACATTTTAACAAGAGTTTTAAAGACTTTTTAACACTGTAAAAACTCGGATGATGCACCTATTCAGTTGAAATACAGGAATGTGTAATGTTAAACACTGTATGCACTTAATAGTCACAGCTTTGCCCACATAGCAGAAGGGGATCTCTGTGCAGAGATTGGATTACTTTATTTGTTTTGGATTGTGCAAGTGAAATTCTCCTACATAAGTGATTATACCTCGTCTTGAGGTTTAACATGGTTGTACTCGCCATGACAGGTACTATTTGGTCAATTGGTATTTATTTTATTTTAAAGTCGGAATGAAATCAAAAAGTAGTCTTATTATTCGAATATGCTTGTAATAAATGATTTATCAGTGCTCTTTTTTTGTCCTCAGGATCTTAAATCAAACACCATAACCTTCCGTTCCCCTTAAAATGACGTTTCTTCACTTCTGGTCACATGAAATGCCTTTAGGGCGGAGTTTTCAGTCAGTTAGGGGCAGGGCTATCTGCTTATTTCTGTTCTGCCTTAATCCATTCGTCAATCGTCCTCCATTTTGTGAGAAACTCCCATATTACGTCAATCCAATTGGTTCCTATACCAATCATGCACCGCCCTACATTTTTTACAATTTCAGGACGGTTTCAAGTGGACGTACATCACAATCAAGAATAAAAACGTCCGTTTCACAGAGACTCTAAATGTAAACTGGGAAACAATTAGAATTTTCATTCATTTATTTTCTTTTTGGCTTAACCCCTTTATTAATCAGGGGTCGCCACAGCAGAATGAACTAACAACTTATCCAGCATATGCTTTACGCAGCGGATGCCCTTCAAGCTGCAACCCATCACTGGGGAACACCCATACATCTCATTCACACACATACACTACGGTCAATTTAGCTCACCCAATTCACCTGTACCACATGTCTTTGGACTTGTTGGGGAAACTGGAGCACCTGGTGGAAACCCACGCGAACATGGGGAGAACATGCAAACTCTGCACAGAAATGACAACTGACCCAGCTGAGGCTCAAACCAGTGACCTTGCTGTGAGGCGATCGCGCTATCCATAACACCACCGTGATGCCCAATTTGAATTTTATTTTGGTAAAAAAGAGCTAGTGTTCCATTTGGCACGACACTAAACTTGTACACTACATGGTGAACAAGTGCATAGTATGTCATTTGTGATGCTTCTCGAATTTTAGCTCACACAAAAAATGTAAGCTGGCCACACTTCCAGAAGCTGAAAAAGAACAATTCCACAACAAAATGTTGTTGGTTTCTAGCTAGCTTTTTTGGGGGGTCCAAGAAGGCTTGTTTTCCATTGGACAGGCATGTACTTTCGACTGTTAGAAGAATATAAATCCAAGACAAAGAGCTCAGTCTCTCTTGGGATGCAAACATCAAGCGTTTTGGAAGAACTGGAGCCCATCTTTGGAGTCCAGCAGAGCTGACTTCGCCTTGGAGACATGTTGAGCAAATGAACAGAAATCCTGGCCAAGTCTGCAAGACTTCTGAAAACATCTTTGTACTCTGCGGCGCTCGTCAGCGTTGGCATCGATAGACGAGAACCACATAATCATATTCTTACCCCGAAGACCATTGCTTTTACAACAGTCTCCCAGACTTTACCTTCGTTTAAGGGGCCCCCAAATGCAACGTGATCAAACTCCCAACTCCAAATCTGACAGGCAAATTATGCTCAGCAAGGAAAGAGCCAGTAAGCTCCAAATCACCTACTGCTGCTTTCTTAAACCGTCTGACCCTGGATAACTTGGCTTGATTGGCCGGCAGGAGATCAAATGTGCATTTTTCGTGCAACATCATTATAATCAGCATTCTTAAATGAGTGAGTTGGTATGTTAAATAGGATTACAAATGGTGCTTAGCAGTGATTAGACCTTTCGTTAGACTCAACAGCTACAACTTCAGTAAACCCATATGAAAATCTGATACATGGAAATATATAGCACACAAGCCATATATAAATATATACACTGTAAAAAAATAGCCACAAAATGGCCAATTAGATATATATTTTTTTCCAATCATTGGAATTTCTAATATGTACGTTGTTTAAATATATTAGATGTAATTATATATGTTCATATATAGCCATATATGAACACATACATTCAATTCATCTTTAATTCTATAGCACTTTTACAATGTAGATTGTGTCAAAGCAACTTAACATAGAAGATCTAGTAATTTATTTTACTTTGTTTGTTTATTTAACAGGGACAATACACTTGACATTGTTATAGAAAGATAATCGATGTTGCGTACATAGGGAACATAACACAAAGCTAATTTGCAGCCTTCGTCCCTGGTTAGGCTTTACATAAAAAAAATTGAAGAAAAAAATTAGGTAAATAAAAAAAATAAACAAACAAGAAATAAAAAAAAACAATACAGCAAACATCTACAGTATATACAAAGCCACAAACATAAAATGCAAGTCAGTCTGCATAAAGAGAAATGTAAACCTGAGCAACCTGAAAGAATAATACTTAATGTTCACATTGCTGTAAAGATTTCAACTATTCGTTCAGCTTTACAGAAAAATCTGGGAGTTCTGATTGTAACTTTAAATCAACAGGCATGGCATTCCATAGATGTGAACCTTTCACTGAAAAGGATGACTGACCCACAGCGGTTCTGCATTGCGGATTCCACAATTCCCACTTACCCACTCTAGTCTTCGCCCCATCACTGCTAAACGTATGTACCAACTCACAGACTACTTTGTGGGCAAGACCATGTATACACTTAAACATCACAAGTTAACAAGTTATATTTTTTAAGATTTTGTTATTATAAAAAATATTATTTACATTAACTGAGGTATATCTTCATTTATCCATGGCAAAAACACCTTCTTCCTATTACTTTTGAAGGAACACGTACGTATTCTTCTGAATTGTATTGTACCAATTGTGTCCATCAAAGCATTACAGCATTCATCTAAATTATCTAAATATATTCTCCCAGTTTATATTGTTCAAGTCATTTTCAAACTGTAAGATTTTCTGCCTAGGAATTCCAATTTGTAAGTTATTGACTCTAGCTCTAAATAAACCCTGAAATCGTTGTTTTGTTCGTTTTCTGGTTATGATCAGATAGACCTGTTATCAAATTATAGATTTTTGTAATCCGCTCTGGCTTATTGGAAAAATTTTAATCTATCAATGTTTTACTAGCTCGAGTGATTCTTGTGGGCTTGTTATCATTTGATGCAATCTATATTTGGGTACGATACTTTTAAGTTTTTTTTTTTCTCTTACTGTTATCCAACCAATTTATATTGAAATCACCCAGTAAAATAGTTTCGGTGCGGCAATTTTACAGCTTGAACAGTTCATCAAATTTATGGTAAAATGAAGCATTATGAGATGGGGGGTTATAAAAAACCATTATAATAAAATTAATTCTCGCTGATAACACTACATTTAATATAAAATATTCTAATCCTAATATTTAGAATTAGAAACTGTGTCAGTCCAGTTTTCAGAGTTGAAGTTCAGTTTAGTTCAGTTCAGTGTGGTTTAATTTTCACTGCTGAAAGTCCAAACACTGAAGAGCAAATCCATCGATGCGCAGCTCCACTTGTCCCAAACCAAGACAGCCAGTGATGACAGAGGTGAGGAACAAATTTCACCAATTGACTAAAGTGAAGGAAAAAACCTTGAGAGAAATCAGGCTCAGTTGGGCACAACCAACTGTATGTATGTATGTATATGTATATATATATATATATATATATATATATATATATATATATATATATATATATATATATATATATATATATATATATATATATATATAATAAAGCTAATATATTTCAACAAATATATACATATTTGTAATTCCAATAATTGAAAAAAGCTATATTTTTTGCAATATTTCAAAATATGTGTTGCATCTATGAATTAGATATGTGAAATCCAAATTTCAACTTGTATGTCATATATATAATTAGCATATATTGTCATATATCAGATTTCTCGATGTTGGAAAAGTCTTCAACTGTGAAAACTGGACTGAAGCAGTTTTAATTTACTAGAACTTCATCTATGTTTAGCTACTTTGACACAATCTACATTGTAAAAGTGCTATAGAAATGAATTGAACTGAAAAGGAGTGTTTAAGTTCACAATCTTACTTTGACAAAGGGAATTGTTGGGGTGGAACAATTTATTGCAAGTTCCTACAACCCCTTGGGATAGTTTGTCTTTGGCATGGCTTTACAAAAGTGGCACATTTCTCAATTAACGTGGTGCCACATTGTTCTACTCCACTGACCAAATCAGATATGTACTCCCTCTTAGTCAAAGAATCCTTTTTGGGCGCAACTTCCACTAGATTTACTTCTGGTACCAATGTACCCCTACAGAATAGCCCTATTGTTTGTGAAAGTCAGTTTCAAGTGGATCAGTGACCGCGGTGCTAATCTGACTGTCTGTTTGACCTAGCTAGATTTGACTGAAAAAACACCTTTCTGATTAAATAAGGATCTAAGAGACATGTCTCTGCTGTGAAAAGCACTTTCTCACCTCCAGCTTGAAAACAAATGCCCCTTGTTTGGGAACCCCCCCCCCCCATCCCCAAGTAATCAGAATACCTCATTTCCTGTTGCAGTTTGCCGGGGAGTTATAAGCAAGCACAGATGAGATGATTGGAAGAACCATTTCAAACATTTTGAGGGACACAAAACAGCTATTGTTTTCCCCAAATATGAGGGAGTTTAGGCTTCGTGGAGACTCACTGGAGGGCTTGGAAAACTATCTATAACACATTTACTCAAAATATTTAAGAGAACGTGAGAGCTTAAACACCACGCATTCTTAGAGAGATATATAGAGGTAAAATGTATGATAACCAAACAGTAATGTCTTTCAGCAGCTTAAGCTATCTAGGAAATGACCGTCCTGTTGTCAAGACCAACATACCGAGGCATTTGAGTACTTAAAATTCCTTCACAGCAGATTCACAACACTTCCGCAGCTGGCTCCATCACATATGCTGCTTTTTAAAGGACCAATAGCGCTTTTCGAAACCAGTTTGGATCAATCCCAAACAGCACAGCAGGTTGCAAAGTAAATCCACTGCAAGGAAATAAATGCACTGTCTGACGGAACTGAAGCTAGCTTTGAATTGGATCTATGCCGATATTCAATTACTCAATATAACATGATAAAGAGCGTTGAATATTGATATCCCGGACACTTCAAAATACTGTGAATAATTATTTATTATTTAAATAAACCATAATCAGAACCAAAATGCTTGAGGACTTAATAGGTGATTTATTTTCAAACATTTGCATTTTCACATGTTTATCTGGCCTACGATATTGAAAATTCGGTGACATTTTATAGGCCTTTTGTTTGATAACTCTGTACAGTAAGGCTCCACTGCTTAACAATTAATTAAATGTTTAAAAGTAAATGGAATGAAAATTACAAAAACATCTTTTAGTCTTAAGTGATGTTAATTTCGTAAAAATCTGCTAATATTGCATTAAGATCGTCAAAATCATTCTATAAATTGAGTTTAAGTAACTCAATTTAACTTTAACTTTGTTTTTCTTTATTATCCTTTTGCAATTTAACTTGTTTAAAGCATTGATTTACCCTGAATTTGGACATACAATAAAGCAAAACGCCATAATTAATCAATACACAAAATTATCGTTATCGCGATAATAGTATTTACGATATATGTATCGCAAACGTATGATTACATTTATTTTATGCATTAGTTGTTTATCTAAATTCGACTAATCAGATGGGGCCTTACTATCTTTAGCCCCGCCTCCACAAGAGTTGCAGTTCTGCTATTGGCTGGAGTGACCCAAAGGTGAACCCAAAGCTAAAAATAAGTTTATTTATAAACTAATTTCGAGAGGATCATGTGCTTATGATTGCTTGCAGCCGGTCCCGCATTATTCAATTTATGATTCACCAATCAGACGATTCCTAAGCCACTATAAATAACCTAAGTTCCATATTACAGCCATCTTCGTTTTAAAGAATCCCCCCTTCCACCTCTACTCCTCCTCCTTTCCTAGATGGGTGGCACGGTGGCCCAGTCGTTAGCACTGTTGCCTCACAGCAAGAACGTCACTGGTTCTAGTCCTTACCAAGCCAGCAGACGTTACTGTGCGGAGATTACAGGTTCTTCCTGTGCTCAGGTGGATTTCCCTCGAGTTCCTTCCACCATCCAAAAACATGCAAATTGACTAATCCAAATTAGTCCATAGACGTGCTCCTAGTAAGTAGTTCACTATCTATTCATAAGCTACTACTGCAGGGGAGTTCTCGAGATCTACCTGAGCTCAAACTCCCTTCTCGCCTTGCAAATAAGAGGGAGCCCCAGGCTCGAGGATCTTATGAGCTCAGGGCTCTCTCTCGGAACAGCATGCCAAACAAGCTTTATAATCAATCATCAGCTAAGTGTGAACTCTTGAAACATTAATGGGTGGTGTCGAGTCGAATAATGACAACAGCCAATCAGAGTCTGAATATCTGTGGAGGTTTGCACTTATTCATAGTGTTTTAAAGACTAGATGTTTGCACATTGACACTGTTTTTTAGTCTGAATTAGAATTCATTAAATCAAAAAAAATATGGTGTACCCTTTTATTTTAATATCATTACATAAATAAATTATAAACACAGCTAATACAAATAGCAATTTTCTAGGGAAATGTTATACCTTAAGAAGTACTCAACATCACTATATCACATATTTTTCCAATATCATGCAGCCCTATTTATTACACTTATTAAGGAATCTTTTTTGCAGCTTAGGTCAATATCAATCTCAACAAGAGAAATGGATATCGACAGAAGCCTACTTTGCATTCATTTAAAAATGATCTCAACCAACTCTCCAAAGAATATACTGTACTTCTGGTAATAAAAGAAGAGTTAAAACCCTCTGCCTCGTATGGTTAAACCATTAACATGTCCACTTCGAGAATGAAACTGACAGAGAACAGGAGCAGTAGGAACGTGACTGAAAAAGCTCTTACCCCCTGAGGGACTCCTGGCCCCTCCGCCGGACCCTCTGCTGCACCTCCCCCTCAGGTTTTCCAGTGAATCGGCTGGCCTGGATGTCTCCATCTCCTTGCCCTTGCACTGAATGGACCGCGGCCCACCAGAGCACCACCTTGGCCAGCTTCCACACTCCCATTGGCCCCTGCTGTGCGACTCCTGAAGCGCCGGCAAACGTGCCTCACCCTCAATAAAACTCTTCCTTTCCAGTGAGCTCTTCAGACACTAATTCAAGCTTGATCCAAGAACACTCCAGGCTTGAAAAAAAGAGAACAAAATGACCTACTGATTCTGAATACCATTGCTTTTTCATTCTCAACAGCTTAGCCTATTTAGCGCATGGGTTGTTGAGTCACACATGACAAAAATTAATATAGTTAGTAGTACTGTCATCATTTGAAATGCTGTAAATGGTTAAATATTTATTTGTCCTCTATGGACCTCTAATATTAATTAAATAAATTTTAGACTATTCAACTTGTATTAAAAACTGTGTTTTTTCATTTTTTACATTTTTGAGACAAATCTCAAAGCTGTCCTATGATGTCACTTTCCTCAGCCAAGTTCTAAGCCCAATCTAAAAAAACTGTACTATAGTGTGACTTTCTCAAGCATAGATTTGGGCTAAACCTCAAAATGATGTGACTGTCTCAGACATAGTTTTGAGCCCAAACTCAAAACTGTCCTATGGTGTCACTTTCTCATGCATAGTTTTGAGCCAAACCAAAAAGAAACTGTCCTATGGTATCACTTTCACTTTCTTAAGCATTGTTTTGAGCCAAACTTTTAAAAAAAAACTGTCCTGTGGTGTCATTCTCAAGCATAGATTTGAGCAAAATCTCCAAACTGTCCTATGTTATTGCCTTCTCAAGCATAGTTTCGAGCCAAATCTAAAAAAAACTGTCCTATGGTGTGACTTTCTCAACCATAGTTTGAGCCTAATAAAAAACCTGTCCTATGGTGTCACTTATGCCACCATAGTTTTGAGCCAAATCTAAAAAACTGTCCTATGGTGTCATTTTTCTCAAGAATGGTTTTAAGCCAAATCAAAAAAAAAAAACTGTCCTATGGTGTCACTTTCTCAAGCATATTTTCTAGCCAAATCTCCAAACTGTCCTATGGTTTGACTTTCTCAAGCATAGTTTAGAGCTAAATCTCCAAACGGTCCTATAGTTTGGTTTTTCCTAAAGCATAGTTTTGAGCCAAATATAAAAAACTGTCCTATGGTTTCACTTTCTCAAGCATAGATTTGTGACTGTCTCAAGCAATCACAGCTTTTGTAAATTAAAAAGAAAAGTTGTAAAGTCGTTAATAAATACCTCAGGCCTAATTTTACAAGTGGTATTTTAGTGAATGGCAATCACTTTTTCCATCCATATTTTTATAAAAGCATAGGAACTTGATGATACCATTTGTCACTGAAAGCCATGTCCTCTGGTGTAACACTATATGCTAAAACCAGCAATTCCTCTAAAATACTTGGACCTCATTCAAGGAGACCCCTGTTAATTTTTTTTGTCTCAGATTTTGTTTTTTTTACATATTTAACTTTTATGGAACCACAAAAAAAACAACTCTTGTTGTCCTTTGGTGTGACACCCTGATTCGTTAAAATTGTCCAACAATCCTGAAAATTCATGGAGAAAAACAAATATTATTTTTAATTTCATATGAAATAAATAGCATTATATAAAGATAGCTGTCCAACGATGAAGATAATTCACTGTCATGCTATTTTTGTATTATTGACAGTTGTTTTTCTTGATTTATTCTGTCACACCATAAGACATATTTACAGTACAGTTCAGAAAAGTTTTAAAAAACTACAAATAATTTATATAAATAGTAACCCCATATGTTTTCTCAACATCATACTTCAAAGTACTCTAATATATATATATATTTTCTTCAAAAATGGGTGTTTCACAAAAAAAAAAAGCATTTCACTGCATTTTTGTCCCATATGCATAAAACCAAAGAACAAATGTGCCCCCTCATAAATTTAGCCATTAAGCTGAGTACGGTCGATGATGGAGTTTTTTATAAAGTATAGTATTATTCCAGGCAAACCGTGTGGCTCTTTAAGTGCCAGCCCGCATCCTTTTACAGGCCCACTTAGACTGTCTTAGTGTGTAGAAATAACCAACTCCGGGCCAAGACTGGACTCATGGTTTTGTCCTCAACCGGCTCATTAAAATAAGATTTTAGGGTAAATAATGGGCCTCAAAAGATTTAGAACCATGGCAGAAATTGGTCTCAACTTCAGGGGGGTGGCAAAACAACACTGCAAGCTTTTACGGTTTTCTTTTCAGCATGATATATTTGTTTTAAGGAACAACTGCAGATGTAAAACCTCTGCAAAGTGGGCATACTGCTTTACAAGGACATTCTTAAACAAATTGGATATGTCTCCACAGAGTTTTATTGCTGTGCCATATGTACAGATTAAAATAAGTAACTTCAGTCTACAGTAAAGTGAAATGAATACTCTTTACCTTCAAAGGCTTTAAAAAGTTGCAAGATTATAATAATAAAGTTAGCTAAATTACAGTACACCATCTAAGATGACAGGGAAAGAAAGTTTTTAAATGGGTGGATCTACAGTGTGAATAAAGAAAAAACACACTTTTTACAGTATGTACATTTATATTGTGACAATATTCCTTAAAGTATCTTCCTTTATTGCGTTTAAAAATGTCTACTTATTAAAGTTGGTATAAAAGGATTATGATTATATACTTGCAGGTCTGGTAAATCTGTGAGAGAAAGTTTGAGGAGTTTTCAAGTGGGCGGTGCTTATCATCACCGCGCGAACAAAGAAAAAAAAAACATCAATGACAACAATCATCTTTCCAGGGTCTCATTATGAATTACATCTTCCGCTTTTCCGCTCTTCATGACGTCAGACACGGTGACACAATCCAACATCTTGTATTTCTAATTATGACGTTAAAATCACAGCACGTGAGCGTTTCCTTTGTGAAGAAAAGAAAAAAAGTCGCCAGGAAAAAAGTTGAGTTTACATGCTGAGGCGTTTACACTTTACCTCAGAATTCGTGTTTACATTAAATATCGTTCAATATTTTGCTAATTTGATGTATTTTAATCATTTTTCACGTACATTAGGGGGAGAGTTGCAGATTTAACGCGTTTTAAATGTATCTAGCAACTGTTAAACGTATATTTAACGGTTTTTTCATTTAAAAAGCAACGGTTTTCTCTTCATGTTTTCAAACTTTTAAACGTTACTCACCATTAAACTTCATTTCTCTCAGCCGTGCAGTAGCTAAATTAATTCGCGTATTTGAGTTTTAAATCAGTTAGCCGGTCAATAGACTGTCGTTAGCAAAGAAACGCCGGTTTACGTCACCGAGGCAGTTTTTTCGTTCAAATTAAATCCTGCAACTCCGCCAACTTTCTTAATCGCCCATAAACTCGCTCTTTCCTGCATTTAAAAGTACAAATCTCCTCGCATTACGAGCGCCCCGTTGAAAGCGATGCGAATAAAGCGTGCATTAGGAATCAGGATATTGAAGGAGAAATACCTCAGATGCGTCGGAATGCCTGGAGGAGTCCGTTATTGTCACGGGATATTTGCTCTCCTGAATGGAAAAACTGCACTGTAGCTCTTGTGAGAAAGAGAAAAGTAAGTGAATTGGCCTGATAGGTCGAGGGGAGGTGCTTTTTTTGGTTGAAGAGGAGGGGGTTTGAACCCACTGACTGTCCCCCTGCACTGCAACCAACCATTACAGTACTGAGGGGGAAAAGTGAATGAAAAAGAAAGTATAGATTATACGATTTAGCGCTTTTAGAAACAATGGGATAATTGTTTGTAATCACTGATTGTATTATAATGATGTAGTAGATTGATTAACTGATCTGCTCATGTTTGGACAAATCAACAACATTAGCATCTTGATATGAAAATTAATATTTAATATTGATCATAGTAATTTATATTAGGCTAATGTGTTTTTGAACCATACTACAAAGTACTTGTTTTAATCTGTTGTAGTGAGTGTATATACTACATACTATTATACTACAATACAACCACAGTTTACTATAAAAACTAAAGTATACTACAGTGTTTATGACAGTTTATCAGTTCAATATAGATGATATTACAGTATATTGTAGCTTGTAGCTTTCTATTACAAAGTGTGTAAATACTGCAATATATTCATTACAGTATAATACACTTTACTATAGTATAGTGGGGTTCAAAAACAATAATTTTGACAATAAATGACTATTAAATGTTCATGTTTGAATATTTGCATTATGTTATCTTTTTTTACAAAAAAATCAGTGATAAAATCAGACATTTATTCTATATAAACATCTAAATTATGTAAGCAATTTGTTTTATAGCTGATAAAATGTGATGTAAAACTTTATTTAATTTACATAACTTCATTTTGGAAGCTATAAAATAAAAACTGCATAGAATCAGTGTTATGAAGCGGACAGGAGACAGAGGTAAGGAAACGTTAGGGTGTTTATTAAATGACAACAAGGAGCACATGAAGGATAGCCAGGAGGATCAGGAATGATGTTGGGGTCTTTTCCTCCGTGGCTGGGTAACAGGAATACACGAGGATGGACAGCACACACCAGATACAGCTGACAGAGGATGACACAGACTTGGAAGGACTGGAAGACAGGACGATTCGGGTGGACCAGGAAGACTAGGAGGAATACAAAGAGAACAGGTAAGTAAAGCGTTTGTTTTAGCTGAGGATGACTACGCTGAGTGGTCGCTCAGTTGTCCGCTTTCGTCGAGACGAGCCCGGACAATGAGCGACTGGAGTGCTGTGCTTTTATCTGGTGCTCGTGAATGTGATGCAGCTGTGTGCTCATTAGAAGTCAGGTGATGGTGATCTTCGTGAGTGGGGATCGTGAGAGCCTGACCAATCCGTGACAGTACCCCCCTCCCCAGGGCCCGCTCCTGAGGGCCGACACCTCCGACGCCGTGGTGGTCTCCCTCTGCCTCTAGGCGCTGGGAACTCAGGGTGGCTCTCATGAAACTCCACCATGAGACTAGGATCGAGAATATCAGCTCTGGGAACCCATGTCCTTTCTTCGGGGCCGTACCCTTCCCAGTCCACCAGGTACTCCAACTGGCCACCACGACGTCGGGAACGCAAGATCTCCTTCACTGCGTAGACGGCTCCTTCTTCTAGGAGCAGTGGAGGAGGGGGTTCCTCTTCGTGGTCAGGCTCTGTGGAGGGAAGAACAGGATCGTGATAGGGTTTCAGGAGTGATACGTGGAATGTAGGGTGAATACGGTAGTGAGAGGGTAATTGTAGTTTGTAGGTGACGGGGTTAACCTGTTCCACGATGGTGAAGGGACCAACAAATCGGGGACTTAACTTGCGAGAGGGCAGTCGCATGCGTATGTCCCGGGTGGATAGCCACACCTTTTGTCCGGGTGTGTATCTGGGTTCTTCAGACCTTCTTCTATCGGCGGTTACCTTGCTTCGACGGACTGCCCTCTGCAGATGTTGATGAGCCTCGTCCCAGACTCTCTCGCTCTCCCGGAACCAGTGATCCACTGCGGGGACATCAGATGGTTCGCCATCCCAGGGAAAGAGCGGTGGTTGGAAGCCCAGGACGCACTGGAATGGCGTGAGTCCGGTGGAGGGTTGCCGCAGTGAATTTTGGGCATATTCTGCCCAGCCCAAATACTGGCTCCAGGAGCTCTGGTGACCACTGCAGAAGGTCCTCAGGAACCGTCCCACCTCCTGAATCTTCCTCTCTGTCTGCCCGTTGGTTTGGGGATGATATCCAGAAGAGAGGCTGACGGCCACACCTAGGAGCTTGAAGAAGGCTTTCCATAGACGTGAGATGAACTGTGGACCTCTGTCCGACACAATATCTTCTGGAATACCAAATGACCTGAAGACTTGATTAAAGATATTGTCGGCTGTTTCAAAGGCTGTGGGAAGACCTTTCAGAGGGATTAGTTTGACAAACTTTGAGAATCTATCTACGATGACTAGAATACAGGTATTACCTTCTGACGAGGGGAGGTCAGTGATAAAGTCCACTCCTAGGTGTGACCAGGGACGGTTCGGAATCGGCAAGGGATGGAGCTTTCCAGCGGGTAGATGACGTGGGCTCTTGGATTGGGCACAGTCCTTACAGCCCTGAACATATTGCCTCACATCCCTTGCCATGTTTGGCCACCAGAATCGTTGGGATACTAGCGAGAGAGTATTGTTGATCCCTGGATGTCCAGTGCCTAGCGAGGTATGTAAGGAGTGGATCAGATCTACCCGGTGTTCAGGTGGTATGAACTGCCGATGAGGAGGGCATCCCGGCGGAGCAGGGGCTTCCGGAGTGGCAACGACTGGAGGAGCGTTCCAGGTGATCGGACAAATGGAGATGTGTTCGGGAAGAATCTTCGTTGGGAGTTCTTCATGATCGTGATGCTCGTGTAAACGAGAGAGAGCGTCTGCTCTTAGATTCTTGGGTCCTGGACGATAGGAAATGGAGAAATCAAAACGTGAGAAGAAAAGTGACCATCTGGCTTGACGTGGACATAGTCTCTTGGCCTCTTTGATATATCGGAGGTTTTTGTGATCTGTGATCACCTGGAACGGATGTTTGGCTCCCTCCAACCAGTGACGCCACTCCTCCAAGGCTAGCTTGATTGCTAGAAGCTCCCTGTCTCCTATGCTGTAATTCTGCTCCGCCGGGCTCAACTTCCGAGAGAAATAGGCACAGGGATGCAGTCGGGGCGGTGTATCATGATGTTGGGATAATACTGCCCCGACGCCGGTGGTGGATGCGTCCACTTCCACCACGAAAGGAAGATTTGGGTCAGGATGAGTCAGGAGTGGGGCCCTTGTGAACTCCTTCTTAAGAAGGCGGAAGGCTGCGGCTGCTTCATTGGTCCACTCCAGTCCTTTGGGTTTACCCTTGAGGAGATTAGTGAGAGGTGATGTAATCCTGCTGTAGTCCTTGATAAACCGTCTATAAAAGTTAGCAAACCCAAGAAACCTCTGGAGCTCCTTAATGGAAGTGGGTTCTGACCAGGATAGAACAGCCTCAATTTTCTTCCCATCCATACGTATACCGGTTTGGTCAATGATGTATCCCAAGAAATGAATCGACTTCTGGTGGAATGAGCATTTCTCCGCTTTGAGGTAGAGGTGATGTTCTCTCAATGTGTGTAGGACCTCCGCAACGTGTTGGCGATGTTCGGCCTCACTCCGGGAGTAAATGAGGATGTCATCTATGTACACTATTACAAAGTGGTGAAGAAACTCCCGGAGGACTTCATGAATGAAGTTTTGGAATACGGAGGGGGCGTTGACCAGACCGTAAGGCATGACCTCATATTCATAGTGGCCAGTAGGGGTCACGAATGCTGTCTTCCATTGGTCCCCCTCACGTATTCTTATCAGATTATACGCGCTGCGGAGGTCCAATTTAGTGAAGACTTTAGCTTCTCGGAGCTGTTCCAAAGCGGCTGGTACCAGAGGAAGGGGATATCGGTATTTTACTGTACCGTTATTTAGGACCCTGTAGTCGATGCATGGACGCAGCCCTCCGTCCTTCTTGGCCACAAAGAAGAAGCTTGAGGCGGCTGGTGATTTGGAGTGACGTATGTACCCCTGACTCAGAGCCTCCCTTATGTAATCTTCCATTGCCTGATTCTCTGGAAGCGAGAGCGGGTAGATCCTACCTCTTGGCAACTGGGCATCTGGAACTAGGTCGATCGCGCAGTCCCATGGCCGATGCGGCGGTAGCTGGGAAGCTCTCTTGGGGCAGAAGACATCATGAAAGGAGCTGTACTCCTTAGGAATGTGGATAGACTGCTTCTCAGGAGGACTCTCGACCGATGTTGTAAACAAAGAAATGGGGTTCCGACCTTGAAGAGGGAGATTTGGAAAACAGGTAGGTGTACATCCAGATCCCCATTTCTTTATCTCTCCTGTGCCCCAAGAGATGATGGGATCGTGCTTCACCAGCCACGGGCGCCCTAGAATGATGTCCATATTTGCACCCTCCAGAACCAGAAATTGAATCCTCTCTTGATGTAACAACCCCACTTGAAGAAGGATGTCTTCGCATTGTCGATGGATACGGGTCGAAGATCGAGTGCACTGGGTTATCGGTTGTATCTGGTATATATGCGAGGACGCCTCAGTACGTAGGTGGAGTTGACGACAGAGGGATTGGGAGATGAAGTTCCCTGCTGACCCGGAGTCGATGAGGGCTGTGACAAGGAGAGAAATAGAGGCAGTAGTTATTTGTACGGTGGTAGTAAGTGGTTTACATTGTTCAATATTCGTACTGAATACACTCACTGAAGTCCGAATGGGACGAAGGGGACACTCCATACGGGTGTGTCCACTGACACCGCAGTATAGACACAGACCCCGGGTCAGCCTCCTCTGTCGTTCCGCTGATGTCAGTCTTCCAGACTCTATTATCATGGGTTCTGGTTCTGGAGAGGCTGTTGACTCAGGCGATTGGAGGAGTGCAGACGAGGGGGTGATGGTGTCCTGTTGATAGGAACGGAGACGATCGGAACATCGGAGAGAATGTTGGATGAATCTCTCCAGACCCATAGTATCATCTAATGTGGCCAGCTGGATTCGGAGAGTGGGTTCCAAGCCGAGCCGGTACGTGGTCAACAACGATCTCTCATTCCATCCACTTGCAGCTGCTAGAGTGCGAAACCGGAGAGCATATTCCTGTGTAGATAGAGTACCTTGCTTTAGATGATACAGCTGCTCTCCAGCGGCTACTTCCCCATCAGAACGTCCAAACACCTCTTTGAAATACTCCGTGAAGGTAGTGATGGAATTCATGACCGGCCCGGCTTGGTTCCAGATCGTCTCAGCCCATTTAAGTGCAGGCCCAGAGAGTAGTGATACGATGTAGGCGATCTTTGACTTATCTGTGGGATATAGAGAAGGTTGCATTTCGAATATGAGGGAACATTGTAACAGAAAACCATTGCACTCCCCCGCTCCGCCTGAGTAGGGCGCTGGTCGGGCCATGGGACTGGAAGGAAGGGCCGAAGAAGAAACTGTGGAGGCGGAAGTGCTCGGTGCTGGTGGTGCGTTGGAAAGTGGAGCTGGTGGCTGTAGAATCCGCTTCAACTGGTCCACCAGCTCTTGAAAGTGATCGGGGGTGCTCATGTTGTCGTCGTTATTGGTCCGGGCTTCTGTTATGAAGCGGACAGGAGACAGAGGTAAGGAAACGTTAGGGTGTTTATTAAATGACAACAAGGAGCACATGAAGGATAGCCAGGAGGATCAGGAATGATGTTGGGGTCTTTTCCTCCGTGGCTGGGTAACAGGAATACACGAGGATGGACAGCACACACCAGATACAGCTGACAGAGGATGACACAGACTTGGAAGGACTGGAAGACAGGACGATTCGGGTGGACCAGGAAGACTAGGAGGAATACAAAGAGAACAGGTAAGTAAAGCGTTTGTTTTAGCTGAGGATGACTACGCTGAGTGGTCGCTCAGTTGTCCGCTTTCGTCGAGACGAGCCCGGACAATGAGCGACTGGAGTGCTGTGCTTTTATCTGGTGCTCGTGAATGTGATGCAGCTGTGTGCTCATTAGAAGTCAGGTGATGGTGATCTTCGTGAGTGGGGATCGTGAGAGCCTGACCAATCCGTGACAATCAGGCAATTGAAAACTTTTTCGTTTAACTTATTGATCAAAATAAAAACAAAATACTTTAATAATTTGTTCTTTTTAAATATAAATTGCTATGTATATGCTAATAGAGTATTTAAATTGTATTTTTAATATGTAAATTAATATTAAATAATTATTTTTATTCAGATTTTATTAAAAAAAGTCAATATTGGAGAATATGAGTAAAATAAAGTGCCATCATTACTAAGTGTAATACATATATTTAAGCAAAACTGTAACAACATGCTTTTTCTGATTTGTACTTATTAATTTTTATTGTATTTTATATAAAAGATTGTCTGATTTTGCTGACAACAGGGTAAAACCTGGTGGTCTGACAAATTATAACAATGTAAAATTGCAATTGTATTATTTAATCTCATAAGTAGTATAAATGAATCACAACACAATCTTTTTTTACATACTTTAGTTTCATAGCGCATGCAAAAACAATGAAAACATTAAATAAAAATGTTTAAAAATATATAAAATGTAAACTGTTGTTTCACATTATATTTAAATGTATGTCTTCTGTACGTAATTAAAAAATATCTATATTTTTTCTCATAAACTAAAATTAACTTTTAATCAGCAATTTAATATTATATATATTATTTTATTAATTAGCAAATGAAAAAGCAACATAAATGTTACACAGTATAAAAATTTAAAAACAAGTAACAACAATATAGATTGTTGTTATACACCTATTTATTTTTTTAATGAGTGTTTCCTGTAAATATTTGCAAAAGTGTATGATAACAGTATTTTTTCTCGTGAAAAACAGAATTAATCAGGACACAATTTAATATTAAACGGGTTTATTTCTGCAGCAAATGGGAAAACAACAAAAAAATCACTACAATGTAAACTGTTGGTACACTTAATCTTATTTTAATGAGTGTCTCCTCTAAATAATTGTAAAAATATATGATATACTACTATTTTTCTCGTGAAAAATACAAAATCTGGACACAATTTAACATTAATATTTCATTTATTTCCTTATTTAGCTACAACAACAAAAAATGTTACACAAAGTTGTTTCCTATCAAAATAACAATATTGTTACGACTCAAAACCCAGAGTTAAGTGTGTCTGAATGGAGAAATCAATCAGTCATGGCGTTAGAGGTGAATATTATACTGTTACCCAAACAAGATGAAAAGCTTTGTTATGTTGTTTTTTCACACCCCATTTCTCTAATTCTACCTAGTTTGCCTGATTTTAATTGTCTGTCAGAGACGACGCTCCACCTGGGTGGTCAAACAGCTGAGCGCAAACCAAGTGTGAGCGACGACGTTGTTGAATCGGCCAAACTGAGTCAGCAGGTTTGAAAACATTAATGCCTTTGTGCTCTCGCAGTGATTGTCTTTAATCTCCCGGCAGAGAAAAATGCACACTCGTAGGGGGAAAAATGCTTCTAAACACTGCCAAATTAGGGTTCTTCAGCTTGTAACAGTAGCAGAAGCCTTTTTTTTTGCATACAGTTCCATGAATATGACCGTAAACATATTTAAAATGGTATTTTCGATTAAAAATAGCATGCATTTCAGCAATAAAAGTGTATATTTTATTAATAAGGTGGCTCAGTGGTTAGCACTGTCCCCTCAAAGCAAGAAGGTTGCTTGTTCAAGTCCCAGCTTGGTCAGTGGGGTTTCTGTGTGGAGTTTGCATGTTCTCCCCATGCTGGTGTGGGTTTCTTTCAGGTGCTCCGGTTACTACGATAATACAAGTTAATCCACTGAAAAAAACTTTTGATTTGGTAATCTTCAATCAAAATGGGTTTCTTGCTTCTTTATTTGTTGTGGCGGTACTTCAATGATGACATCAGTTTGACGCTTCAGGCACAGTGTTCTTAGCCATGCATAGTTTGCTATGAGGGAAATGATGCGCAAAAAGAAAGCCCCCCTACTACATAATTCACTGATGTTAGAAGTACATCATTCATTTATTAATTTTCCTTTAGCTTAGTCCCTTATTTATCAGGGGTCACCACAGAGGAATGAACCACCAACTATTTTAGCAAATGTTTTACGCAGTGGATGCCCTCCCAGCCACAACCCAGTACTGGGAAACACCCATACACTCTCACATTCACACACATACACTACGGCCAATTTAGTTTTAGTATTGATTTAGTATCCAATTCACCTACAGCGCATGTGTTTGGACTGTGGGGGAAACCGGAGCACCCGGAGGAAACACACGCCAACACAGAGAGAACATGCAAACTCCACACAGAAATGCCAACTGACCCAGCCAGGACTCGAACCAGCGACCTTCTTGCTGTGAGGTGACAGTGTTATTCACTGAGCCACTGTGCCGCCCGGAAGTACATCAACATACTGAAATAAATGTCTCAGCACTTAGATTTCACAATGATAATTGACAGTGAACCTAAATAAATACATAAAGAAGTTAAACAAAAAATAGTGTCAACCTCGGATGCACATGCATGACTTCCTCTGTTTGAAAGGAAATAACAGGCATACGTTAATAATAATATGTTAAATAAGTTCCATTAAAGTGTGACACGTGAATGTGCACCCTATACTGACACGTAGGAGAAGGAACTGTTTAATATAGGGATTATTTTTGTTTTATATGCATACAAAAGTATTATTGTAGCTTAATAATATTTTGTTTGAACCACTAAAGTTATATGGTCTGTATTTTGAATGACTCAGAATCATTACATTTACATTTACATTTATATTTAGTCATTTAGCAGACGCTTTTATCCAAAGCGACTTACAAATGAGGACAAGGAAGAAATTTACACAACTATAAGAGCAGCAGTGAACAAGTGCTATAGACAAGTTTCAGGTGTGTAAAGTCTAAGAAGCTAAGCATTAGTAAAAATTGTTTTTTTTTTTGAGAGAGAGAGAGAGAAAGAGGGCGCAGTGGTATAGCCAGAGAGGCAGTTGCAGATTAGGAAGGAAAGTGGAGACTAAACAGTTGCGTTTTTAGTCGTTTCTTGAAGACAGCAAGTGACTCGGCTGTTCTGATGTAGTTAGGGAGTTTATTCCACCAACTGGGCAGATTGAATGTGAGAGTTCGGGAAAGTGATTTCTTCCCTCTTTGGGATGGAACAACGAGGCGACGCTCATTCACAGAACGCAAGTTTCTGGAGGGCACATATATCTGCAGAAGTGAGAGCAGATACGAAGGAGCACAGCTAGAGAGCAAACATCAGAGATATGAATTAATATCATAATTTGGTTTCTGAAGACAGCAGAAGGTCTGAAGTGGTCTGATGTGTAGGCATATTTTACAGTTTGAACTCAAAGAATGACCAGTCTGTCAGATGAAGAAGAGCAGGACTCAGAGATTCAAATAAATAAAGTTTACTGAAGATAGTTCGCAGTTTCATCAGCAGAGGCCAACTTTAACACTCGCAATGAGTTTGTAGGCCGCTCTGCATACAATCTCAATACAATGACAATTATACATACAGTAATGTCATTAACTGCGTCATACCTATAGGTGTTTAACCTGATTGGTTAGAACACTGATAGACTTAGAAAATTACCACGTGGGTGTGTGTGTACAATTCAGAACGATATCTCAATATAGAGCTGACCCCAGGCCTGTGAAAGGATCCACAATTGAATAGAACACACACACACACACAAACACTCAAAGTACAATCTGTTTCTTACCCAAGGATGTTTCTTACACCCAAACTTGCAGCATACATACAAAGGAATAACCTTTAAAAGATTTAACACATAAAATGGCAAATATCACTTTAGACATAATTAACACATAGCAAATAACAATATGAACAGTTGGTTTCAATTATTCAAGAGTCCAGGTCCACTCAAGAGGTCTCCATGACCTCTGTACCTAGCTGGGTAGATCCTGGGGAAACAAATCATTTGGCATAAAGAAAAGCAATCACACACATATTCCAGTTTTACTCTGAAGTGGGATGACACTAAGGTCATCATATAATCTAGGCTCTTGAACACTCAACTTTATTAATATACTTTGAGTGAAATAATCCTTAAGGTTTCTTCCAACAGAATTTCACGGCACTATACGACTATAAATAGAACTATTACAATGTCTAAAGAACCTTTTAATAAATTATCTTTTTCATTTGCCTGCGCATTTCAGCTAAAATAGGTCATTTCCCAAAACCGTAAAAGTTAGCATGGAGTTAATGCGCAAATGTGTTCGAGCACATCTTGTGATTGAATCGGCTACGTCATTTGAAATACTACTTTAGGCCTTTTGTGCTAGAAATGATTTGCGGTGTGTTTTCCGATCCCCCTCGTCCTTGGAGTGTTTGCAGCGAAATGAGATAGGAGCAGTGTTTTTGGCAGGGCTATGTTTCTCCGAGACCCACGCGGTTCGCCCTTAAACAGAACCACATTGAGCGCCGATCACGCTTTCCCTTTTCTTTCGACTCTCCTCGACATCTGACAGGTTGTGTTTGCGCCCAGAGAGGATGCGACACACGCCGATGAGTCTTTCCAGGAAGATGATGAAGAATGAGCTGTTTTATGAGTAATCTTGGTTACTCGGGGGAGTTTAAACGTATGAAAATCGTAAACACTGTCTGCTTTTCATTAATGTAATGCTTTTCTTATTGGCGCTGCTTGCTTAGCAAGCTTCACTATTACTTTCACTCTTAGTGATTTGAACAACTAAGTATTTTGTGCTCCAGACATTGCTGACTCCTTAACTCATGCTGCTTTTCTAACTACTTATTTATATGTCTGGCGGATTCTCCTTGTTTAAAGGCCAGAATACTTAAAAATGTAAAAGCGTGCTTTAAAATGTTTTTTTGATTAAAGGGATAGTTCATCAAATATGAAAATGTACGCATGAAGTGATTCCAAACATTCATGAGTGTTTTTTTCTGATACACAAAAGGGGATTTTTTTGACTTACATAGTAGCAAAAAATTCTAAGGAAGTCTCATAAACAAAGAATCTCATACAAATGAAAAAGTTGAGGCTTAATTTTTGGGTGAACTGTCCCTTTAAATTTGCCAGTTTATTTTTTAAGAAAGCAATAACTCCAAGCAGGATTTTGGGTTGGTGTTTAAGCTCAGTGGTTTGTTGAAGAGAGATGGAAATCTTACATAAATCTATGGAAGAAAATAGTTCGTGTGGGTTTCCTCCGGTTGCTCCGGTTTCCGCCACAGTCCAAAGACATGCGGTACAGGTGAATCGGTACAGCTTTTTGGTACAGAATTTCCAGCTGCGTAAAACATATGCTGGATATGTTAGCGGTTCATTGCGCTGTGGCGACCTCAGATTAATGAAAGGAAAGGGACTAAGCTGAAAAGAAAATGAATGAATGAATGAATGAATGAAACTTACACTAAATTAATAAATAAGTTGGAATCGCAAGATTTAGGGTACGTCTACACTAATTTGGATATATTTGAAAATAGAGTTTTTGTCAAAAAACTTTCTATGTCCACAGTATTGCTTTCAATTCTTTTTGTCATCCACTTTAAACTGACTAAAAACACTTTCGTACATGCACGAATATGCACAGACGTAAGATGCTTTTACCCACGTCATATCCACTTGCCATTTATTTACTTTCCATCTCTTTGAAACATTGCGGCAAAAATGATGCAACCGTGGTCTGCTTCTGCTGCTGAACAGATATAAATTAGCTTTATAGCTAACGCTGGCACGACATGTCATTTTGTACATCGTCCCTGTATTAAATAAATAAATAAACAACAGCTTCCAGTAAACATCATGGGTCATTTGAAGAGAGGCAATACGGAGCATCTACAAACTGACATTAATCTTTAATGAAGTTGTTAAAAACGACAGCATCCAAAACATCTGCTTTACAATGTTGTCCACTATGTTAGCTGAATTGGTCACATGACTGCGTCACATGACTAAAATGCATCATTATTTCCTCTGTTTTCACACTCCACACTGCAGCACGAAAACGGCATTTGCAAATTTCCAACCCAGGCTCACAGATGACAGAATGATTGACCGTGCGACCGGCCAATCGGCGGGCTGAACCCAACCAACGATGATTCACAAAAGCCGTCCAGAAAAAGAAAAGCCCTCGTCTGATTTTTACCACGTTTTCGGATTTTGACCACATTCTCGCCCTGTGATGAACTTGTTCGCTTCATTTTTTGGATTTTGTTTTTGTTTTCTTACCTGATTTCTGGAACCACTCCTCCCCGGACTCGAACCCGGTCGTCGTTGTGGTCAGCCCCTCTCTGCGCCTCGAGTCCGACAGAGTACACGAAGAGCTAACCGGACAAACTGGTTGTAGCGGGAAAGCCCTCCACACGGAGGCCGGCCGGCCGGCAAGCGCCGAAGGGAACGGCGTCACACCGCCCTGCAGCGTTCGCTTAAAAAAATTAAATGCAGCCGTACGTACCCCCGGCTACGTATTTCGCGGTCTCCAGAAACGTCCCCGGGACTATGTTCTCAGAATGAGCCTGGGTTGCAAATTTCTGTGTTTCCGCTATGATATGCGAACTGCGATTTAGTGTGTTTATGTAACAAGTATGTCTCCAACATTTATTAGATTTGCTTGGAATATTTATGAATGTCTCCAATAGGCCTACAGAGCGCCATTAATGCCTCCTGAAGTAAAGTGAAACGGCTATACGTCGTGTTTGCTAGCCTCACGCATCACGCACCTGTCAGTCAGCCAGTCAGTCAGCCAGTCAGCACATAACCTTAAATGGTTAAACAAATAACGCACAGCACTACTATGGTTACAGAAAAGTTCACTCTGTTATAATTCACTTATCTTTGAATAAGTTTTGGTGTGATTATCACCCGCTATAAAAAAAAAAAAAACACGACTGAATGTTTTGAATGAGAAGCTGTAATGGCGGGATAAATTTTGAATGAATGTAGCGGAAACCATGCAATACCAAATGCTAGATTAATTATAATTTTTTAATACAATTTTGTATGTAGGCCGACACGGAGACTCAGTGGTTAGCACTGTAGCCTCACAGCAAGAAGTTCGCTGGTTTGAGTCCCGGCTGGGTCAGTTGGCATTTCTGTTTGGAGTTTGCATGTTCTCCCTGTGCTGGTGTGGCTTTCCTCTAGGCATGGGCCAGTAAGATAAGATAAGATACTGATGGTATGATAACCTTGGATAAAAATATCACGGTTTCACGGTATTACAGTATTGTGTTTACTACTCTAAAATATATTCTTTTTAAATGTCTGGGTTAAAAAACAACAACTTCTTCCCCTTTGAAAACAATATATTTTACTTTTTTGAAAGATTTATAATATTTTGGAGCAGTAAACATGTCACGCTACATATTTCAAATGAATCCTTGACTTCTGCGGTCGTCATTAGTTTAAAAACACAGATATCTTTACAATTTAAAACGGCATCTTTGGATATTTTTTCTGCTGGAGATACTGTTGTCCAAAAAAAATGTAAATAAAAAATCTTACACATACCTTAGGAACGGTATTACAGAAAATTTCGGCGTTTTAAAACCTTGACTTTTCCAAACTGCGGTATACCTTGAAAATGGTTATCGTCCCGTGCCTAGTTTCCTCCGGCTGCTCTGATTTCTCCCACAGTCCAAACACATGTGCTATAGGTGAATTGGGTAAACTAAATTGGCCGTAGTGTATGAGTGTGTGGATGTGAGAGTGTTTGGGCATTTCCCAGTACTGGGTTGCGGCTGGAAGGGCATCTGCTGCGTAAAAAAACATGCTGGAATAGTTGCCGGTTTGCTGTGGTGACCTCTGATAAATCAAAGACTAAGCCAAAGGAGAATGAACGAGATCAATTTTAACCAACGTTTGGATTCATCCATATTTTCTCAGTTTGTGTTGACATAATCCCAAAAGTCAACAGTTTTAATTAGACATGTTGTCATCCTTTGTAACTGCCTTCAATATTTTATCTGAATGAGACATTTTCCATGCAATGAATGATCATATATATATATATATATACATATTAACTAAGCCACACAGTCAAACTGCATGAACACTATTGACTCATTTATTGTTTTTCTCTGGAGTTTTAGGAGACATGTGAATAAATCATAACTGGGAAACAATCAATTCTGTAAAGCTCATGTATCACAGGCTCCCATGAGCTTGATGAAAGCTCCTTTTTTTTGAGGAAACTGGATATTTATATAGTCCTGATATATGAAAGATCTCTGCTGAAATCTGTTATTCTGTTAGTATGTCTCAGAGCCGGCCAAAGCGAGACAGTCCTGCCATTTGTTTTGGAAAGATGCTAGATGCAAGCCACATGGGGAATGTTATGCACATTATATCTGTGCGAACTAGAAGTCTGCACATATGTTCAGGAGTTTTGTCTTTGTTTCTTCTTAGTTCTTTGTCTAATTTATACGCAAAAAAATCTGTGATTGTGACTTATCTGTTGTTGCATGCACTATACATTTGAAGTCAGAATTATTAGCCCCCCTGTTTATTTTTCCCCAATTTCTGTTTAACAGGGAGGGATTTTATTAACACATTTCTAATCATAATAGTTTTAATAACTCATCTCTAATATCTGATTTATTTTATCTTTGCCATGATGACAGTAAATATTTTATTAGATATTTTTCAAGACATTTCTAGACAGCTTAAAGTGACATTTAAAAGCTTAACTAGGCTAATTAGTTTAACTAGGCAGGTTAGGGCAATTAGGCAAGTTATTGTATAACGATGGTTTGTTCTGTAGACTATCACAAAAAAAAAAAATAAAATAAATAAATAAATAACTAAATATATATATATATATAGCTTAAAGGGGCTAATATTTTCGACCTTAAAATGTTTTAAAAAAAATTTAAAACTGCTTTTATTCTAGCCGAAATAAAACAAATAAGACTTTCTCCAGAAGAAAAAATATTATCAGACATACTGTGAAAATTTCCTTGCTCTGCTAAACATCATTTGGGAAATATTTTTTAAAAAAAAATTTAAGGGGGTTTAATAATTCCGACTTCAACTGTGTGTAATTTAAATTATGTAATTATCAAGTAATTGATAGTATCCAAAAATATTTGTTGAGTATTGATGTGTATTGAGTGAACTGATTTCGAGTCTAGTATTCATAATTAGAGTAAATAAAGCATTAAATAAGCATTTTCAGGATTACGCTTACTTTTTTGAATTACACAGAGACAATGGAAAAGTGGTACACAATTAATTGATTCTTCAAATTTTTATTTTTATTTGTAACGTTTATTTTTTGTCATTATAATCATATATATATATATATATATATATATATATATATATATATATATATATACATTCGCGAATCATTGCTATTTTGTTGCAGAGAGGGGGAGCGGCATTGAATTGAGCACAGATTTTTCATTATTGTTTTTTAATGTCGCTGTTTTCTAAATGTACTTAATTTGAAGTAAATGTTTTAAAATCATAAGATATTTTGTTAATCTGTCTTTTCATCAGCAGACACTAACAGCGTGGTATATTACTACGGCTGTCCCAGACTAAAGATACTAGAAAATACTCACTTACAGAATCTGGGTCAGGTGTGTGAGTGAAGTGCATGGTGGGACCTGTAGTTCATTAAAGTGGCAGATTTGTAGCGATCTGCAAATGCTAGATTCCTGGTGATCGTGACATATATATATATATATATATATATATATATATATATATATATATATATATATATATATATATATATATATATATATATATATATATATATATATATATAGCTGAAGTCAGGATTAATAGCCCCCCTTTAAATTTTTTTTTCTTTTTTAAATATTTCCCAAATGATGTATAACAGTGCAAGGAAATTTTCACAGTATGTCTGATTATATTTTTTCGTCTAGAGAAAGTCTTATTTGTTTTATTTCGGCTTGAATAAAAGCAGTTTTTAATTTATTAAAAGCCATTTTAAGGTCTAAATTATTAGCCCCTAACTCACCTAATTAACCTAGTTAAACCTTTAAATGTCACTTTAAGCTGTATAGAAGTGTCTTGAAAAATATCTAGTCAAATATTATTTACTGTCATCATGATAAAAGAGATCAGTTATTAGAAATTAGTTGTTAAAACTATGTTTAGAAATGTGTTGAAAAAATCTTCTCTCTGTTGAACAGAAATTGGGGAGAGAAAAAAAAAACAGGTGGGCTAATATATATATTTATATACATGTACACCTAATAGGTCTGAGTAGAAAGTCACATGAAAACAATGTAAACAAAATGATTTCCTTTAGCTTTTAAATAAATAAATACAATTGAACACAATGACTATTCAGCAAACCTAAAAGGCTTAAGAGAAATAATATTGAAAAGTGCAAATACAAACAGCCCGAAGGACGAGCCTTAAAATTAAACATTGAATGAAGAAAAGCACTATTTGTGGACAATAATAACTGCAACTAGGCCTAAGCAAGAGCCTTTAAATAAAACAGTGATTGAAAAATAAGTTGCCAAACAAAAGAGCCTACACTCAAAAAAATGATTCAAGCCCTTCTTAGATGTGACACAAGTAAATACTGTTCCCTTTATTTAAATATATCTATTTTTTAAATATTCATTTACATTTACTTGATGTAACGTAAAATGTATTAGTCGTTTCACCTATAATCTTTATTAAACCAAATCAAATGAGTTCAATAAGGTGACCCCGTTTTGCGCATGCGTGAGACCGCGCGTTTTCACTGCCACCTGCATTGCGTTTGTCCGTCCACCATTTTCCACCTGTGGCTGAAGACGAGTTGATGAGACGCCGCCGATAACAAGAAGTCATTTCTTTGGTGAGTATTCGTTTATATTTTCAGCGAGTACCTTGCTATGAATGCATGTTATATTCTCGACCGTGTGCAACAAGCGTGATAAAGTTTTGCTTCGGTTTTCAATAAAGTTGACGGCTAACGTTAGCTGGCTAGCCAGCCGCTCATCATGCAGGGGAAAACGTTACGTTAACGCTTTTTATCATAATACTTCCGACGTTGATTTAATAATTTTTTGGTCTTCGGGGTGATGTTGAATCAACATTGAGGTAAAGTTGGTTTTATATTTGCACATTCAAACTTTCTGCTTGATATAATTTCAGAAAAGTATTATTTGCAAGCTCTAAATAGTGAATATTATCAGCCAATGACTATCAATTTTCACAGTTAATTAAATAGTGCTAATGCTGTTTTCAAGTCATATTTACGTGTGATTTCAGACCCAATATTGAAATTAGCGTTGTAGATAATATAGGGAAAGTTAAATGATGGAATGTGCGAATATAAAACCAACTTTACCTTAATTGAATCAACGTCAGACTGTTTGAGTCAATATATTTTATCTATGAATCAATTTAACGTTATTGGTCTGATGTTGCGATCACGGAGTGAATGTTGATTGAACACAAAAAAATGTGATGACTCGTAAGATATTTACTATGAAAATTCAACTGTAAATCAATGTTTGTTATTTTCTGACCGGTCTTTGAACCAATTTCAAAATGCTTTTCATATGTGACCTCAAACACAAAGTTGAAAATATTATATTGTTCATTTGGCTTTTATTTAAATTAAAATAGCACTGTAAAATTTATTTAACAATATTTCATGATTTTGTCAGTCTTCACTGCTACTAAAAATTGCTGAAACGTTCAAAATTTTTAATTTTTTTATAGTTTTTATATTACTATCAGGTTCTCAAATGCAATTTTGACTTGTTGGTAAGCTTTTAAGTATTTCTGCACTTGTACACACACTACTAATGCATTTATTTTATCTTTGCAGCTTGATCAGCTTTACAGGGTTCCTTCTGGCAACCTCCTAGTGATAGTAAGTAATGTCGTCTTTCTATGCTTTTATGTGTTGTTGTTGTTGTTGTTGTTGTTATTATTAATATAATGAATGCTAAATGTATTTAATCTTTTTAGGTTAGTGTATGTGGCAGTGCAAGGAATGCAGTTTGGAACTAGATAGCAGTTCTCAGACGTCTTGAAATTGTGCAGCAGAGACCAATGATAGAAGAGTTCAAAAACAGATGGCCTGCACTGTTTGAAGAGAATGAAGTAAGTAGATTTGTGCTGTATGTGTTGACCATTTTTTGTTGTCCATTGCAAATAATAGCTACATAATTGCAGTTTTAATTTGTCAATAATCCTGGACCCCTATATGGTAGAAATTATAAACTTTATAAATGGCTATTTTTGTTTAATTTCCAGGTGAATGCAGAGTTCTTGCGAATCACCACCAAGCCACTACAATCAAAGTTCTTGTCACTGCTGGATCACTTCTCTGACAAGCTGATACAGATCTTCATGAAGAAAGGAGGAATGAAGGGGCAAAGGATCAAGGATGTCCTGGCGAATAATGATTTGGTAAGTAGATGTGCTTGATACATCTTTTCACTGTATTGGGGTGGTTATTGTATGTTTCTTGACCATAGCTGCTCATTTTAACACTTTTGGGAAATAATGCTTATGTACTGAACTTTTACATTTCACTGACTGCATTACACTAATACTGTCTGTATAAACCATGCATTGCAACTGTTACCTTGTTGAGAGCATTTAGGGGACATCTTGATGGGCACAACCCTCTGTTCTCTTACATGTGCACTTACATTTTTACAAATTCCTGTCTTGATTGATCCTTCTGCTGTAGTGTGATGACATCAACACCAAAAGGGAGTGCCTCCTGAGAAGCCTTGTCATCTACCTCAGTGAAGATCCTGACTTATTTTTTTAAGGCATATTTGGTAAGTTTGATTGTTTCTAATGTAGTCTCTTAACAGTGTAACTCTGTAGTTTAACTCTGTTATTTCTCCCATGGCACACGATTATGAAACTGAATAACTGTGAATGTAAATGGATGCACACCGAAAGATTATCAAATGTTGTGACTATTATATAAATTACACAAATGCACACAAATTATTTATCATTGCATATGACTGTCTTTTCAGGTCTCTGGCACTGAGGATGTGGTGAGGGCCATCTCAAGCACAATCATGGGGATTTACATTATTCGAAGTTATGACAATGGGGAGCCAGAGGATGTGGGAATTGTGATCAAAGGCATTAAAGTCCTGACCAACGTAGGCAGTGTCATCATGGGGTTCATCGTGCTGTTTGGGCTAATTTATGCCCTTGATCTGAGCTTTCCAGAAAACCTCAAGTACACCTTTGAGTTCATCCAGAAAATCATTATGAATCTGGATGGACACAAGCTCAATCCAAAGATACAGCAGCTGAAAATCAAATTGCTTTCTTAAGAAGTGAACGCCAGATGACAACTACATGAAGTTTCTTTATGCTTTCGTATTTGGGATTCATTTGTCTTTTCAATCTTCGGCCATCTACTAACCCAACAACACTAAGTGAACTCATTGACGTTTTCTCTGTGACATTTTACATTGTGACTAAGCTACAAAGAGGCAGCATGTGGACAAGTAAAAAAAACTTGGACATACAATTGCAAAATAATGTTTTCATGATAAATGTATTCTATGCAGCCAGGGGGGTGGAGTGACTTGGTGTGATAATTGATTCTCCCTTACAAACTAATGGTTGATGGGGTTTTAAGTTTGGAATTCCCAATGCAACTTTTTATTTTATTTATTTATTTTTTTTGGGATGCTAACATCTGCACGTCATAGCTCATTCAAATACAGTATAGTGTCTCCATTACTCTCGTACCTGTCAGGTGATTGCATGACTCAACACTTGTTGAAATGGACTTGAATTGATGTTGAAACCGGATTCAACACACTACAGATTTTTGAATTATGACTGGCCAGACCAATACTCGCACAGCTAGTCAAATGTTCAGAGATTGTTTGTTCGAGATTTGGTGACAATGGGTCTCCTTGTTATAATCAAACTGTCTTGGTCTGTTTTCACCTTCCTATAGCCCAAATTTGGTCCCCACAGCCTGTTTTTTTAACTGTGTTTTTGTTTGAATTGACCAATTGTACTACACATATTGAAAATGCTGTACCTCTTGAGTATCCAGACATTTTTCATATTCTTACTGTGCTCATGTTATGCCATTTAAGAAATGTTACAATGTTTGCTGCTATACATTTCTGCTTTTAATGCAGGTTATAATTAAGTTGAATGTTGATCAAGCTAGCATTCAGATTTATTGGAATGTTTTCATTTTGCATAATTTGCTGGTGCCTCTACTCCCTTAATGTGTTTGTGGCTTTGGGGGACATGGGATACATTTAGTTCACACCAAATGCAAGACCTGTGGAAGTGTTGCTAAAAGTTTTTTTTCCCCCAATAAAAAAAAAAAAAAAGCTCGATCTGTTTGGCGTGTGTGTGTGTAGTAATGGGGATCAAATGAAAAATAATTATTTCCAATTAATTAATTTATATTGAGTTGAACTAAAGTAAATCAATTACAGTAGTTTAATGAATTTCTATTTGCTTAGCTATATTTGATAAAATTGAGGTGGACTAACTCAATTACATTTCATTACGTAAATGACCTTTCTTTAGGTTAGGGCTACGTATATTTATTGGATGGAAAACCTGCACACAATTAAATTGAGTTAACCCAATGAGCTATTTTTTTGAGTGTATATGTTAAATAAAATATAGATGCAAACAGTACACTAAAACATTATGAAAATATGGCATATCTGAGTATATCTGACCGTCTCTGTTTCGCTTTCCCTTTTATTTAATTTACTTATATTATGAGAAAGCAACACGTTTGTATATACATATTAACTTTCCATCATTTAAAACTTAAACACTTTAAAAATGTTATTGAGGCCCTTGTTGCGGATACAGAAAGTGTTTTTTCCTACTCCAGATCATCCTACTGCAATATATAGGACATCAAATAAGGTTTATCACAAAAGTAATCTGAATGTAATGGAAAGGTACTCAGATTACATTACTATTAGTGTGTAATCTACGAGACTATATGCCTGACTACACATTTTGCTCTGTAGTTTGTTATTAGTAACTAGTTTTAATAAGTTGCCCAACAAAAATGCCTCTACATTAAATAAAATATATAGGCTAACAGGACACTGAAACATTGTAAAAACATCGACAACTATAGCTGACCATCTCTATTGTCACTTTCTCTTCAGTCTAATTTTTTCATACAAGTTTGCATATACGTTAAATTCCACAATTGCACTTTAAAAGAAGCTGTTGAAGCTCTTGCTGCTGATTTTTGTCAAAATAGTACAAGATTATCCTACTCTAAAATATAGGACATCAAAAAAATGTAATCCAAAAGTAGTCCGATTATATTTCCTTCATGCAGTTTGGCCTTGATGGACATAAATGAAGAGCATTGAGAAACTAAATGAGGTTTGGAACTGTTTCAGATCTGGGGTTGTGGTTGTGACCACAAGGGTCAGGGTGGAGCGTGACTCAGTTTTGAGATGCTCCCCATTCACAACCCTGCGGTCTGGCATTACAGCTGTAGAAATGAAGCACTGATATCTATTCAATTTAAACGAACAGAAAGTAACTATAGGCATTAAAAGTGGGTAATAAAGTACATATTATTAATGCTGCCTTTAATGGCTGTTGCCTGTGCTAAACAAAATCTTATTTTATTACAGTATAGAGACTGTTTTGAGGAGTCAGAACCATTAATGTTAATTATCATCTTAATTTTTGTTTTCAAAGATGGATGAAGATCTGAGGGGTTTGGAATGCCATTAGGGTAAATTTTATTTTTGGGTGAACTAAGTGGGTACACTGTATAATTTCTAGATGTTGTCCCAAGACAAATCGATTAAGTTATCTTCATCGTTTTTACAGATTTAAGTGAATTGAACAATTAAGTTGTCTAAAAAAAAGAAGTATTGTGTTTCAACTTATTTTAAATAAGTGGTTTGAACAAGCAGCAAAGTATTTTTTTAAGAGTAATTCGTAATAATTTACAAAATCATACTTGTAAATTTCAGTATGATTTGCTCATCGACTGCCAATAAGGGGTCTGATATGAAAACCATACATTTACAAACAAATGAAATGTTATGAATTTGTACAAGTTAGCCACGCTTCTGACAATACGTAAAAGACACTGTAAGAAATTCTGGGTTCCACACAATCGATTTGTGTTGGGACAACATGAAGGAATTTAAGTAAGTAAATTGAACTTAAAACTATGAAATCTTCTCCCAAAAAACTCAAGAATTGTGTTGTTTCAGCTCATTTTAAATAGTTAGTTTGAACAAACAACAAACATAATTTTTTGAGTGAATTCTTTGTGAGATTGAATTGGGTTAGACAGCTTTTTTGGGCCCTATACACAAAATCTTGGTGGTGGAGCTATTGTTGAAAGTGAGGACCATGGCCCTATGCATTCTGTCCCCCTATTGCCCCACTAGCAATGCCCATAAATGAGTACTATTAAATTTGAAATGCTATTTACTACAGTATCATCTATTTAGAGACAAGTTCTAAAGCTATTAAATATCGGCTACACTCTCAGAAATAAAGGCACAAAATTCGTCACTGGGGCAGTACCTTTTCAAAAGAAGGTTTCCTAACAGGTTTCCTAACGTACCTAAAAATGTACAAATCTGATGATGTGATCCAAGACCTGTGAAGAAATTATGCCAAGGTATCCATAATCCTGGACCAGGCCATATCCTGAGCTGACGCTGTGGCGGTCATGGAGGAGCGGAGAGCATGAGACTCCTGATTCCTGAAAGACTACAGTGACAGACAAGTCTTCGCATTGATCCCGTGAGCCAGCTTGAACACCCGTTGGTGACCTACTCACACCTGCAGTTCTCCACGATGGACGTCCAGCGTTCTCCAGCCTCCGGCGCCTAGACTGCAGGTCCACACAGGTAGTTTGGCCAGAGGAGAAATGGTTGTGACCAACTGAGGCTGGTTTCTCTCCAGGTTTTTTCCTTCACTTTCGTCAATTGGTAATGTTTGTTCCTCTCCACTGTCGCCACTGGCTTGCTTGGCTGGGACTTGTGGAGCTGCGCATCGATGGATTTGCTCTTCAGTGTTTGGACTTGCAGCAGTGAAAATTAAACCACACTGAACTGAACTAAACTGAACTTCAGCTCTGAAAACTGGACTGAGACGGTTTTAATTTGCTAGAACTTTAATGTTATGCTGCTTTGACGCAATCTACATTGTAAAAGTGCTAAAGGAATAAAGTTGAATTGAACTGAAATCTGTACCTCATGGTACTTTAAAAGTACAAAAGTGTACCCTAAAGGTACTAGTGTGCAGCTGTAAAGGACAAGTACACCTTTTAAAAACGTACGGTACCACTCCAGTGACAGCTTTTGTACCTTTATTTTTAAAAGTGTAGTTACTTTTCACCTGCTCTAGAGGAAACAAAATGACAGCGCAAACATGTTCTCTTTTCAATTAAGTACAGGTTTGGATCAACCCAAGTGTGAGTCAATGAAGAAACTTTGTGTTCAACGAAAGAGTCCCCTATTAAAGTCCTTGAATATCATCCAGTCCATTTCCCCAAACATCAGAGAAGCACTAAACTCGCCACTATTTTGGAAAGCAGCTCTTGCGTCACTCTAATTTCTGCTGGTTTTACACCTCGACAGCTCTTTGTTCTTGTCTCAAACACTTTGTTCCTAGTTTTATACTTGTGTGTGTGTGTGTATATATTTCAGTAACACTAACCTCACCTTCCTCCGAGGCAGCTGTAGACCTCCAGTGATGTAGTGAGGTAAGAATGCACGACTTCAAAGGACAAACGCAAGCTGTTTTTCAACCTGTGTCATCCCGTAATAAAATAAAAACAAACTGATGTCGAACGCCATCACGTGCGTGCCTTTGAGACATTACATTGGGAATTGCACATGTGAGACGGGGTACGGCATTAAACACACATTCCCAAAAGGCAAATCCACAGTCCTACAGTATACATGAAACTAGAAAATGTTGAGTAAAGGAAGAAAAGGGGAATTGGCAATGAGGCGAAATTCCAATAGAGCTGCATGGAGCGTCTGCTTGTGAACTGCAACCCGTGCTAATAGGTTTCAGATGTACCATGTCTTGCACTCTCAAGCGTGCATAAAACATTCTGTCGTGGGGGAATCTAAGAAACGGCAGGAATTTACTGCATCCAGTCCTAACGATACGTGCACGTTCTGACGCTATTTAGGGAAAATTAAAGACTTGCATACATTTGCACTTTGAAGATTTAGCTTGGTCTACTAAGTACTCTGCTAAAAGTCAGATTTAGAGTGTACTAAACGTCCAAATTGATACATTATCATGGAGCTGTTTTGTAAACCAATCCAAATAGCATGTCTCCAAATGATTCGTTTTTCAAAAGCTAAAATTTCTGTCACTAAAATTTACGAGTTGTCTTGTATTGATGTCAAACTTGGTGCAGCAAATTCTTTGCCATAGCTGAACATACCCACTTGAATATACATGCTTTTTTCCTCTCTATATGCACCAGACACTTTCTTATATACATGTTTTTTGGTGCAATTCTTGTGACTGGAAGGGCATTCGCTGTGCAAAACATATGCTGGAATAGATGGCGGTGCATTCTGCTGTGGCGACCTCAGAGACTAACCGAAGGAACATTAATGAATGAAATACGCAATTCTGAGTGTGCTTCACACAGGTTAGTGTATATATACAGTGTGTGTATGTATATATGTGTGTGTTTATTAAAAAAAACTAATTTAGAAGTGTCATGGCATCTACCCAGCAGGTACAGGACATCAATATGACGTTTGATTGATTTTGTACCCCAATGTTGTGGGAAGTTGTATTTTGTTTATTGTCATTTGATTGACGTCAGAACCCAACATCAGACAGACGTTGCATTTGGGTTATTTTCCAACGTAACCTAAAAACAACACAATATCAACAACTAATGTTGTTACAGCTTGACGTTTTGTGGATGTTACCACTATGATGTCTATCAGACGTTGGATTTTGGTTGCCATACCTGACAAATAAGTGGCAGTGTTTGATGTCAATATGGCGTCGGTTTAAGATGTTGGCTTGCCGTTGGATTTTGGTCACTTTCCAACACAACCTAAAATCAACAAAATATCAATGTCATTTTACCCCGTTATTGGATGTCAAAATAACATCCTTAGCCACTGGTGACCTAAATCTAACCTAATATTATAGATTTTGTGTCTGCTGGGTATATATTGTTGCTCTATGATTTTATCCTCACTTGTAAGTCGCTTTAGATAAAAGTGTCGACTAAATGAATGTATGTCATTGTAAGATATACATCAATGAGTTTATACACAATGACAGAGAGGAGAATTTTCATTAAAATTGGCTTACATTTAGCTTTGATTCTTACACCAAACAACCAGTTTTTGAAAACTTTACATGTACATGAATCCTACTACAAAAGTATGCTAGCTGTTTCCTGGACTCTTTATAACTCAACAGCTTCCGTTCTATGGAAAAGAGTAGATTGGACATCAACAAAACGTTTCCATGAGCATGTGAGGGTGAGTATCATAAATTTGATTTAATATTATTATTATTATATCTTACAATCATTTCATCTTGTTCCAAATCTCCTGAGACCTTTGTTCACCTTCAGAACTCAGATGAAGATATTTTTTAAATCCAAGAGCTGAGATCCTCCATATACAACAATGGCCCGGAGACGTTCAAACTCCAGAAAAGCAACCAAAAACATTTTGAAAACATTCTATGTGACTTCAAACGTTTAACTGCAATTAATTGAAGCTCCAAAAACGCTTTTGTGCACCATGCAGGACTGTAAAAATGACGTCAGAAGGCATTTAGTACAAACAAAGTCGATTGTACAGTTTTTTGGCGCACAAAAATGTGTTTGGGGTGGCTCGGTGGTTAGTACTGTCACCTCACAGCAAGAAGGTTGCTGGTTCGAGTCCCGGCTGGGCCAGTTGGCATTTCTGTGTGGAGTTTGCATGTTCTCCCCATGTTGGCATGGGTTTCTTCCAGGTGCTCCGGTTTCCCCCACAGTCCATAGACATGCACTATTGGTCAATTGGGTTTCCCAGTACTGGATTGGAGGGGCATTCGCTGCATAAAACATATGCTGGAATAATTAGTGGTTCATTCCTCTGTGGTGACCTTTGATAAATAAGGAACTAAGTCGAAGGAAAATTAATGAATTAAAGTGTTTTTGGAGGTCTCAGATTTCATCTAAGATATCTTAATTTGTGTTCTAAAGATAAACAAAGGTCTCGGGAGATTGGATTAATATTTTTTGTATGTGTGTGTGAAGTAACCATTTAATTATGCTCTAACGCTCATTTGAATTTATTCTAGATCTTCACATTTGATGCGATGACATCTTGGAAGACATCTGTGCCAGTTTACTGAAGACGCACCTTCAAACCTCTGTCTTTTAAACCAACGCCAGCTGCTTTCTGTTTCAGGACACATCCATGGACTCGCAAGGTCGTGAGGTTACTAAATATCCGGTGCTGATTAGAAATACTCTGCATCGACCATCACATGTCCAAACACATCCATTCTCACTCATATAAAAAAACACAGATTCATTCATATAAACGCCATTCATGCATCGAAACGACAAACCACTTTGACTCGTTGCTTAATTCGGTCATTAATCTTTTACAGATCGGATGTGCGCTTCCAGGTTTGGATGAAGCATCTGCAGTTAATTACGAAGAACGTGGGATGCTGATCTCAGTGGCTTCGTCTTGATAATGTAAATCCGCTCCCTAGCGCAAGTGCACAGGGGGGCCATGCTAAGAAAGAACAATTTACGCTCCGGGGAACCATGTCTTCATACACCCCGAATGTTTTTGGTTTAACCTGACTGTAAACGTGTCATGTAAGAGTGTTCCAGTGGTAATTCATAAGCTTCTGCAATGTTTAGGCCTTGAAACACCTGGTTCTGTTTGTGAAATGGTTTTGTCAGCATGTGCCCCGCTGTGGTTGAAGTGCACTTTTTTTTTGGTGTGAAATCCCCAAAAATCTGGGCGAACTTGAATGCAAAAGAAGATATCAGGTTTCAGGTAAGGTTTTGCAGGTCCATGTTTGGTTTTCAGTAGGGTAACCGATATATGTTTTGACTATAGTTTATTGCAGACGGTGACTCTTGCCATGCGCCACATCCTGCTGAGTCTCCGCCAGTGGTGGTTCCCAACCTGGGGGTCGCGACCCCTCTGGGGGTCAACAGAGATTTATAGTGTCACTCTAGGTTGAGGGTTACAAGTACAAATGAACCCAATATCAATTTGATGATAAAAGAAATAGCTGATTATTAATTTGACTCTTTTAATAGTTATAGGTGTATGTAATCAACTATTTGAGAAGTAATTACCTTTTAGAATTACGTTTCTTCCAGCATTTCCACCTTTCAATAAGTCAGAAAGTAGATTTCAGTACATTTTCATTCAGACTGTCTGCAGTTTTTGTTCAGATCATGTAGTACGTTTAATTCATGTCGGATAAATCGTATTTACAAGTTGAATGCACATGAATACCACCACAATATTGTTATTATCTTATTATATAGGGTGGCGCGGTGAGTAGGGCTGTCGCACTACAGCAAGATGGTTGCTGGTTCGAAGCTCGGCTGGGTCAGTTGGCATTTCTGTGTGGGGTTTGCATGTTCTCCCCTTGTTGGCATGGGTTTCCTCCGGGTGCTCTGGTTTCGGGTAAGCTAAATTGTCCGTGTAAACTAAATTGTAGTGTATGCATGTCTGTGAATGGGAGTGTATGTGTTTCCCAGTGATGGGTTAAGACTGGAAGGGCATCCGCTGCGTAAAACATATCCAGGAAAAGCTGGCGGTTTATTTCGCTGTGGCGACCCCTGATTAATAAAGGGACTACGCCGAAAAGAAAATGAATGAATGAATATAGATTAATGGATGGAATTCTAGATGCAAAGTCAAGTCGGTGACAAAAAAAAACAACAATTTATACAAATACTTTTTTAAAAGCAGAGTTAACAAGCACTGCTGTGTTTTTGAGTATAGCCATGGTCACACTGCACTATAGACTTTGCCTTAAGCAGGTCGCACACCAGAAGCGCCGCTCGGCGGCACGCCACGTAGCGCCACACAGCGCAATGCATTTCAGAATTCGAAACATAATCTATCTGGGTATAATTCTATCAGGGTACACACTCCGGCACCGCAAGTCGGCGGCTGTTCGCAGGGCCCAGCCACGACTCAGGACACCGTTCATTTCTCTGCCGCGCCACAGAGCGCCATCTGATTAGTTTCATGTTAAATATCATGCGAATGTCGGCGTCTGGTGTGTGATACTTTTAACTCATCATGCACATCATGTGCGCACCGTGTCGCGGCTTCCTGCTATAGACTTCCATTCATGCGCATACGAATGGGACAGACCGGAAACGCAAGCTCATGTGACATGTTTCGCAGTTTGCTGCATTGCACAATTCAAGCTTCGTTAATTCTGACCGGTGAAATCACATCACATGATTGCCTGAGACCAATCGAAGATCAAAACATGATCTCAGTGTACAGAAATTTTAAATATAGACCAATTTTTAACGTCTATTAATCTTGTTTAATCTTGCGCCTTTTCTCAAACTCTTATTCGCAAATGTTTTATGCCATATTGCAGTTTTGCGCATGAATTTAATTTGCAACTTTAGATGGAAACATGGCTAGTGACTGCCTTTTCCAACATTCATCAAAATATCTTGTAACGTAAGAAAGATATTTATTAAAGTTTAGAATCACTTCAATCTTTGACACGTGAAACTTTGTGAGGACATTTTTTTCAGGTGAACTGTGTTTTTAATTGGTTTTTGAATGCTAAAATAAAGACTGATTTATACTTCTGCGTCAAACACACGCATATGCTTCGGCGCAACCTTCATGCGGCCGCATAGCCCTCGCCATGGCTGATGCTCTCAAAAAATGTAACGATGCTTAGCGCAAGCTCTGTGATTGATAGGCTTTGTAGCTGTGTTCAGTGTGGGTGGGACCGAGAGTCGCGTGAACCCATTGGAGTGAGTGTTTACAAGTGTCAAGTCCCATGAAGGAGCTCCAGATGGAAACTTTTGCTTTGTGTATACCTTATGATTAAAGTTGTTGCACATCCGCTGGTTACCGCCTCTCAATGAGTGAGTTTCAGCTACTTATAAGATTTTTAATTTTTTTAAATCATAATGCGCGTGAACAAACTTGACACAGAGGAACAGAAAAACCTTCTGCCAGCTAATGTTTCGGAAGTGTTATTGCAGAGCAACAAAAACAGCACTAAGAAATGCATGCTCCTTGGGTCAGGCCGATCACTTGACGCAGAAATATGAACCAGCCTTAAGGGTCTACTAGGGAAAAAAGGTTAGGAACCACTATTCTAAGCATTCACTTATTATGCAGATGTTAATCCTACTGAAAAAAACAGCTTAAACCAGCCTAGGCTGGTTGGCTGGTTATAGCTGGTCAACTAGCCTGGTTTTAGAGGGGTTTTGGCCATTTCCAGGCTGGTTTCCAGCCATTTCCAGGCTGGTCTTAGCTGGTCAGGCTGGGAGATGACAAGCTAAAACCAGCTTGACCAGCCTAGCCAGGATGGGGGTCCAGCCAAAACCAGCTATGTCAAGCTGTATGTCAAGCTCTATAAACAAGGCTGGTCAAGCTGGTTTTAGCTGGATTTAGCTGGTCATTTTCCAGCCTGACCAGCTAAGACCAGCCTGGAAATGGCTAAAACCCCTCTAAAACTAGGCTAGTTGACCAGCTAAAACCAGCCAACCAGCCTAGGCTGGTTTAAGCTGGATTTTTCAGCAGGGAACAGTTTGTAGGGAAGTTTTTTTTGCAGGTTTTGGCATTGTGAGTTCTCACCTCGTATTTAATGACATTAGTGCCCAATCAGCTCTGTCTACCTCACACTTGCTTGCGATGCAACTTAATGTTAAGACTTTGAGAAAGGCAGAGCCAGAGAGCCGGAGCAATAATAAACCTGGACATGATCCAGATCTCTGATTATTTGCACAGCGGCTCCCCATCTCAGCCACTCCAGCAACGGTTGTTTACGTTGAAAATGACCCAGAAAATATGGCCACCAGACCCCCTTATGGCTGAGGTGAAAATAGCATCACAATTCATGCAAAGAGCAGTTAGAAGCAAACATAAGGACAGTTTCTTTCCCAACACGTAAATCTAAAGCTGTGAGATATTGCAAACTAAATGAAGGAATGGCCATAATGGGAGAAGCATAGCTGTGCTCCGAAAGTATGAACCTCCCATCGGAATGAGTATGTTTTGCCTAGATGGCAGTGAGATACAATGGACAAAGTCTCCGGCTCCTGCTGAGAAAAAAAAACACCCAGCGACGTCCCTCTTGAGTTTCAGGAGAAAATTTCACAGTGTCTCAAACTGTGTTTAGATTTCCCAAGATACCAAAACTTATGACTGCAAAAACTACACTTTTGGCTTCTGTATCGCCATCTGTGGTTGAAACTTAAAATTGCACAACGTTTTTTTTTCATTTCAGCTGTGCTTTGGATCTCCTAAAAACTCATGGTTCAATAATAACCTAAAACGTCTCACAAAATAAGACCCTTCTCTCATTTTTACTTTTCCCTTAAGAACATTTAGGGAAACGTTAGTATATTGCTGGTTCCACTACTATATTCCAGTAGTTTTTAATCTTTATTTAGAATTTATTTCTTCCAGGTGCAAACTTTATATCTAATAGTTGTGGCTTATTTTCTAATCTTTCATTTTCGCAATTGTGACTTGTATTTCTATAATTGTGACTCATTTTACATTACCATTGTCTCTATTTGTCATAGTAGTGACTTGTTTATTGTGAAAATTTTATTGGACAGTTTTCATAACCACAACTTTAGTTTATCGTAAAATGCAACTCATTTTAAAATTGCAGCCTTTTATCACCATTGTGACGTACACTGTGAAAAAAAACAAACACAATCCATTTGTGCTGGGACAACATGAAGGAATTAAGTTACTTTATTAGTTTTTACAAATTTAAGTGGATTAGTGGAATTTCCAGAGGATCACATGCTACGATTGATCGCAGCTGGTCCCGCTTTAGCAATTATCAATTAACCAATCAGATGAATCCAAGCCTTTAATAATAAGCCCAGTTTGTCTTGCCTCCATTATCTTCATTTTAGAAGAATCCCCTCAAGTATCTTCGAGCTCAGGGTTCTCTCCCGTTGAAATCAATTAAGTTGTCCCCCCCCAAAAACTCAAGAACTGTGTTGTTTCAGCTGATTTTGAATAAGTAGTCTGAACAAACAGCAAACCTATTTTTTGAGCTTAAAATATTTAAATTTTTATATTATATAAAATTTTTTTTTACTTTTTGTATCAGCATGTTAATTGCGACAGTTTTAGAAGTGCAACATTTCCTATCATTATGACTAAATATCCCAAATATGCAACTTTTTCTTATTTCTTATAGTTATTACTTATTTTCTAATTGTATATCTAAGAAGTTTTGTTTGTCTTACGATCATAGTTACAACTTTATTTTTTTCACAATCGTGACTATTATTTCTTGTATTTGTGACTTACTGTATGTACTGATTTAACCATATATTCATTTACAACTTTAGAAGTGTAACTTTTCTCACCCATATGACTTAATATCCCAAATATGCAATTTTTTTCTTATTTCTTGTAGTTTTCTAGACTTATTTTGTTATCACAGTGTTGACTCAATATCTTCGAAGTCTTACTTTTTTGTCTCACCATGACTTCCTCAAATAGCAACTTTATTTTTTCACAATTGTGACTTTTATCATTCATTCATTCATTTTCTTTCGGCTTAGTCCCTTTATTAATCTGGGGTCACCACAGCGGAATGAATCGCCAACTTATCCAGCATTTGTTTTATGCAGCATATCCCCTTCCAGCTGCAACCCATCACTGGGAAACACCCATACACACTTTGTGACTTTTATATCTTTGTACTTGTGACTTATTATAATTATTATTATATTCTAATTTTAACTACAGGTTTAGAAGTGTAAGTTTTCTTAACATTATGACTAAATATCTTAAATATGCAACCTTTACGACTATTTCTTATAACTGTGTCTTTATTTCTTAATTCTGTATCATAGTCTGCTTGATTCAACTAGAGTACTTCAAGAAACAGCAGCATAAATCTGAAGTCCAACAGTTTCTAATAGCACCCTTGACAGATAAAGCTTAACAGCCCTAAATGGCTAGTTCCAGCACAAAGCAACAATCCTCTGGTGAAAACAGCACCAAACAGCCTCTTTTATGGGTGTGAAAGTCAAGCAAAGCAGGTGTAGCCCCCGGACAAATGGATGGACAGCCTGGAATATCATTACGGACGTGAAGAACAGATGCTCGACAGCTCGATAACCAGCACATCCTACCTGTACCCACGGTCTGCAGCGCTTCCTGCAGCTGTTTTCTGCCTCGATGCACAGAAACCAAGGGTCAGTGCTGGTATGTTCACTATTTTGATGCTTAAGTAAGGAATACTGTACAGTATGGACACCTAAGAATGAAACTATACCTTCACTTGATTCAAAACTGTTACTCTTTTGGACACAAATTAAGGTATTTAGAAGTAGGTCGGAAGCCCTTGACTTCCATAGTATTTTTTATTCATACTATGGATGTAAGTGGCTGCCTAAGCCCATTTTGTCGACTGAATAAATTATAAATAAATGTTATAAAGACTTTTAATCTTAGAATTTAGCCTTTTTTCAGAATTGCGTTATACAAACTTGCAATTCTGTGTATTTTTCTCAGAATTGTTGGATGTATACTTGATGTTGTGAGTTATGAAGTCAGAATTGCAAGATGTAAACACAATTCTGAGAAACAAAGTCACAATTGAAAGTTATAAAGGTAAGAATTCTGAAATAAAAAGTCGCAAATGTGAGTCATAAAGTCAGAATTTTAACTTTATTTCTCAGAATTATGAATTTACAACTCCCAATTACGAGTTTGTAGCACGCAATTGCGACTTTATTTCTCAGAAGTGCAAGATATAAAGTCCGAATTCTGGAATTGTGGCTTTTTTAATCTCCCAATTTTGACTTTATAATTCATAATCGTAACTATTTCTCAGAATTCTGAGTTTATATCTCATAATTCTGACATTAGAATTCGTAATTGCGTCTATTTTTCAGAATTCTGAGTTTATATCTTAGATTTGTGAGTTTATATCTCACAATTCTGACTTTTTATAACTCACAATTTCAAGTTTATATCTCACAATTCTGACTTAATAACTCACAATTTCAAGTTTATATCTCACAATTCTGACTTTTAATAACTCACAATTTCAAGTTTATATCTCACAATTCTGACTTTAATAACTCACAATTTCAAGTTTATATCTCACAATTCTGACTTAATAACTCACAATTTCAAGTTTATATCTCACAATTCTGACTTAATAACTCACAATTTCAAGTTTATATCTCACAATTCTGACTTAATAACTCACAATTTCAAGTTTATATCTCACAGTTCTGACTTTAATAACTCACAATTTCAAGTTTATATCTCACAATTCTGACTTAATAACTCACAATTTCAAGTTTATATCTCACAATTCTGACTTAATAACTCACAATTTCAAGTTTATATCTCACAATTCTGACTTAATAACTCACAATTTCAAGTTTATATCTCACAGTTCTGACTTAATAACTCACAATTTCAAGTTTATATCTCACAATTCTGACTTAATAACTCACAATTTCAAGTTTATATCTCACAATTCTGACTTAATAACTCACAATTTCAAGTTTATATCTCACAATTCTGACTTTTAATAACTCACAATTTCAAGTTTATATCTCACAATTCTGACTTTTAATAACTCACAATTTCAAGTTTATATCTCACAATTCTGACTTAATAACTCACAATTTCAAGTTTATATCTCACAGTTCTGACTTAATAACTCACAATTTCAAGTTTATATCTCACAGTTCTGACTTTAATAACTCACAATTTCAAGTTTATATCTCACAATTCTGACTTAATAACTCACAATTTCAAGTTTATATCTCACAATTCTGACTTAATAACTCACAATTTCAAGTTTATATCTCACAGTTCTGACTTAATAACTCACAATTTCAAGTTTATATCTCACAATTCTGACTTAATAACTCACAATTTCAAGTTTATATCTCACAATTCTGACTTAATAACTCACAATTTCAAGTTTATATCTCACAATTCTGACTTTTAATAACTCACAATTTCAAGTTTATATCTCACAATTCTGACTTTTAATAACTCACAATTTCAAGTTTATATCTCACAATTCTGACTTAATAACTCACAATTTCAAGTTTATATCTCACAGTTCTGACTTTAATAACTCACAATTTCAAGTTTATATCTCACAATTCTGACTTTTTATAACTCACAATTTCAAGTTTATATCTCACAATTCTGACTTAATAACTCACAATTTCAAGTTTATATCTCACAATTCTGACTTTTAATAACTCACAATTTCAAGTTTATATCTCACAATTCTGACTTTTAATAACTCACAATTTCAAGTTTATATCTCACAATTCTGACTTAATAACTCACAATTTCAAGTTTATATCTCACAGTTCTGACTTTAATAACTCACAATTTCAAGTTTATATCTCACAATTCTGACTTAATAACTCACAATTTCAAGTTTATATCTCACAGTTCTGACTTTAATAACTCACAATTTCAAGTTTATATCTCACAGTTCTGACTAAATAACTCACAATTTCAAGTTTATATCTCACAATTCTGACTTTAATAACTCACAATTTCAAGTTTATATCTCACAATTCTGGCTTAATAACTCACAATTTCAAGTTTACATCTCACAATTCTGACTTAATAACTCACAATTTCAAGTTTATATCTCACAGTTCTGACTTTAATAACTCACAATTTCAAGTTTATATCTCACAATTCTGACTTAATAACTCACAATTTCAAGTTTATATCTCACAGTTCTGACTTAATAACTCACAATTTCAAGTTTATATCTCACAATTCTGACTTAATAACTCACAATTTCAAGTTTATATCTCACAATTCTGACTTAATAACTCACAATTTCAAGTTTATATCTCACAGTTCTGACTTTTTATAACTCACAATTTTAAGTTTACATCTCACAATTTTGAGAAAAGTAACACAATCGGTATAGTTCTGCGAGTTTGTTTGCAAGTTTGTATCGCTACTTTAATTTACCGTAAAAAGCAACTCATTTTGTAATTGCAATATTTCGTCACCGTTGTGATGTAAAATCTTCAAAGTTTTAAGTATATTTTTCGTGTCATGTTGTTAATTGCGACTTTATTTTTCACAATTGGGACTTTTATTTAGTGTAGTTGTGACTTATTTTCTAATTTTAACTATATGTTCATCTACAATTTTCTCACCGTTATGACTTAACGAGACTTATAACTAGACTTTTTTTCTCAGAATTGTACGAATTCAGTGTTGCTCAGGTCAACTCAATGTTACGAGTTATAAAGTCAGAATTGCTACATATAAAAATTCGGAGAAATAAAGTAACAATTGAGAATCTAAATAAAGATCAAAATTGTGAGATAATCCGAATTCTAACTTTATAACTCGCAATTGTGATTATTTGTGACTCAAAAACCTTTTTATATTTAATTCAGTGTCAAATATGTGCTTCCAAAGCTCCAACATTCTTAAAAATATCTTCATTAAACTACTAAAACATAAACCAATAAAGCTTTAGAATCATTAGTAACATCAATTTTTGGGTGAACTATCCCTTTAAATGGATGTCTAATGACTAAGCCTTTCGGCTAATGTAAGAACAACATTATATGAAGTGCCCAATAGCCGTTCCCCCTCCCTCAGGACTCGTGCTTGTGTGGTCACGTTTGGCGCCTTTGTGTTGAGGGTCAGTTTTTGCTAGGAGTCCATCAGATGGCCAGCTGTGTTTGCCTGTGCTTTGACAGCTATGCAGGAAACCCAGTGCATCAAACCCACTCACACCCTCATGCAAACACACGTAGTGCATTAAGCTCAAGCATGGGGTCGCTGGGAAATAAAGAGTGCAAATAGAGACAATATACAACTGAGGGGGGGGGGGGGGTTGTTCTTGTTGTTTTCTGGATACATCCACAAGCAGAGCTGGATAGATTACTTACGATATGTAATCAGTTACAAATTACACAACAAATGTATTGTAATTTTGGATTACTTTTAGATTACTTTTGCGATATAACGATAAAGTAAATGAAATGCAAACTATAAATGTCTTCATTCTTTATCTGCAATTCTTGTTAAATTGGACATACTTGACAATACTCGCACTAATTCAGTTCAAGTTTACAATAATTATTGTTTCAAAGCAGCTTTACAAATTCAGTTAAAGTTACAATCAGATATAATTTGTTATATACAGACATAGTTAACCTGCAGTTTTAGCATAGAGGTGAGATCTGTGTGTACATGTTTAATGAAGTTTATTATGTGCTGTGGTCGAAGTCCTCGATGGTTGGACTAATATACCTCACTGTTAGCATTTGCTGATAGAAACACTACATAAAACATCAGATGATTTGAAAATGTTTACATCAACACTGCAGCAATATCACTGCAATATTAAATGTTGATTTCTATGCCCCTCAACTTCTCTGCCAGAAAATGAATACAAAGAATCACGAACATATACAAGCAGATTGATTATAATTGATTATAATTTTTCAATTAGTTGGAGGAACTCACTGCCATTGTGTAAATAATACACTGTAGAAAATGTAGGGTTCCACACCTCTCCTTCATGCTGTCCCAACACAAATCAATTGAGTTAACTTAATCGTTTATACAAACTTAAGTGGATTAAACGTAAAACAATTAACTTGGCCCAAAAAAATTAAGCATTGTGTTTCAACTCATAAATAGGATTGAACAGCAAAAGTGTATTTTTTAAAGGGCGACTATGGTGAAAAATCTACTTTTCAAGCTGTTTGGACAGAAATGTGTGTAAGTATAGTGTATAAACTGTCATATTGGGGTGATATAAACACACCCAGTGCTTTTTTTTTTCAAATTTAACAACATAAAAACGGTGGACCAATTGGAGCGGTTTTCAGATCAACGGCAACTTTACGTAGGAGTGCGGTCCCCCCGCCCACCAATATTGATTGACAGCTGCGCGCATTAACATGTCCCGGTAGTCACGTGTATAATTATATCATCAAGACAGGATGAGCGCAAAGCAGCCGGGAATAAAAGGTGTGTTCAGTTCGCTAGGATCATCAATCATCATCAAATGTGATCAAGAGTGAGTTTCACAAGTTTAACATGTTTTAAAACAGAGCATGTGTGTCATGAGTTACAGCGATTCACTTCAGATGCACTTCATCAGCTCAGCCGCGTGTCAGAACAATTATAAAGGAAGACGCTTCAATCGCGGTTTGTGGACGTTAAATCAGGTTTATTTTGTATATTAACATAACAGATATCCATACAGCAGTGGATTACCAGTATCATGACACATATGCGTGTAAAACGAGTGCAAAGCTTTACGCGCTGTGTCTCTCTCTCTCTCTCTCTGTGTGTGTGTGTGTGTGTATGTGTCTGCGCTATGTGTGTGTGTCCTCGCTGTGTGTGTGTGTGTGTGAACTTTGTAATGACATTGTGTGTGACTCATTGTTGCAAATCCAAAACCAAATGCATCAAATACTGATTGTTAAAGTTCTTACTGTAGTATTTCTCACACACGTTATGTGAGATCTGCTTCCTAAGGCAGCCGAGGGCAGCGATTGCTGACAGGCACGTGGGAACGGTGGGCGGGGAGGACTAGCCTTAAAGGGCCAGTACAAAAAAACAGCAAAACCTTTTTTCCAGCTGTAATATAGACACTTCAAACTGCTATAATAAATAATCTGATGGGTGTTTTGAGCTGAAACTTTACAGACACATTCTGGGGACACAAAAGACTTATATTAAATATGAAAAAAGGGGTAACCTATGTGCCCTTTAAGTGTGTGTAATCATGTAATCCATAAAGAGTAACTGTAATCTGATTACAAGTATTAAAAAAAAGTATTTTACTCTAATTACAAGTCCTTCATTTTTTAATGATTACGTAGTCTAGATTACATATAATTAGGGCCAGACGGAATCTGCGGACGTTTTTTGCTATTTCTGCGGAGAATTGTGTTAAAAATCTGCTGAATTATTTTGGGAGTATCATAACTAAAACCTTAATATCTGAAATAAAAAAGATTATCTTTTTAACTTTTATTTAATGTTTAAAATGCAAATCCAATTAGATTCACTTTATTTGGTAAACAAAGCAAGTCTCTCATATAATATCTCTACTAAAAGACAGAAAATATTACTGCACAAACTGCATCGTACATAAATCAGATGAACATTTTCATATTAGTCAGTAATATTACTGTAATTAATTTAAAAACTGAATAAATATAGATTTACACACATTTACTCAAGTAAATAAACAGAATCAATGATGGGCTAAAAATCTGCGGAAAATCTGCGGAACGTAGTTAAGACTATTTAATATAAAGTGGGACCAAATAAGTCAGCTGATCAAATTTTTTGGGGGGAATTTTTCCTTAAACTTGTGGAGCCGCGCATCGATGGATTTGCTCTTCAGCATTTGGACTTTCAGCAGTGAAAATTAAACCACACTGAACTGAACTAAACTGAACTTTAACTCTGAAAACTGACACGGTTTACATTTACTATAGTCTTCTATGTTAAGCTGCTTTGACACAATCTAAAACGCTAGAAATTAAGGGCCCAGTTTCACAAACAGGGCTTAGATTAAGCCAGGACTAAGCCTTAGTTAAATTAGGCTATTTAAGCCACATTTATAAAAATGGCCTCAGAAAAATATATGACCCTGACGTATTTTAAGACATCTCACCGCAAGTTATTTTGAGTTGAGACAGCTCAAACATGCAATTTAATCTTGACTTGCTTTAAACCTTGTTTGTGAAACCGGGGGTATATTAATTAAATTGAAATTAATTGAGACTAAACAAAACAATCTCGCCTTTTTAGTTTAATCAACTTGACTTTTCTAGTCAATCAACTAAAAATATTAAGTTAAACTTGTATAACTAAACAATTGTTTTTGTTTAAACCTGAGTAACTCATTAAAATAAGTTAAAGTAACATAAAACATTTGTCATGACTTTTTATCATCTTTTTTCTAGTGTATACCGCACCATGCACTGTAAAAAGAGAAACTCTTGCTGACTTTTTAGTTTAATCAAATCAACTTTAATCAATCAATAAAACTGACACAAAATATTAAGTTAAACTTTGTATGACCTAAAAAATTAAGCGTTGGTGTGGGTTTCCTCCAAGTGCTCCGGTTTCCCCCACAGTCCAAACACATGCGCTATAGGGGAATTGAATAAACTAAATAGGCCGTAGTGTATGTGTGTGACTGAGACTGTATGGGTGTTTCCCAGTGATGGGTGGCAGCTGGAATGGCATCCGCTGTGTAAAACATTGGCGGTTCATTCCGCTGTGGCGACCCCTGATTAATAAAGGGACTAAGCCTAAAAGAAAATGAATGAATGAATATAAAATAATATAAAAAATAATGTTAAAGCAGGGTGGCACAGTGGCCTCACAGCAAGAAGGTAGCCGGTTCAAGTCCCAGCTGGGTCAGTTGGCGTTTCTGTGTGAGAGTGTATGGGTGTTTCCCAGTACTGGGTTGCAGCTGGAAGGGCATCCGCTGCATAAAACATATGCTGCAATAGTTGGCGGTTCATTCTGCTGTGGCAACCCCTGATAAATAAGAGACAAAGCTGAAGGAAAATGAATTGAATCATCAACCCAAAGTAAATGTTTACATCAAATTTCACATTTAAAGCTTAAAAAAATGGACTTGACTCAAAAGAAGACGTTAGCATTGTTAATTAGCTCTTCTTAAGTTTAATATTGAAACATCTTAGAAGTGATAACGAACTGCTAAAGCAACTAAAGTCTCCATTTGCTTTTCCTTTCAGAAATCATGATATTAAAGTGCTTTCCTTCATGACCTTTCTATCCCGCAGGCCTCCAGGGAGGACGCGCTCAAAGACAAAGTCAAGCGTTTGTTTGCTTAGCATTAGCAAGTGCGATCCCGTCGGAGCAGCAGCACATTGGTGAGATTCCCAGCCGGCTGCTTTGAAGTGGAGGTTTGGGATATTTTTTGCAGGACGGGGGTGAATCTGCTGATGGTGAAGCTGGCCAGCTGTTACTGTAGTAAATGCCCAATGCTGAGATCATTTTGGGGTTCATCACCTTCCATTCGGTTTGACAGGTAATTAGTGTTGTTTACTGGGACATTACCAGTCAAACGCCTGGAATAATTCCAAATTTAAAGGCATAGTTCACCTATGATGAACATTTATTCCTCGATTAGTCTCGCTCAAGATATTTCTCAAAATTATCTCAAATTATTTTACATTTGCGGCATTTCATCTAATGATTTCGCTTTAATATCTTAATGTATGTAACTTTTACCTCCCCAAAGTGACTGGTTCTCATACTTTTCCTTTTAATTCTTGTAGTGAGGTTTTTTATTCCAATTTCAACTATAGGTCTACACATTTCTAATAATTATGACTTCAGAAATTACATGTGAAACTTTTCTGTCCAAGTTTTCGAAGACATATAATAAAAGTCTTGAGCATTGCTGAGATCTTCGAAACAAATGTCTCAATTATGAACTTTTAAAAAAATTGTCGTCAAGTTTCTGTCTATCAGCGTATCTACAAGATAATATCAAAGCTGTAAATTAATATTTTACTCTTTGTTCTTCCTCGTAACCTTTTTTATGGTCAAATGAATTGACTTTAAGTTAATACTCAAACATTTATGCACTCTGAAATCAAGCAGTGCAATTAATTCAATGTAAATCATTTGATATGCATTTTTAATGACAGTTCATTGAACCTAATAGGACCAAGTTACATCCAAATTCAATTCAAACTCAAAATTTGATTGTATTAGGCTGAACTTAAACTGAATGAGTTCACACAACCGTGCAGATGTCTAGTTCCCAGCATGCTTTGTGTCAGACTGAAAAACTAATGCAAAAGAGTGAAGTGTTAGTGTGTATATTTGTACATGATTAAAAAAAGAAAGACATGATTAAGTGTGGGATTTACAGAAGTTTGTGTTGAAATAAGATTGTAAAACTTAGATTACAGATCGAGTTAAGTCAATAAAACTTAAATGGTTTAGGTAAACGTGACTATATGTGAAGAAGGGATTTGAAGTTAGGACTCAAAAATTATTTTGCTGCTTGGTTCATGGTTTGGGGTTACATTTAGTATGAGGGTGTGGGAGAGATCTGCATAGTGGATGAACAGCATCAACAGCCTGAGGTATCAAGACATTTGTGCTGCCCATTACATTACAAACCACAGGAGAGGGCAAATTCTTCAGCAGGCTAGCGCTCCTTCTCAGACTTCAGCCTCCACATCAAAGTTGCTGAAAGCAAAGAACGTCAAGGTGCTCCAGGATTGGCCAGCCCAGTCACCAGACATGAACATTATTAAGCATGTCTGGGGTAAGATGAAGGAGGAGGCATTGAAGATGAATCCAAATGATCTTTATGAACTCTGGGAGTCCTGCAAGAACGCTTTCTTTGCCATTCCAGATGACTTTATTAATCAGTGATTTGAGTCATTGCAGAGATGTATGGATGCAGTCCTCCAAGCTCATGATGGAGTCAGACACAATATTCATTGTTTTTCCACTGCAGCATGACTTTATATTCTATACTGGACATTATTTCTGTTCAGTGACAAGACTTTAGTCTAAGCAGAGTCAGACCTTACTGTCCTAATGAAATCATTAAAAATCAAGGCATGATCATATTTTATTTTGGTAAAATAAGCGTAATCTAGAGGCCTTTACCTTTCATATAAGCCACTTCTGATACCAAATGATCAACTAGAAGTCAAGTTATTATGTGTTTCTAAAACTTGGATAGGCGACAAGACTTTTGTCAGGTGGTGTACACTAAAAATGCTGGGTTCCTCACAATTACTTCATGTTGTCCCAACACAAATCGATTAAATTAACTTTATCGTTTTTACAAATTTAAGTGGATTAAACGTAAAACAATCGAATTGTCCCAAAAAACATACGAATCATGTTGTTTCCTCTCTAGTTAAATAAGTAAATCTGAACAAGCCGCAAAAGTCAATTTCTGAGTGTAAAACCTTCACATCCCGAGCTCTAAACGTGCAACAATTATACACAAACACTTCATTTGGGCGATTTTCGACCGCATCAATATTAGCAGGTTTAAGAAAACAGCCATTGTTTTAGAAGGTGTGTGGTCTTTGAAAGTGAAGTCTCATTCAAACATGCTCTCGGGCCATCTGGTAGTGGTTGAAAGTTCGGCTTCTGATTGCTCTGGAAGCCACAGCAAAAGCCCAGTGCAGCATGGGATACATTTAGCAGGGCACGGCCACTTACGATGAGAGAGGAATGCACTCTTCCTCAGCGAAACTCGCTCTCGGACGCTCATTTTTCAAGCCCATGCCTAAACAGAGTCTGCGCTGTGTTGAGTTTAGTGCGGCTTGTGTTCAAATGACCGAATTCCAGAGTCAGACATTTATTGAATGGGCTCGAGTTTTGAAAAGCGCATGAGAGAAAACTGCAGCAGTGGTGGGAAGTCACCATTTATAAATACTCAGATTACTGTGAGTAGTTTTCCTCAGGAATTAAGTAGTTTTATAAACTTGTTTGGTCACAAATGCAAACTTTTTTTGATCTGAAGTTTCAGTCTTAGTTAAATCACTCCAGTCATTACATTTTATATTTCACAATTTCACTATATACTACCTACATACACTCACCAGCCTCTTTATTAGGTACACCTGCTCATTAAATTTAATTTTTAATCAGCCAATCACATGGCAGCAACTCAATGCATGTAGTCATGGTCAAGACGATCTGCTGCAGTAGAGGACCAGAATGGAGAAGAAAGGTGATTTAAGTGACATTGAACATTGCATGGTTTTTGGTGCCAGACAGGTTGGTCTGAGTATTTCAGAATCTGCTGATCTACTGGGATTTTCACACACAACCATCTCTAGGGTTTACAGAGAATGGTCTGAAAAAGAGAAAATATCCAGTGAGTGGCATTTCTGTGGGGGCAAACGCCTTGTTGATGCCAACGAGGAGGAGAATGGCCAGACTGGTTCTGGCTGATAGAAAGGCAACAGTAACTCAAATAACCACTCGTTAAAACTGAGGTCTGCAGAAGAACATCTCTGAAGACACACAACACGTCCAACCTTGAGGCAGATGGGCTACAGCAGCAGAAGACCACACCGGGTGCCACTCCTGTCAGCTAAGAACAGCAAACTGAGGCTACAATTCACACAGGCTCACCAAAACTGGACAATAGAAGATTGGAGAAACGTTGCCTGGTCTGATGAGTCTCGATTTCTGCTGCAAAATTCAGATGGTCGGGTCAGAATTTGGCATCAACAACATGAAAGCATGGATCCATCCTGCCTTGTATCAACGGTTCAGGCTGGTGGTGGTGGTGGTGTAATGGTGTGGGGGATATTTTCTTGGCACTCTTTGGGTCCATTAGTACCAATTGAGCATCGTGTCAACGCCACAGCCTACCTGAGTATTGTTGCTGACCATGACCATCCCTTTATGACCACAGTGTACCCATCTTCTGATGGCTACTTCCAGTAGTATAGCGCGTCATGTCATAAACCTCAAATCATCTCAGACTGGTTTCTTGAACATGACAATGACTTCACTGTACTGAAATGGCCTCCACAGTCACCATATCTCAATTCAATTGAGCACCTTTGGGATGTGAAGGAACGGGAGATTCGCATCATGGATGTGCAGCCGACAAATCTGCAGCAACTGTGCCTGATGCTATAATGTCAATATGGAGCAAAATCTCTGAGGAATATTTCCAGTACCTTGCTAAATCTAGGCCACAAAGGATTAAAAGCAGTTCTGAAGGCAAAAGGGGGTCCAACCCGCTACTAGTAAGATGTACCTAATAAAGTGGCCAGTAAGTGTATACTGTATTTAAGGGCAAAATGTGCATTTGTCAGCATTAACCTACAAGCTTCTTGTGTTTCAAAATGACATTTTATATACAAATGATAAAAGTTGATTTAGTTGTTCTGTTATATTGCTTGTCAGGAATCTGGAGTTTGTTGCCTCATCTTATAGCATTATAGGATTTATAATAAGCTAAACTCCAGACCTGAACCAGGCATGTTTTAGAAACTAGCGTTAGCATAAACCGATAATGATTCAGAGGAAGCATTTTAGACAGAGCAGGATATAGATGAGGTGATCTGCTGAAACCGTGTTGGTTTGGGGTTTGAGTTGGCGATTTGACCTTTTGTTGCAGAGCAGCATCTCAATGTTTTGTGTGTTTGCGAATGAGGCGCTGATTAGCACCTTTCATCAACAGCTAAGGTAATGCTGAAGCTACGGCTAATCAAATTAACTTAGCATAATAAACATTCAGACACCATTTGATTGAGTTGCATGACCTACTTCCCATCCCGTGTAACAAAGTTAGCAGACTCCTATTATAATATGATATGAGGTTTGCTATGCAGTTGCTAGGGTATTTAGAATAATTTAAACATACTGCAATGCCACATGCTTTTAATGTGTTGCTACTGAGTTGATTCGAAGTAGATTGGGTGTTTAAAGTGCTTTTTAACATGTTGCAATGTAGTTGCTAAATACCTTTGCAACCGCATAGCAACATGTTAGGTATCTCTAATCAACCTAGCAATCACAAAGAAGTATGTTAAAATTCTATTGCTATGCTGTTGCTGGGGTGTTCAGACTCCAGGAGATTTATTATAAAAATATAATATTTATACACTCACTGACTACTTTATAAGGTACACTTTACTAGTACCGGGTTGGACCCCCTTTTGCCTTCAGAACTGCCTTAATCCTTCATGGCATAGATTCAACAAGGTACTGGAAATGACCAGCTTGGCTAGGCTGGTCAAGCTGGTTTTAGCTGGTCATCTCCCAGCCTGACGAGCTAAGACCAGGCTGGAAATGCCCAAAACCCCTCTAAAACCAGGCTGGTCGACCAGCTAAAACCAGCCACCCAGCCTAGGCTGGTTTAAGCTGTTTTTTTCAGTAGGGGCGTTATCCTGCTGGAAGTAGCCATCAAAAGGTGGGTACACTGTGGTCATAAAGGGATGGACAAGGTCAGCAACAATACTTAGGCTAATACTACTACTAAAAATAGGTAAGCTGTGGTGTTGACATGGTGCTCAATTGGTACTAATGGGCTCAAAGTGTGCCTAGAATATATCCCCCACACCATTACACCACCACCACCAGCCTGAACCGTTGATACAAGGCAGGATGGATCTATGCTTTCATGTTGTTGATGCCAAACGCTGACCCTACCATCCAAATGTCGCAAATCGAGATTAATCAGACCAGGCAACGTTTCTCCAATCTTCTATCATCCAGTTTTGGTGAGCCTGTGTGAATTGTAGCCTCAGTTTCCTGTTCTTAGCTGACAGCAGTGGCACCCGGTGTGGTCTTCTGCTGCTGTAGCCCATCCACCTCAAGGTTGGTCATGTTGTGCGTTCAGAGATGCTCTTCTGCATACCTCAGTTGTAACGAGTGGTTATTTGAGTTACTGTTGTCTTTCTATCAGCTGGAACCAGTCTGGCCATTCTCCTCCTTGTTGGCATCAACAAGGCATTTGCGCCCACAGAACTGCTGCTCACTGGATATTTCCGCTTTGTCGGACCATTCTCTGTAAACCCTAGAGATGGTTGTGTGTGAAAATCCCAGTAGATCAGCAGTTTTCTGAAATACTCAGAGAAATAGTTGGCTGACTAGAAATTTGCGGTAAAGAGCAGTTGGACAGGTGTACCTAATAAAGTGGCCTGTGTGTATTTTTCGTCAACCGAAAAGCTACTCGCTGAGCTACTAAATTTGATTCATATTCACTCTAAAAAGTGACTCATTTAAATAAATTACTTCAGTTTTTACACCTAATGAAATTGAGTTTTATTTTCAACCTAATTTGTTAGTTTTAGTTGATCCACAAAAAGAGGGAGACACTGCTGCCATACTATTGCTCCAATTTTATATTCATGATGATATCAATGAAGTAATGCACTGAATGTTGACCAAAAACACATTGTGCCAGAAAAAAACTCCTCATGTCTGCAATCATTCTTGTTCTCAGTAACGTCCTCAAAACACGAGCGCGTTTCCACACATGTTGGCTATTATCTGCTGTTGTCCTTGCGGATGATTCAGTTGGAGAATTAACGCTCTCTTTGATAATGATAATCACTCATGAAATGACAGCTAGTGATGATCTCACGCAGAGAAGACCTGAGATCATCCGAGGACAATGACAGACCGGGGAAACAGCCGGTCGTTACGTCTCGCTGCTCTTCTTGATGGCGAAGTGCTATGACTGACGCGGTTAGCATTTACGACCAGAGCTCACGTCTGTATTCGGCGCTTCATGTCTGAACAGCTTCTCGATGAGTGTGTGGAGCACATTATGATGAGTGCTATTCAACTAAGGAGGACATTTCACTTCATAGTACAAATGATTTTTAAATAATATAACAATAAAATGTGAGAAAACGTCACTCAAGTCTTAAAAAGATTTGGTTTTAGCTGCTAAAACAACTGTTAAGGTCAACGTAGTAATATTACAGCTAATATTTACATTTATTCTTTTAGCACACGCTTTTATTATTATTATTATTATTATTATTTTATTTTTATTTATGTTTTTAATAGATTTTTTGTTAATCAAATTAAATGAGCATACTCTGGTTGCTAGGGTGATTGGAATGGTTTTACGTTGATATGCGGTAGCTAGGATATTTAGAATCATTTTAGTATGTTGCTATGTGGTTGCTAGGGTGTTTTAACATAAGCTATGTAGTTACTAAGGTGAGTGGTCTTAATATGTTGCTGTGCAGTTGCTAGGGTATTTAATAATTTTAACATGTTGCTATGCGGTACTATTTGCTTTGTGGTTGCTAGGATGTTTAGAGTGGTTTTAGCACGTTACTATGGTTTTGCTAGGGTGTATAGAATGGGATTAAAGTGTTGCTATGTGGTTGCCTGGGTGTTTACAATTGTTTTCAAGTGTGGTTGCTGGTGGTTGCTAGGGTGTTCAGAGTGGTTTTAGCACGTTACTATGGTTTTGCCATTGTGTATAGAATGGGATTAAAGTGTTGCTATGTGGTTGCCTGGGTGTTTACAATTGTTTTCATGTGTGGTTGCTGGTGGTTGCTAGGATGTTCAGAGTGGTTTTAGCACGTTACTATGGTTTTGCTAGGGTGTATAGAATGGGATTAAAGTGTTGCTATGTGGTTGCCTGGGTGTTTACAATTGTTTTCAAGTGTGGTTGCTGGGGTGTTTTGAATTGGTTTATAGTGTTGCTATGCGGTTGCTAGGGTGTTTAGAGGGCTTTTAACACCTTAAGCGATAACTGGGGTGTTTTCAGTTTTTCAACATGTTGCTATGCTGTTGCTGGGGTGTTTAGCATTGTTTTAAAGTGTTGCTATGTGGTTGCTGGGGTGTTTAGAATGCGTTTACTGTGCTGCTATGCAGTTGCTAGGGTGTTTAGAGGGCTTTTAACACCTTGTTATGCAATTACTGGGGTGTTTTGAGTTTTTTAAATTGTTGCTATGTGGTTGCTGGGGTGTTTAGAATTGTTTTAAAGTGTTGCTATGCGGTTGCTGGGGTGTTTAGAATGGTTTTAATGTGTTGCTATGCGGTTGCTGGGGTGTTTAGAGGGCTTTTAACACATTGCTATAAGGTTACTGTGGTGTTTTGAGCTGTTTAACATGCTGCTATGCGGTTGCTGGGGTGTTTAAAATTGTTTTAAAGTGTTGCTATGTGGTTTCTGGGGTGTTTACCTAATTGTTTTGCAGTTGCTGGGGTGTTTCAAGCTTTATAAGATGTTACCATGCTGTTGCTAGGGTGTTCAGAGTGGTTCTTGCATGTTGATATGTGGTTGCTGAGGTGTTTCGAGTAGTTTTAAAGGGTTGCTATGTGGTTGTTGAAGTGTTTAGAGCATGTGATTGCTAGGCTGTTAAGAAGGGTATGAATATGGTGCTGTGTGGTTGCTAGGGTGTTTAAACATGCCACTATGCAGTTGTTGGTGTGCTTAGAGTGTTTTAACAAGCTTCTATGCAGTTGCTAGGGTGTTTAGAATGATTTTAGTATGTCACTATAGCCGCTAAGGTGATTGGAGCGGTTTGAACACAATGCTAGGTGGTTGCTGGAGAATTAATGAATTACATTTACTAAACTGTGAAATCCTATACTAATGATAGCATTGTTGTTCAGTTATATTATTGACTTTTATACTGGTCATATACTTCTTTTAGGAACTTCTCTGGGGGTGTTTTCAAGATGGCCGCCGATTGACCTGGCTTCCCCCTGAACTGTTGTTTCTCAGCTGTTCTCACTGTGTGGTAAATAGCTCTCTGTTGTCTGTGAGGATTTCAAAGCAGGAAGGACAACAGAATTTGTTGTTTAATACGATGACGAGCATTCCTTGTAAACTCGAAGCAGGGTGAGCTTCTAAACGTTAGCTGATTGAGGACAACCTGACCCACAGAAAGTTTATTATGCCTCAGAAGTAAATATGACGTAACAGGGATTCCAGCTGACGTTTGCTCGTTAATGAATCCCATAAACAGACATCTGTGTGTGATACAGCTCGAGCTGAAAAGATCTGGAAAGAGTTTTGCTCAATGCTAACTAAGTTTATACATAGCATACTTAACTATCCCATAAACCTGCATTTAAATGTATTTGTGAAGAACTAAGCCTATTACAAATCTTAGTGGTTACTAGGGTGGTTGCTAGGTCTTTCTTGACAACATTGCTTGGTGGATGCTAGGGTGTTGCTCAGATGTTTGTTAGCTAGTTGCTAGTTTGTTTTCAGTGCATTCAGTAGATTTCTGATTGGTTGGTAGGCCTTTCTATGTGGTTACAAGGGGATGCTGGTTTCTAGGCAGTTACTAGAATGTTTAGTTGGTTGCTATGTTGCTTTGGATGTTTGTAGTCTGTTTAATGTTTTGGATTGGTTGCTAAGCAGTTGCTAGAGTGTTTTGGGTTGTTTCTAGGCAGTCACTACAGTATTTTGGGTCATTGTTAAGCTTTGTTTTGGATTGGTTGCCAGCAGTTTCTAGGTGGTTTTTGGCTCATTGTTCAGTTGTTACTGGAGATTGTTGCCATGCATTTACTTGAGTGTTCATGTTGGTTTCTAGGCAGTTCCCACAGCATTTTGTCTGGTTGTTAGGTAGTTACTTTGAGTGTCTCGGCTAGTTAGGAGGCTGTTTCTTGAGATTTGGATTAGTTGCTAGGCAGTTCCTAGAGTGTTGCTAAAATTTCCTAGCTGGTTGCTATGGGTGATTCTAGTCTGTTTTATCGTTCTGGGTTGGTTGGTTGCTAGGGAGCTGCTTGTGTTCTATGAGTAGTTTCTAGACAGTTACTTGAGTATTTTGACTGGTTGTTATTTATTTACTAGAGTGTACATATTGGTTGCTAGGCAGTTACTACAGAATTTTGTCTGGTTGCTAGGCAGGTACTATAATGGCTGGTTGTTAGGAAGTCCCTAAAATGTTCTAGCTGGTTGCTTTGGGTATTTCTAGTTTGTTTTAATGTTATGGATTTTGATTGTTAGGCAGTTTTTTGAGTGTTTTGACTTGTTTCCAGGCAGTTGTTAGAGGGTTTTGGATTAGTTGCCAGGTAGTTGCTAGGTTGTTTTGGCTTGTTGTTAAATTGTTACTGGAGTTTTTTTTTTAGATTCATTGCTAGGCAGTTACTAGAGTGTTATGAATGGTCATGTAGTGTTAAGGTCAGTTGCTGGCAGCTCCTACAGTATTTTGTCTGGTTGCTAGACAGTTACTAGAGTGTTTTGGCTATTTTTTAGCCTGTTGTTGTTTGTGTTTTGTATTAGTTGCTACGCCGTTGCTAGGCAGCTCTTGGTGTTTCTAGGGTGCTTTTAGGTAGGTATATTTAATCTAATTGTCACTAAACGTTGCATTATTTCAGTACTCTTATATTGTTTGGACCATGAACTTCACCTCCCTGTCCCTGTTTCTCCTCAACACCTCCGCAAGACATTTGGTGCCTCCTCAGAGAGGATAAGACATGGAAATATTTGCACAACGTGAGAGGGTGGACCAGTCTGAAAGACCTTTTATTCAAGACACACTGCATTACTTCAGTTTAGATTCAATCCATATTCATTTACTGATGCAGAACCAAGGCCAAAACATGAAAATGATTAGACTGTTTTTGTCTGCTTATTTAGTTTTTTACAGACAGAAACATTGCTTTGGCGTGATATTATAGGAACACATGTGGCTCCCTGCCGAAGGACTGTTTGCTTTTGTGTTATACACCAACATTATAACCTAATCAGCAAAACAGCAAGGCCTTCTGAAACCCTTCACGCTTTGATTGAAACAATAAACAAAAGTGATATTGCGCCCTCTGCTGAAACTAAAGTAGACATGCAGCCTTTCAAAGTTAGTCTGGTTCAGATTAGCATGCTACCATACCCCTCTTACTATTCTTGCTGTATACTGTGCAAATAATGTCATTGTTTCTGTATAATAATAAGACTTCACAGACAAAATGAATTTTGGAAGTAGTATTGACATTGTGCATATTTTCACAGCACAATAGAAAAGTTAGACGCGTTGCATTATGGGAAATTTAATTCTGACTAAATAACTACACACTGTGTACTGCCGAGTTAGCAGGCCGTGTTCTCTGCCGCCTTGGTATTGTTGTTTTTGGCACTGATCAGTTTGTCCTCATTCGTCAGACTGCACAAAGACAGCCTGGCACTGGGCCAGTTCCCTACTTTATGCCACTCCTGACTCCATTCACACGTTAGTATCTCGCTTTTTCTCAATTATAAGTCCCAGACTCACAAACAGAGCTGAGTGAAGGTGGTATGGGCCGGATACAAAATAATGGCCCTTGTACTTCATGCCTGTAATCTAAATGGTCAGGCGTGTTATGTTTGAATGTTTGCAATGTTGGTTTTTTGTATGTTTGGAATGGGATTTATTCACCTTATACTTCGCGTACTAGTGGGCGCAGCCATTTGAATCTTTTTGGCTCGAGACTTCCTGTCTCATTTACTTCCATTCATTTTAGACCTTAAAAACAGCTCGTTATGCTATTATATGATTCTGCTTTGTCTGTATAATCATGCAAACACTTGTTTGTAGAGCATGTAGTTTGACCGTTTTCCGCGGTTCATTATTCCTAGTCATTTCTCTCATAGGCAGCTGAATCGCAAAAACGGACGCACTTCTGCATTAAAGAATAAGGTCAATACACAGGGACTTTTCCTTTTCTGTAAGCCAGCTCAAGCACTACATGCCATTATAAACTCGCCATTTTTACGATCTGGTTTCTTTAATTTTTTTCTTTATTCTCTATTGATACTCATCCCGAGGCCCCTAGAGATTATGCAGCGCCATTGATGTGATCCAAGACCTCTGAAGAAATGATGCCAAGTTATCCATAATCCTGGACCAGGCCATATCCCGAGCTGACGTTGTGGTGGTCATGGAGGAGCGGAGAGCTTGAGGCTGATTCCTGAAAGACCCCTGTGACAGACGAGTCTCCGCATTGATCCTGTGGGCCAGCCTGATCACCCCCCGGTGTCCTAATCAAACCTGCAGCTTCTCCATGATGGACGTCCAGCGTTCTCCGCCTAGACTGCAGCTCTGCACAGGAAGTTTGGCTATATATATATATATATATATATATATATATATATATATATATATATATATATATATATATATATATATATATATATATATATATATATATATATATATATATATATATCAGGGCTGTCAAAATTAGCTTTACTATACATTACTATAGTATTTTAAATGTGTAACACCTGGTTTTATTGGATTTTTTTGTTTTTGCTGTTATATACTATGTACAATATTATTTACAGTAAATAACTGAACAATTCTGCCTCATATGATTCATTGACAATTTTAGTGATCACTAAGATATGATTGACTTGGATTTAAGTTGCTTCAATTTAAAAATAAAAATTGCAAAAATAGTCTAAATTTCCCCGAGGGCAGGTTTTAGTGTAGTTAAGCTACATTTTAAGTACTGTAGCTAATACCTTAGCTCACTACATTTTTCAAGTAGCTTGCCCAACACTAATTATTAAGTAAATTAAATGAAATGCCATTGATTTATCAAATATAATTGAATCTATGTGCTGTAATTTACATCATGAAACTGTCTATGTCTGACATCATGGGAACTCATATGAATATACAATAAATACATTGTCTACTACACCATCAAGGCTGTCCTCAGGTTTTCTGATGTTTACATTGGCTTTCAGCAGCGTGCGTTGCATTTAATGTGTTCAACCCTGGGAAAACATGCATGTCACAAGCCAAATATAACATATGCAATGCATTTTACAAGACTGTCATTAAAGGGAAAATAAACAAGAAAAATGACCCGTGCAAATTGCAGATGAATTACATAGTGTCGACAATATGCAGAACTTTTCATAATATGTCCAAAAAAAAAAAGATATATGATGATATAACAGTGCAATTGTTTTTGTTATTTCCTTGCTTTAGACATCATGCTGATTCACTCTGACAGTAGATGCATTGTCAGGAGCCAGACGGACAGGACTGATGTGCATTCCTCTCTTAAATGGCTTCATACAGTAAGTTGGCAGAACCTTATAACACCTGTCAATCATTTCCTTGGCAAAAACACAACGCAGGGAAAGAGAAAATGCATCTGAGACTGAGACTCAGCAAAACAACACTTGATTTCACCCATTGAAAATGATCAAAATGTTAAGCATGTTTTAATGTGTTTACCGAGCTCTTAACTGTTAAAACTACATTATTATAATAACTCCTTATAACTCCAGCATGGATTAACTAAAATGGTATAGTTTTACTATTAGGATTTTGCATGTGATTAATTTAAATATTAATAATGAACATATGAAATGTATTAGATAATTAAAAAATAATACAAATAAATGATTACATTTAAAACTAAATTCAAAATTTTCTTATAATATAGCTTATAAAGTCTTCTAAAATTATTATTAACATGGTTTAAGATGGCTAGATGTAGAACAATCACATTTCAGTTCGTTTTTAGGTAAATGTAATTGTTTTATTTATTATAATAATCTGTTTTTTATGAATACAAAAACTTAATTTCTTCATTTATGCATGACTGAGAAACATGCATCACACTAAAATAATAAAATACACTATAATATAACATAATATAATATAATATAATAAAATATAATATAATAATAGAACAATACGTTTTTATGTATTTATATATATATATATATATATATATATATATATATATATATATATATATATATATATATATATATATATATATATATATATATATATATATATATATTAGATTCATCTATTCATTCATTTTCCTTTGGCTTAATCCTGTTATTTATCAGGGTTGGAATGAACCGCCAACTTACCCACCACATATTTTACACAGCGGATGCCCTTCCAGCTGCAACCCAGTACTGGGAAACACCTATACACACGCATTCACACACATACACTATGGCCAGTTTCATTCATTCATTTTCTTTTCGGCTTAGTACCTATATTAATCTGGGGTCGCCACAGTGGAATGAACCACCAACTTATCCAGCATATGTTTTACGCAGCAGGTGCCCTTCCAGATGCAACCCATCACTGGAAAACACCCATACACACTCATTCACACACATACACTACGGACAATGTAGCTTACCCAATTCACCTATGACACATGTCTTTGGACTTGTGGGGGAAACCGGAGCACCCGGAGAAAACCCACACCAACACGGGGAGAACATGCAAACTCCACACAGAAACGCCAACTGACCCAGCCAGAACTCGAACCGGCGACCTTCTTTCTGTGAGGTGACAGTGCTAACCACTGAGCCACAGTGTCGCCCCATATGTTAGATTATATTTGTTATATGTAATAAAAGTAATGTCATATAAAAACATGCATATGCAGTTTTTGTTTTTTAAATATTTCCCGAGTGATGATTAACAGAGCAAGGATATAAACTTCCCCCTATCCTCTTTCCAGTCTTTCTATTTATTAAAATATTCATGGCAATGACAAAATAAATCAGGTACTTAGCCATTTGCCTAAAAATGTGTTGAAAATCTTGGGAAATATTTGAAAAAATAATAATAATTTAATTGGAGGGTGCTCGGGTTTCCCCCACAGTCCAAAGACATGTGTGAATATGTATACGTGAATTGAATGAACTGAATTGGCCGTAGTGTATGAGTGTGTGTGTGAATAAGTGTGTATAGGTGTTTCTCACTACTGGGTTGCAGCTGGAAGGGCCTCCGCTGTGTAAAACATATGCTGGATAAGTTGGCGGTTCATTCCACTGTGGTGAGCCCTGATAAATAAAGGGACTAAGCCGAAGGACAATGAATGAATGTAATTTGATAAAGTGTCATTTAAATACTGCTACATATTTATCAGTATTGACAAAACAGGCCTGTAGGGTTCGGGTGGTTCGGAAGACACTCCCCTCACTGACAAAGATCCAGAATTTGCCCCATACATGAGCTCATTTATACTATTTTGACTGCTGTGCCATCATAAATAGTGACAATAACCCATCAAGGCTTTAAGACCAAGCGGAATTGGCTGACGCTTCGATGTGACTTTAGCTAATCAGTTTTGGCCAATGCTAACAAATATTTTCATTTTACAATCTGACGTACGAGAAGTCTTCTTTCGCTGCTTTTAAACAGAGAAAACATTTTACAGGTCACTTTTATTCTAAATCGTGGACTTTATTCTTGAAACAAAAAATGAGCAAGTTGTGATACACCAAAAGCGGCCCATGTTGAAATTGATTTGAATACTATTTTGGCTAGAAAAATGGTGAATCTCTACATTATTATTATTATTATTTTATTATTATATTATTATTATTATTATTATATTATTATTATTATATTATTATTGTTATTATTATATTATTATATTATTATTATTATATTATTATTATTATTATTATATTATTATTATTATTATTATATTATTATTATTATTATTATTATTATTATTATTATATTATTATTATTATTATATGATTATTATTATTATTTTTATATTATTATTATATTATTATTATTATATTATTATAATTATTATATTATTATTATAATTATTATATTATTACTATTATTATTATATTATTATTATTATTATTATTATTATTATATTATTATTATTATGTTTTAATTATTTTTTACTGAGGAATATTTTCTGACTGAGGAAAGTCGAATGTGCTGGCGAGTTTGTTATAATAAATGACATTAGACTACAGTTTTTAATTTAAAACTCTAACAGATTCCTATTTTTTCTAATGATTTATGATGTAATAACTATATATGTTAAAAATAAGTATTATTTCACATGTATTTATTATAAATCTTTAGGAAATATTTTTGATACATCAAAAAGTGCAGTTATGATGACCATCTGAGAAGCTAATTCAGCTAAAATAGTGCATTAAAATGTCACTAAAATGCAGTATTTAAATATCATAATTTAATAGAAAATGAAGAGTATAACTGCAAAAAGGTCCACTTTTTAGGAAAAACAGAACCAGCCCTTTCACCAGGTTGGATACAGGCCAGCACATTGTTGATGTTAGCCGACAGGGGGCGTCTATACCGGGCTCTGTGTGGGGGAAAAAGCACCTTTCAATGTTTCCCTGATGGACAGAAAGACGGAGGAGATGTTGCTGCTAAAATATACTTTTCATCGTGAATTTTCGCTTCTCTTGGATCATTTAATGAGAGTATTATTCGCCGAAGCCTCAGTTTTACTCGCTGAAGCCTCTTGAGGACCGCGGTCTGCTGTGCTGGATGTGAGTTGATGTCGACGTCAGGATTCCTGCGATTATTTGCCGGAAGATTCTGCGCGAGGGTTTGTTTTTGTTTGGAGCTCGTGATGATGGATAACGTTTACAACGAAAAACGGACATAAAACACGGAAAGACGAGCGCTGAAGAGGCCTGTGGTTTATTTAAATCGGTTACTAAGCTTAACGTCTCATCATTGACAGGCATGAACAGGTAACAGTGATGGGTTTTTGTTATTAGCATAAATTATTAACATAATCGCATATGTAAATATGACTGTGCTATTGATCGTTTACATAATGGTCCGATTGTTGTGGAGTGGGCGTGGTCTGTCGCGTTTGTTTGCTATTTTGTTTATTTGCAATAAGTAATCAATGAGTTTTTAATGTAGGCCTATTATTCTTCTGTACATCCTTTATAAATTGTTAAGCTAATATGTTTGTGTTACTATTCGTTTTAGGACTCCCCTCTGGCGTTTATATAGCATTTTAATGCTAATTGGTGTATTAATCCTCCTGAAAAGTGGACGAAACAAATATTTAGATTAATTAATTGCAATTTAGTCTCATCTCTGTAGTTAAATTCACCTGATAGTCATGTTTTTTCATGCTCACAGTGCCCATTTATGTCATTATTGAGGTAAAGTTGGTTTTATATTCACACATTTGGACTTTCTCCTTAATAATATAATTTCAGTAAAGTATTTTTTTCCAATTCTAAATAGGTAAAATATATTAGCAGCCAATGACCATCAAAGTACAACATTGTTTACAGTGAAATAAATAGTGCTAATGTTGTTTTGAAGTCATACTTACATGTGATTTCGGACCGAATATTCAAAGTACCATGGTAAACAAGTTAGCATGTCACAAGTGGTAACTAAACGAATGTGCAAAACCAACTTTACCTTAGTTTATTCTGTACATCTTTTCTAAAATGTTAAGCTAATAGATTTGTTTACAGTTTGTTTTTGGACTCCCTCTGGCGTTTATACGAGATTTTATTGTGAATTGGTGCATTAATCATTCTGAAAATTGATTTGGCTAATAGTGTGGATGAAACAAATATTTAGATTAATGTTTTGCAATTTAGTCTCATCTCTGTAGTTAAATTCAACTGATAGTCATGTATTTTTCACAGAGTGCTCAAAGTACACATGTATGTCATTTTTTAGGTAAATTTGGATTATATTCACACATTTGGGCTTTAACATAATTTCAGAAAACTATTCTTTGCCAATTATAAATAGAGAAATCAAATTAGCACTATCAAACTATCAAAGTACAACATTGTTCTCAGTCAAATAAATAATGCTGATGTTGTTTTGAAGTCATACTTAAGTTACAAGTGATTTCAGACCAAATATTCAAAGTACCACGGTAAACAATATAGGGAGCATGTTACAAGTTGTCACTGAACAAATGTGCGAATATAAAACCAACTTTACCTCAATAATGACATAGACTGGGGTGTATTGGACATTTTAAAAGTGGGGGGACAGCTGTATGAAATCCAAAGGTTTACATTTTTAATCACCTGTTTCTAAATGGTCTGTCTCTAAAAGTGCGGGGAACATATCCCCCCCTCCCGTCCCCCCCGGTTGCTACGCCCCTGGACATAGATGTGTACTTTGAACACTCTGTGAAAAATACACGTCATTAGATTGTTTAGTTTTATCTTTAATCAAGTTATAATTTCCCTGCTGAAAAAAAACAGGTGGTCGACCAGCCTAGTTTTGGAGGGGTTTTGGCCATGGAGCCCAGTCAAAACCAGCTATGTCCAGCTTAAATCATGCTAGTTTTAGCTGGTCATTTTCCAGGCTGGTTCCAGTTACAACTGGAAATCAGCTTAGGCTGATTTAAGCAGTTTTTTAAAGGTTATTCAGGGGTATTTTCTATAAATGAATGGATTTAATTCGACATTTAATTCGGATTTAATGTAAAATGGCTAATGCTAAAATGAGACTCCACAAGTGCTTTGAACGAGCAAAGCTAAGTACAGAAAATACGTTTTTATTTTATTGTAATTTATTTTAAGTGCAATCAGTGGCGGATTTAGGCATGAGCAATATGGGCGATCGCCTAGGGCAAGGGGTGGCATGAGACCAAACATCCACCCCCCCAAAGAGCGGGGCGGCATAAACCCTTGTGAGGGCAGATGATCGTCATTTGCCTAGAGCGCTAGTTTAGCCTGCTCCAACCCTGAGTCCAATATCACAAAATTGCTCAAAAATACTTTTAGAAGTTTTGCTAAACTGGTTTTTGGGATTGTTGCAGTCACTGCAGACCTACATCAACAATAGATGTTAAAGTACATAATTTCATAGCGTTTTACTTATTTATCTGTGATCAGCTGGTGGTGGCAGTGTAAATTTAACCATTCTTGGACTTAAACTAAACTTATAAAATATACATTTCTGCTATTAGTTCTAGTTGAGGTAAAGTTGGTTTTATATTCATTCAGTGACAACTTGTGACACGCTCTCTATACTGTTTATCATGATACTTTGAATATTCGCCCTGAAATCACATGTGAGTATGGGTTTAAAACAACATTAGCACTATTTATTTGACTGGAAACAATGTTGTACTTTGATAATTATTGGCTGCTAATAAGATTTTCCTATTTAGAATTGGCAAAGAATACTTTTCTGAAATTACATTATTAAGGAGAAAGTCTGAATCTGTGAATATAAAACCAACTTTACCTCAATTTAATTCTAGACACTTTAATTATATTTATATGACAAAGTTTTGTATTTTACTCGTAGCTAGTTGTCAAAATGACTTCGTGGTGTTGCTCCATTCAGATTTATCCTCATGATCAGTATCTGTTGCAATAAGTTGTCAGCTTTTTTAACTTTCCAATTCTCTCTCTACAGATTGGAGGAAGTCGTAAACCATTGGTTATGGCGGGAAGACTTCTGGCTTCCTCCTGGCGTTACGTGGAAAGACATCGCAGAGGGAACGTCGAAGGGAAGTCGGCATCCCGTACCGCGAGATCTGCTCATCTCATTCCCATTGGCCCTGGGGTTCATCGCCCTGCGTTTTGTATTCGAAAGGTCAGTATCAATGCTACATATATGTTTTCATTGAATGATATATTCAGGGGTGTGAATTACAGAGAGGTTACTTTTACATTTGCATAGACAATGTAGGTTTTCACAAGACACTTTTGATTCTCGTAAAATAGGTGTTTGTATCTACATATATAGCCTAAAAGGAAAGTAAATGCTCAGTGTGTATTTTAATAGATGCCCATGCTCACATACTAAAGTTAGGCAGGCTCAGGGGCGTAGCAACCGGGGGGACGGGGGGGATATGTCCCCCTCACTTTTAGAGACAGACTATTTAGAAACAGGTAATTAAGAATGTAAACTTTTGGATTTCATACAGCTGTCCCCCCGCACTTTTAAAATGTCCACTACACCCCTGGGCAGGATCATACCATTTCTGTTTTGAGAACGTGAGGCGAACATTTTTTTTTTGTTGACAAGAAAAAGGGAAGTGCGCTGCGCTTTTTATGTTGCTAGGCAACCACTGAATCAGCTGCATATTCTGCGCGAGCTCTGCTGTTGATATTGTTATAATTGTAATATATAATAATATTGTGATATTCACGATTTGTGAAGTCATACAGCTCCGCATAACTTAAAACAGCAACCGCTAGTCTCCTCCATCTTTAAAAGTCTCTGTTGTCGTCTTGACAACACAAACACTGCTGTCACTTCAAAGGAAACTCCGCCTCTGCTTTCATTTGATTGGACAATTTTTTGGGACGATTGACTTTTTTTTAGCTGCAGGCGCACAGAGCGCAATGGCAAAAATGCGAGGGGCGCATAAGCAGTGTGTAAAATGCTCGCGGCCATTAGAAAACCATTCAAAAAATGTGCCTCTCTGCGCAAAAAGCACATTCAGCGTGATCATGGCCTAAAACAGTAAGCCCGATCTTTCCACTCTTTTCATTTTGTCTATTTTTTTTTATGCCGTTGGGGTTAACTCTAACCCTAATGACACCATTTCATATATATATATATATTTGCGAGTGTATAAAAACAAAAAAAGTCATATGTGAGAATCACGTAGGGCTGCACAATTAATCGAAAAAAAAATCGTGATCTCGATTCGACCCCCCACACGATCTTAATCCAGCATTTCTATGATTCAGCCAATTACATTTTCTAGGTCAGAGAAGCATAAAGGCGTTCACACAAGCCTTTACATTGTTTTATATACGTTGCTCAGCAATGTGGACACCTCGAAATAGTGTTGAAAGTGTCACATTCTGCATTTATAAGGTATAATTCACCCCAACATGTAATTTCTATCTTCATGTAATGATGTATTCGTGGCTACAAAATCACACGTGAGCTGACCGTAAGCTGTTTGTTTACCACAGAGTGGACGCGTGTGACTTAGAACGATGTTTACTTTAGTGAACAGAACCTGCATAGGCTGTGAATAACAGGTAATAAAGTTGTAAATAACGTTCAGTTTGTTGCAGTGTGATTGTTTAGGAGCCGCGCAGGAGGCATTATTTGCATGTATGTTTTTTCTTCTCAAAGTGACGACAGCCATGACATGAGCGCACTCAGCAGTGAAAGTAAAAGTGAAACCAAAACCGCGCATCTCATTTAAATAATCATATCGCATTATAGAGTTATGATTAAGGCAAACATTTGATATGCTGATTCTTTCATAGCGAATGTTTATAGCGAGTGTTGAGCCCATCAGAAGTTACTGTAGGTCAGAATCCACTCATTAGCTTGATAAGTAAATGACATAAAGTTGATTTCAATAATTATATCAATTTGTTCCTTAATACACTAAATTAAAAAGCGATAGTCAGTGTATAATTCCTGTATTTTAATTATTATAATGGGCAGCACAGTGGCTCAGTGGTTAGTACTGTCACCTTACAGCAAGAAGGTTGCAGGTTCAAGTCCCAGCTGGGCCAGTTGGCATTTCTGTGTGGAGTTTGCATGTTCTCTCCATGTTGGTGTGGGTTTCCTCCAGATGCTCCGGTTTCCCCCACAGTCCAAACACATGTGCTATAGGAGAATTGAATAAGCTAAATTGGCCGTAGTGTGTGTAAATGAGTGTGTATGGGTGTTTCCCAGTGCTGGGTTGTGGCATCCTCTGTGTAAAACATATGCTGGATAATTTGGCGGTTCATTCTGCTGGGGGCACCCCTGATGAATAAAGGGACTAAGCCAAAGGAAAATGAATGAATGTATAATAATAATGTATGTATCTATTTAATTTCCTACTGTTAAACGTTTATCAGGTGAGTAACCATATATGACTAGTAACTTTACTGACATTAATTAGAACATAATTTAGATTGTTATTTTTAAGTCATTAAAGTAAAAAAAAGACTTTTAATAACCCCCAGTGGCACTCCAGGGTTTTTCCGATCAGTATTTCAACAAGCGTCCTACAGTATAAAGAGTAAAATGAACCCATATTTCACTTCGGGACGCTTTCTAACTTTACCACTGATCTATTATTCAGCGTTTTGTTTTTTTAATGACTGAAATGAGGATATCGAGTGTGTTGTGCTGGTAGTTTAGCGTGTCAGCTCTGACAGAATGAAAGTGGCGATTGTTTTCACATGGGTTTGTTTTCAATATTTCCTTGTAACAAGCAGCACTCACGCATGGCCGGCTGCTATGTTTACACTGCTGAGCCATTGTCTTTTTGGCAGCGGCTGGATACTGAATGTGAATGTTTCTTTGGGGTGCATTTTTGATTTTGTAAATGCATTTTCTTAATGAAACTTTTGCGAAATAATATTGGAAAACATATCATATCAATTTTAATCATGCTAAATATATAAACATTTTAATCAATATTTGTAAAATCCCACTGTGCAAATAAAAGAATATGAGCATTTTCAATTATTTGATTGTTTACAGTATGCATTGTAGCAATTATGTGATGAAACTGAAAGTGAAACTGGCATTTTTATCATTTAAAATATATTATTATTATCGAACTAAAGTACAATTATAAAAATCATATTTTTGGGACCACAGTTTTTTTATGTAAAACTAAAATTTGTAAAATTTACAAATACAGTATCTAATATACACACTTACATTTGAACATGTATGTTCAGTGTTATTTAGAAAAATATTAAATATTTAAAACTGTATGTATACGTTTTGCATGTGTGTATATTGTGAAATTGTGTGTGCATTTAAATAGGTGTTTTGTATGTGTATATTCTTTAAATATATACATATTGTGTATTTGTGTTGTATGTGTGTATATTGTGAATATGTGTGTGTGTTTTGTGTGTGTGTTTGTTTTGCCAATGTGCATATGTATATGTTTTGTATGTGTTTTATGTGTCTTGTATGTGTGTGTTTGGTGAATGTGTGTGCGTATGTGTGTGAATAATGCATACCATGAATGTGTGTGTATGTTTCGTGTGTGTATTGTGAATGTGTTTTTGTGTGTCTGTGTCTCAGAGCAGTCATGGTGGTTTTGCCATTGTGTCTGTAAGAGCGTCTGTGAAATCTGCTACTGTAACGAGGACAGCTGCTCGTCACGTTGCTCCTGTAACCAGATCTAGATGTTTATTCATCAAACACACTTCAGCATCTTCATCCTCACCTCTGGTGAAAATCTGGAGTTACACAGAGAGTCAACTTACACCAGAGGAACTGTGTATGTGTGTGTGTGTGTGTGTGTGTGTGTGTGTGTGTGTTTCTGTGACATATCAGGACACAAATGTTTATAAAGTAGGCATGGCCTGGTATAAGATTCTGACCGTGTGATAACCTTGGATAATAAATATCACAGTTTGACGGTATCATGCTTACTGCTCTAAAACATGCTCTTCTTAAATGTCTGGGTAAAAAACAAATCTTTTTTCCCCATCAAACACATTATATATATATTTTAAGAAGCATTTTAAATATTTTGGAAAGGTGAACATGTCAGGCTAAATAATTATTAAAATAAATCACAGGCTTCTGCTGTCTTTATTAGTTAAAAAACACAGATTTTTTGGCCCTATTATACACCCTGCACAGTAAGGTGCAAGGTGCGTTTGGCACGATTTGTTGATATTTTCAGACCAGCGCAACCCTAATTTTCACATTTTGTGCCACTTTGTGGACTTGTGTGTGTGCTGGTCTATAAAGGAGGTGTGTAAAGGCGAATTGTTGGTGTGTTGCTATTTTGAGGAACTGAAATAGACCATGCCATTGATCAACTAAAATCTGGTCTAAAGTCCAGCGCAGAACACGTTAGTTATGCGCCTGTGCTGTCTAAACACGTACACATTGCTTAATACACACAGGATGTACAGCAATACACACACACACACACACACACACACACACACACACACACACACACACACACACACACACACACAAAAAAAGAATAAAATGTTGCAAAAATTATTATTTTCTGCCTTCTTCATCCCAGGGGACTTTTTTCAGTGTATTCATGACAATTTGCCTTAGCGTAATGTTATTATTATTATTATTAGCATTATTTATTATATGCATATTTATATTTGTTTTAATAAAAAACAGGTTTAGATTCGTCCACCTGCCGGGTTTTGGAGACGTCTGCATCACCATATGGGGGATAAGAATAGGATGTGTGTTTGGATTTAACTCAGTTTTTTGACCACACTTTGTTATTATTGTTCATTTATTAGTTTGCTGGAAATTAGAACTGAATTTAGAAATAGTAAATAGAAACAAATATTTGCGCTTAACAAACAAAATTAAATATGTAGGCTAATGGCGGTCTTCAGTGGAGTGAGTTTTCACCGTTGACTTCACGAAAGTAAAGGAGTAAAGAGTGCAAGTGAGGTAAAGAGAAAGTAAAGAGGCTGAATGGAAGGAGGATCGTTCTTTATCCTCGCGCTGCAGATGCTCTGTGTAACTGTTTTCTTGCTAGTGAAGCGTTCAGTTTTTACACTTACAAAGTCCACCATGTAAATAGCAAATGTGCCATGGCATGACACAACTGACTCTTAAAGGGAATGGGAGATGAGACTCTGAATGGTTTAATGCATGTTATGCTCAACCCACTCGTAACTCATTGAGAGAATAAGCACAACCCTGTTAGTGTCACGGATTGGCCAGGCTCTTCCACCAGCATCACGCAAAGATCACCATCACCTGAGTATTAACCACACACAGCTGCACCCAATCACTTATAGTCACTACATAAGCACACACCTCACTTCACTCAGTGTCCGGTCTCGTTCTTACGAAGCGGACTCTGAGTGAACACCTCCTGGTAATCACTAGCATTCGATCTCAGTTTATTGTACTTATCTGCTCTCTGTCTCTCCTAGTTTGTCCAGTGTTCCCGGTGTCCTGTCTGCCTTGTGTTTGTCATCAGTCTGTCTTCCCCGCAAGCCCTCTGGTGTGTGCATTCGGTCTCCCTCAGTATCAGCCATCCAACCTTCCACCAAGGACCTCTACAAACAACCAGACTCCACTCACTTCTCCTCCGTTCTCCTTATGTGCTCATATGTTGTAAATAAACATCGTTAATAACTCACTCACCTTCCTTGTCCGTCTGCTTCCCATAACAGTTAGACCATGCGCCAGGACGCAGACTGTATTTTTCCATCCTTAAAATAGTTATTAAAAGTGGATTCGGACGCACTCTTAGTGCTTTTGCGCCCTGCGCTTTAGATTTCGCACCTAGATCATTAAAATAGAGTTCTTTGACACAGAACTTGAAAAGGCATCTTTGGATATCTGTCTTGTCTTTGGATTTAAAATAAAGCCACTTCAGCTCTATAGCATGTTTGAGTGTTGAATGTTGGTTAATAAGCGTTTTGGTTTTTAAATGTTTCCTAAATTGTGGGCTGACCTGTAGATTTTGATGTGGAGGAGATACTGTTGTCCTAAAAAAATAGATCAAATAGTCATAAAAAACATGTTTTTTTTTTTTACATTTACTTTAAGACTGGTATAACACAAAATTTCAGAGGTTTTAAAAACTTTTCCAAATCGTGGTAAAACCGTTTATCATCCCATGCCTAGTATAGAGTCAGGTATTACAGAGGAGATGGTGGATTATGACATTGCTGATATCCTCATTTCACAAAAGGTAAATAAATCATAAAGAAAGTAGCTGAAAAAGTAAAGTCAAAGTAAAACCACTCATAGTTTCCTGTAAGAGCTAGGCTTAGGTGTAGGGAGATGGAAAACACAGTTTGTACCGTATAAAAAAGGAGGTAAATCAATTAAATGCCCCCACAATTCACAAAAACAAATGTGTGTGTGTCTGTGTGTGTGTGTGTGTAGGGTTGTGTCTCTGCCTTTGAGCCGCCGGCTGGGTGTTCGTGACAGGGTTTGGGTTCACGTCACGCCCGTCCCCAAACTGGAGGCGTTTTACCTGCAGAAGAAGACAGAGCCGTCACAGGTGAACAACACCTGAACACCTGACTCAACACTGCACACATGACATCATCATCAGCTCTGACTCGCTCTTCACGCCCTATCCGCTTGTTAAGTCGTGACGTATCGGTGACGTATGGAACACTGTTTCCGGTTCCAAATGTACTCATTTGAATGTTTCCAGGGCTAAATGTACTCATTTAAATAGAGAAAATATTTGTTAATAATCACTTTTTAGTCATATCATGCTTTAAGATGAATTTTATATAAGATCATAGTGTACACATCAGTCTCAAAATTTGAACAATTTCTAAAAGATTAATCACTTTCTGGCCATCGGATATTATGCATGGATATATATATATTGTGATCGTGATTTTCGAAAGTATTACAGCGCTTTGATAACGTTTATTATTACCATTTGATGAGTCACCCCATACAGTTTGATAGACCTCTTGGAACCAGAAGCCACTCAGCGTGACGTCACACTTAACAAGCGGATACTGAAATATACAACACACACACACACGTTGACTCAATGAGGGAAAACTCTAGTTTGCAGTCTGCGTGAGATCAAAAGTTTTTTGCTTGGGCACAATTTTATTCTTAAGGTGAACAATTCATCTGCGCAAGTTAATCTGCAAAAAAATAAATGCTTGCTTTGGTAGTCTTTAATCAAAATCTTAACATTTGCTTTTGTTTTATATGTATCTTTTTTTTTCTAGTCCAAATATCAAAAAGTTCTTAAATCAAGAAGCATTTTCTAGAAAAGTAAAACATATTTTGTTTTCAAAAATAATACATCAAAATTTGGGACGTTTTTATTTAGTATATAGTGTTTATTTAGTTTATTATATTTGAGTAATACAGTATATATTCTTTATATATATATATGTATAGATACAGTTGAAGTCAGAATTATTAGCCCCCTTTGAATTAATTTTTCTCTTTTAAATATTTCCCAAATGATGTTTAACAGAGCAAGGAAATTTTTACAGTATTTCCTATAATATTTTTTCTTCTGGAGAAAGTCCTATTTGTTTTATTTCGGCTAGAATAAAAGCAGTTTTTAATTTTTTCCAAACCATTTTAAGGTCAAAATTATTAGCCCCTTTAAGCTATATTTTTTTTCGATAGTCTACAGAACAAACCATAATTATACAATGACTTGCCTAATTAACCTAGTTAAGCCTTTAAATGTCACTTTAAGCTGTTAAACAGAAATTCAAGAGTTCACACTTAGCTGATGATTAATTATAAGCTTGTTTGGCATGCTGTCCCGGGAGAGAGCCCTGAGCTCATAAGATCCTCGAGCCCGGGGCTCCCTCCCGTTGCAAGGCGAGAAGGGAGTTTGAGCTCAGGTAGATCTCGAGAACTCCCCCGCTGTAATAACCAGTGAACAGCCAGTGATTGCTCTTGAGAGATAACCATTTACTAGGAGCATGTCTATAGTGCCGGTTTGGATTAGTCAATTAACTTATGTTGCATGTTTTTTGGACGGTGGGAGGAAACCGGGAAACCCGGGGGAAACCCACGTGAGCACGGGGAGAAAATGCAAACTCCGCACAGAAATGTCTGCTGGTTTGGTAAAGCCTAGAACCAGAGACATTCTTGCTGTGAGGCAACAGTGCTAAGCACTGGGCCACCGTGTCACCCATCTAGGAAGGAGGAGGAGTAGGGGTGGATGGGGGGATTCTTCAAAACGAAGATAGCGGTGGTACGTAACCCAGGGTATTTGTAGTAGCTTAGGAGTCGTCTGATTGGTGCATTGAGAATTGGATAATGCGGATCCAGCCGCTAGCAATCATAAGCACGTGATCCTCTCGAAACTTGTTTATAACTAAACTTCACTTCAAGAGTTCACACTTAGCTGATGATTAATTATAAGCTTGTTTGGCATGCTGTCCCGGGAGAGAGCCCTGAGCTCATAAGATCCTCGAGCCCGGGGCTCCCTCCCGTTGCAAGGCGAGAAGGGAGTTTGAGCTCAGGTAGATCTCGAGAACTCCCCAAAATGCCATATATAGCTCGGGACAGCAGCCGCGTATTTAAGAACCCCCCAAAATGCAGATGTAACAATGCCATATCCGGCTGCTGGATATATTGATATTTTAGGAAGAGAGGCTCCTGCGGGAGCAGAGGAAAGTAGACTCCTGCGTGAGTCCAAGCGGAGGCGTGGGAAGGGCTGGATTGACTCCTGAGGGAGTCAAGCTTGGATACACTCCTGCGGGAGTGAGAGCTGGGGTGGGCAGGCTCCTGCGGGAGTGGGGAAAGGTATTGGGCGGTGAAGACTCCTGCATGAGATGGTGTGTGGTGGGCCAGGGGGGGCATGAACTCCTGCGGGAGTTGAAGCTCGTTTTAGTCACTCCTGCGGGAGTTAGAGCTGGGGATTGAGGACCTAAGCGGAAGTAAAAAGTAGCGGAATCAATGCTGAAAGAAAACAGTTAGCGGAGAAAATTTGCCGCAGGAAGGAGGAAATTATTGGGGGAATTGACAGATAAGGAGATAAGGGAGGAGATAAAAGAAGCGGTAGAAAGGTAGCAAAAGCACTCAACGCTGTAAGGAAGTAGAGAAAGGGCAAATAATCGCCAGGCGGAGGATCTCGACGCCGGAAAGAAGAAAAGGAGAGTATAAATGTAAAATATATATACATATATAAAAATCGATAAGTAAGGGCCAGGGAGGGGCAGTGAATGACTCCTGCGGGAGTCGAAGCTCGGGGCGACCCCTGCGGGGGTCAGAGCTGATGTAGGCATTTCTCCTGCTGTAGTCTAGGGAGGGAGGGGGCGGTGGAGACTACTGAAGGAGGTGGCCGGGGCGAGACTCCTGCGGGAGTCGAAGCTCGTTTTAGTGACTCCTGCGGGAGTTAGAGCTGAGGATTGAGGGCCTAAGGGAAGAGAAAGAGTAGCGAAGTAATTCGCTGAAAAGAGATGGATAAAAAGAGGGTGGCGGAGGATCTCGACGCCGGAAGGAAGCAAAGGAGAAGGGATGTACCTGCATGCGTGCACATGCACGCACACACATTCGCACACACATGCAAATGCACACACATATACCTGCTCGTACGTGTGTGCATACCATTCCTAAAGGCTGGGGGGCGGTGATGACTCCTGCGGGAATCGAAGCTCGGAGCAACCCCTGCGGGGGTTAGAGCCATGGGGGGGTGGGGTTCCAGTAAGAGTGGGGAGAAAGGAGGGGGCAGGGATGCTCCTACTGGAGGTGTGACTGTGAAGGGGTGGCCAGGGATGGACTTGAAGTGACTCCTGCGGGAGTCGAAGCTCGGGTTAGACCCCTGCGGGGGTCAGAGCTGTTGGGTGGGATGGCAAAGCATAGCAAAGCTTGGAAACAGAAAGGTAGGTATGTACAGACAGGTACATATGCACATGCACATCACATGCATGCGTGCACACACGACACACACAAATGCACATGCGTGCATACCGTGCATACATGACACACACATGCACATACACAAGTACGCGCATGAATACACGCATACATAACACATACATACACATACGCAAACCCATACATGTATACATAAGCACACACACACACGTACACATATACATGTACGCATATATGCATGCATATACATATATACACACGCGTACATACACATATACACCCACACGCACATACACATAGATCCATGTACACACATACGCACGCATACAGAGGGTCATGCTCGAGCCCTTGTTCTGGAGTATTGTGTTAGCTGGTTAGGGCCAGCTGGGTTTCCTTGAGGTGTGAGCTCAGGCAGAGCGTCACTGCTGTGGCAGTGGAGCAGAGGGAAAAAGAAGCTCAGCGGAGCTTCTCTGCTGTTGCAGAGGTGCAGTGGAAGTCGGTATTGGAAGGCAAGTACTCTTCCGTGGAGGCAATTTAACTGCTGTGGCAGTGCTGGGGAGTGTGTCAGTAGTGGTACGTTAGATGCAGGTGTATGTGAGCTCAGGCAGAGCGTCACTGCTGCGGCAGTGGTGAGGAGGGGAAAGTAAGCTCTGCGGAGCTTCTCTGCTGTTGCAAATGTGTAGTGGAAGTCAAAATTGGAAGGCAAGTGCACTTCCGCAGAGGCGTTTTAACTGATGTTGTAGCGCTGGGGAGTGTATTGGTAGTGAATGGCTAAATGCAGATGTGTGTGAGCTCAGGTGGAGCGTCACTGCTGCAACAGTGGTGGAGAGGGAGAATAAGGCTCGGCAGAGCGTCTCCTCTGTTGCGGGGGTGCAGTGGTATTCAATATTGAAGTGTTATGAGTGCTCCTGCAGGAATGTTAAATGCTGTCAATAGTGATGTGTACAGATGAGAGTAAATGGGGCTCAGCTAGAGCGTTACCGCAGTTGCTGGTTGCTATGGGTGAGTGTAGCTCAGCGGGGTGCCTCTGCGGTTGCAGAGGTGCAGTGGTGGCCAGTATTGGAGTTATGAGTGTTCCTACTGGAATGTAAATACTGTCCGTAGTGATATGTAGAGATGAAGGAAAATAAGGGCTTAGCTAGAGCTTCACTACAGTTGCGGTGGTGCTATGGGTAAGTGCAGCTCGGCAGAGCATCTATGCTACTGAAGAGGTGCAGTGGGTCAATATGGAGGTAATGTGCGCACCCGTAGAAGCATTGCTGCTGTATGAGTACGTGGGAGTGTCACGATAGTGGTATTGGAAATTAAGGTGTATGTGAGCTTGTTTAGAGCGTCTCTGCTGCAGCAATTGAAACTCTGGGTGCTCCCAAAATGGGTGTGAGCTGTGGTGAATGGGAGTGAATAGGAGTATGGAATAGCTCAAGTTTGGAGGGAAAGTTAAAGGAAGTAAAAAGTGGGAAGGGCAGTGAAGGAGCGCCTATGTTAGTAGGAGGGAATAGGGGGAAAAGGCATAGTCGTGCTTATACCTAGAAATGCGTGTGGGTGGAATTCGGCTGGAGAGGATCAGCTGGGCTTCCCTGAGGGGGTATTGCTCTACTGTTGTGTAAGAATGCTTGGAGGGTTTGGAATGGGTGTGTGGGGGAGGGGATATCGAGGAAGTATCCAGAACGTCCTTTATGAAATTGAGCTATTTGCTTAATAAAGAAACATGGAGTTTCTTCATCCAGCAAAGTTAGATCAGATGTGGTGAGGTGGATTTTGGGATTGACGTTTGATGTTAGTTCAGAACATCTTAAAACTAAAAGGGGCAAGTGGGAATATGGCATCGTGGTGTGGGCTGGGTTAGTGAAAATGTATCCTTTGCATGGAATGTGAATGTATTTGGAATGAATGTGGATTGTAATAGGTTGGATGAGGGTCAGCTTCTAGGGCCGGCAGTCATGATCTCTGAAACGAGAAACCAAAGACAATCAGAAATGAAATCTTTACAACATGATACATGTACGCCAGACATAATGATTTGTTTTAGCTGATATCCATGCGAGGCATCTTAATAAGGGCATGGGTAACTGTGAATTCAAGCGCCTTTGTTAATGCATGGTATGATAGCCTCGTTGACATGAAGTGCAAGGATGGTAGGGGTGGTCATTCGTCCCCCCACGGGATGGCAGATGGATTGAGAGCTGAGGATATGGGGTGTGGCTTGTCTGGTGGTTCTGGAAGTACTTCTTGAAGACAGATACCTCTTGAAGATCTACTGTCAGAAATATCCTCCTCCTACTTATTAAGCATGGAGTTGTTCCTTTGCCATTTCAGATTCAACTGAATTGTTATTATGACCTTGCATGTCACTTTGTGTATGGACCATAGACTGTAAAATATATGGACGTAGCATCCGTGACATCACCTATAGGTTTCTGAAGAGCGCAAAAGAAGCTACAAGTGGGTGCGGCCAACCGTCGCCATTTGTTTGTGCGTCATCGCACCCACGGCGGGATACCAAACAAGGGCAGAGAGGCGGAGAGTGAGCGGAGCTACAGACACTTGCTGGCACTTGCTTAGACCTGGCAGACAGACTTTACTTTGGGAGAAACACTTAATACTTTATTACCTGCAACTCGTTGTGTTCTGACCGCATGTGCTTGGCTGTACACTATATCAGTAAAGTGTTTAGACATTTAAAAACACTGTTGTAATACATTGAGCCACGAAGCATTGTTCTTATGACGTTTTCTACAGGAGGAAAACGCGAATTACTTCCAAACACTTCAGATATAGTGTGTGTTAGTAAATGCCAGACTATTGATGAACTCCAGCATAACACTGTATGATAACGCTTCAGATGACTGATCTAGAGCCTACAGCTAATCCATCGGTCACATTCTGGAGTGCTTTACAGCTCTAAAGAACATTATAAATGATAAATGAACTTAAATAAAACACACACATTATAGAGATGGTGTATAAGTATGTAACTTTACTCACATGGGAAACGGAGGCCACATTAATGGTTTGTGAGCACAATTAAGTGCACACAGCATCCCATATCTGATAATTGTAAGAATAAGTCCAAAAGGCAGCTGACTGTGTAAAGCCACATAAAACAAAACAAAAATACGATGAATATGCCGAGATCAGTGGCTAATCTGCCGGATTCAGCTGAGGTGAAGTGACAGCGACCAGCGAGACCTAGCTGTCACTCAAGTGGCCATGCCCTTAATTATGCAAACTTAATATAAAGGAAATGGATGAGTTATAAAAGATTCACCCCCCTCGCAGTTGTCATGGAGGGTAATAAAAGCCAAATCGTTCTTTGTACCAGGGTGTAAACAATGTTATTTTTTTTTTTAAAGTTGGCCATTCTAACAGTGGGCTCAACTGCAATTTGCTCTATTATGGATCCGGGACTAGCGGAATTGATGAATTGCAGTTTTAGTTACTTCCGTATTGGCTTCCCGAGGGAGAGCGGGAGGTTGCCGCTTGGTATGGACATATGAATCACATTACGATTTAACTTCTGTGCTAGATGTGTTGAATTTAAATGATTGGGTAAAAATTTATTTATTAATTAATTTTTTTTTTTTTTTTTTTTTTTTTTTTTTTTTTATATATATAAATATAATCAACTGCCAACATCAGACTCTGAACTATAAAGTCACCACTTAGCAGAAGTGTGAATGGAATGTTGTTATAGGCTTTACTTTAATCCATTAACATTAAGTTTGGAATCTCAATGCTATTAAATCACGAGCCTATAATTCACAAGGTGTTGTAGCCGAGTTCATTCATAAATTGTCAGAGAGGGCGGGACCATCTCGAGTTGGGAGCTCATTGGATGGTGACAAGTCTTCTTTTTGCTATTGGCTCAATGAGGTGTCAATCAAAAGATCGGCGGCCATTTTGTTGACCAGAATACTAGAGTTAATGTGTAGGAGATGCAGCTGCGCTCCGTGACTAGATTGGATGGTGACAGCGCATTCTGTCATGTTTCTCTACGCACGAACATGCCGCGGACCAAAGCTTAGGGACTTGATTGTCTGGGTCTTTGCAGTCGAATTACTTGGAATGTTATGGATCAGTGGACGGGCAGGAGGCTGGAAAGGTGAGTTATTGGTTGAAATTTCTCTAGTCATGCGAGTCTTGTCTTTCAAAAGCTTTATAGATGTTTAGTCTTTGTTGGGAAGTAGTTATTTTTCTGCGAGGCTTCCCCTTAAAGCATGCGATATACGTTACTGCAGGTGCACCGCTAGGAGAGCAGTGAGTTATTTATTGCCATGGCGTAATCGCTGGCGTCTTGAGAGTTGAGCAGAGTTCATGGACGGTGATCAAGTTTGACTGTGATCTTGCTGGAGAATTGGTTTGAAGACACAGCGGATGCGTTGTGTGAGGCACTTGAAGTGGAAGGTTTTGATGTTGTTGGAGTATAGTTGGAGATGTAGTCGTTTTGAAGTAGTTTTTGTAGCCAGTAGCAGTAGCCAGTAGCAGTAGCAGTAGCAGTAGCAGTAGCAGTAGCAGTAGCAGTAGCAGTAGCAGTTGATTCGGAGCAGAGCTGTCTTCAAAACGAAGATAGCGGTGGTACGTAACCCAGGGTATTTGTAGTAGCTTAGGAGTCGTCTGATTGGTGCATTGAGAATTGGATAATGCGGATCCAGCCGCTAGCAATCATAAGCACGTGATCCTCTCGAAACTTGTTTATAACTAAACTTCACTTAGGGAAAAAAATAAATATGGGGGCTAATAATAATAATAATATATATATATATATATATATATATATATATATATATATATATATATATATACATACAGTGCTCAACATATAATGCATATATATTAGATTAGCCAGTACTGAGGCCAAATCTTGAGCTTATGTAACAAAATAACTTACAATGACGGTCCAGAAAATAGTCCACCCAAATTTATATGTTATAGCTGCTTCACAACAACTCGGTGAATGTCCTTGAGTGTCCCAGCCAGGGCCCAGACCTAAATCCTATTGAACATCTCTGGAGAGATCTGAAAATGGCTGTACACCGTCGCTTCCCATCCAACCTGATAGAGCTTAAGAGGTACTGCAAAGAGGAACGGGCAAACATTCCCAAAGACAGGTGTGCCAAGCTTGTGGCATCATATTCAAGTAGACTTGAGGCTGTAATTGCGGCCAAAGGTGCATCAACAAAGTATTGAGCAAAGGCTGCAAAAATACTTCTGTACGTGTGACTTTTCAGGTTTTATTTTTAAATTTGCAACAATTTCAAAAACTCTTTTTTCACATTGTCATTATGGGGGATTGTGTATACAATGTTGAGAAAATAAATGAATTTAATCCATTTTGGAATAAGGCTGTAACATAAAACAGTGTGGAAAAAGTGAAGCACTTTGAATACTTTCCGAATACACTGTATTATCTTTCTATTTCTAAATATGTTTGGTGACTAAAATATTATTTAAATAAATATATCTGTTTAATAAATGTGTTTTGTTGAAATGCACCAAAATATTTGACCTATTGTCGCTGAGAAATTGATAAAAATATTTATTTTCAAAAAGGGTGTGTACATATATAATGAATGTGTGGGTGTTTCTTAAAACAAGCACAATAATCTGCCAATAGGGTAAGTAAAATACTGTTATTTCAAAGTAAAAAGCGGATTGTGTCCCTCACCGCACTGAGGCAGTAAAAGTGTGTTGGTGTTCAGGAGGAGCTTCAGGCTCTGGTGAAGCTCTGTGGTCTCAGCGAGCAGCAGATTCAGTCATGGCTCCGGCGCCGCAGAGTTCAGGACCGACCCGCAAACTCCCGCAAGTTCAGCGAAGCCTCGTGAGTGTGTGCTGAAAACTCTCTGTGTGTTTGTGTGTGTGTGTGTGTGTGTGTGTGTGTGTGTTTGACTAACGGCAGCTGCTCTCTGTGCTTCATCAGGTGGAGGTTTGGCTTTTATCTCATCATCTTCTCAGCCGGACTCATTTCTCTCATTCAAGTGAGTATTTCAAAACAGTCTCAAACAATTGATCTCATCATAGTTTTCATAATTTTCAGTCTTATATCTGCATAAAAATGTAATCAGTAAGACAAATCTGAAATTTTTAGGCAAAAAGGTTTTGTTTTAAATTGTATGTTGTTATAATTTCTCAGTATGCCTACAAATTTAAACAATGTTTTTTTGTATATTTATTTATACAGTTGCAGTCAGAATTATTCACCCTTCTGTGATTTTTCTTTTCTTTTTTTAATTTTCCCATGTTTAACAGGAAAGAATTTTTCACAGTATTTCCTATAATATTTTTTCTTCCGGAAAAAGTCTAATTTGTTTTATTTCGGCTAGAATAAAAGCAGTTTTTAATTTTTTCTAAACCATTTTAAGGTCAAAATTATTAGCTCCATTAAGCTATATATTTTAGATAGTCTACAGAACAAACCATCATTATACAATAACTTTCCGAACTCACCAAATTAACCTAGTTAAGCCTTTAAATGTCACTTTAAGCTGTTTAGAAGTGTCTTGAACAATATCTAGTCAAATATTATTTACTGTCATCATGACAAAGATTAAGTAAATCAGTTATTAGAGATGAGTTATTAAAACTATCATGTTTAGAAATCTTCTTTACGTTATAAAGAACATTGGGGAAAATATACTGGAGGGATAATTTTGATTTCAACTGTATTATTATTGAGATTGTGCTATATATTAGATTACATCAAATATTTTTTACACATATTTATGATATACTCTTACAATGAGTGTTACTTAGTGGCATTTACTGAATCATTTTTCATATTAAGTAATAATATAATATTTTGTGCCTACTAACAGCATTTTAAAATTCATTAAAAATAACCTTTGTAACTCCTAAATATGAAATTAGGAAGTCATGCATTATACATTTTTATAATATGCTACCATTTTGTTTATAAATGATAAGATATGATACAATTCGCAATAGTTACAAAATAAGACTGTAAGCAAGGATTAATCATTCTAATTTTATAGAAGTAAAACAGCTTATTACTATCTTCAAATATTACTATAAATGAGTTCATATCATTTCATTTATATTGTATTTTGTCATGTTATCAAATGCTACCGTTGGCTGCCACTTTGTTTCGCTTAAATGTGATAAAATATCGTAATATTTAGTGTACATTTGGAAAAATACAAGTTTTTATTTTGCAGTTTTACTATTAAAATATTGATAGAAAAAATGAAATCTAAACATTTAAATTACTTTTCATAATTGCATGTTATATATTAATTTGATTATAAAATTCAATAGCTACCACATTCTATTTAAATAATATTAATGTAATATGATATGCAACATTTACAACATAATAAATTACTACATAAAAAAAGAAAAATATTTGTAATAATTTAGAACTTTAATAGAACTAAAATGGCTTATAAATGACTTCAAATATTATAATTGAATGTTTTTTAATTCTTATAATATATTTTGTTATATTGGGCTAAAATATTGTAATAAAGTATACATTTCTGTACTTATTTTTTTTGTGTTGTTTTATATTTGCATGTCAATAAAAGGTTTGTTAAAAAACATCTACATTTGGAAAAATGTCATTATAATTTTATCCATAATGAATGTTTTTAAAAAATGTTTTTAAATTTAAAGAAAACTGTAAAATTCATTTAAAATGTGCTTATAAAGTCTTGGATTTTATATAAAAAGTTGTAATATTAATAGTTGTTATATACATTTATTATATTTATTTATTATATTTATATTATATTTATTATATTATTCATTCATTTTCTTTTCGACTTAGTCCCTTTATTAATCCGGGATCGCCACAGCGGAATGAACCGCCAACTTATCCAGCATTTGTTTTATGCAGCGGATGTCCTTCCAGCTGCAACCCATCACTGGGAAACACATACACACTCATTCACACACACATACACTACGTACCACAATTCAACTGTACCATACTGTGGGGGAAACCCGGAGGAAACCCACGCGAACGCAGGGAGAACATGCAAACTCCACACAGAAACACCAACTGACCCAGCCGAGGCTCGAACCAGCAACCTTCTTGCTGTGAGGCGACAGCACTACCTACTGCGCCACTGCGTCGCCTTATATTATATTATATTATTATATTATATATAATATTTATTATATATTATATTATTATATTATATTGCAGTAATTACTACTACATCTACCGTGATTAATATCTAGCATATTATATCAAACAATAGGACTGTGTATTTTAACAAACAAAAAAACATTGATAACAACCAAAATCTTTATCCTCTGCAATAAACATGAACATCTAATCATTATTTTCTGTCCACTGATGTTCTGCAGACTCCGTGGTTTTGGGATCACCGGGAATGCTGGAGCGGATACCCGGCACAGGTCTGAAACAAACGTCTCTCCGAACACAATCACTTCCTGCTGAACAATCCCAGGAACTTTATTCTCTCAGTTGATCTGCTTTGAAGGAGATTAAAACCCAAAATCTGTGGAACATTTCAGAGCCGCACCCTAAACACCATCCAACACCACACTCAGAATCATCAGTCATTAGCATAAAATCATAACTGTTGTTCATTTGAGAGCATGTTTTTATACAGTTCATTTTTACGTTATTAAATGTTGACGTGTTCGTTCTGAAATAAGACAATATTGATCTTCTCCATATAGAGTGGAGGGAATATGATGTCACTTTGTTAGCCTATCGGCTGTTAGCATCCCACTGGTTCTCTCTGGAGAAAAAAACAATAGGATTTTCCCTTAGACTTTCTATTATTGCAAAAAAGAAGGTCTGTGTTCATAGTTCATTACCCCCCATTCACACCAGGCGTCAACATCAACGCTTCCCATTCACTTTAAATGGTTGATGTCAAGCGTTGCCGAACTGATTTGTGGATCCGTCGGCATCGCTTCAGCGGCGTTGCTTACTGCAGAAGTTGGGAATTTCTCAAATTTAGGCACCAAAGGAAGCGTTAGCCACTCAGATCACTTTATGCAAATACCCCAGCTAAGACAGTAGCCAATAGCGGACTAGTTTCATTGGCTGCCGCTGCTAGATGATCGCGTCAGCCCCAACTTCAGACATGCCCTCCATCAAGCGTTGACACTGAAGCCTCGTGTGAATCGGAAACTATACTTAAGGGGCCTTCACACCTTGTGCGGTAAATTGCAATGTTTGCACAAATTAAATGCTTGAAAATGTTGAGTTTACTCGCTTCGTTCACTTCACAATAGATGCGAAATTACTTCAGATTTGTTGTATAATGGCCGACATGGATTTTCTTAAGTGTATCTTTGCTTTATGTGCTATGGAACGCTAAAAAATGGTGTGGACTTGTTTGGTGCTGTTTCTGGTTCTCCTGATTAGTTAGCGAAAAATTTCAGCAAAGTTCAGATTTTTAAACTCAAATGATTTGCATGAATGATGCTTTATGTGCGTCAAACAGCCAAAAACACCCAATTTGGCCATTCATTCGCTCAAATTGCGTCATTCGTGCCACCTTATTTGTGCGAACCACGCCCATCACCCCTATCGTCTATCGCAGTTTTGCATTGACTTTTGCATTGAACGTGTAAATAACTCTCGCTTTAAATTAGATACTTAAAAATTTTGAATTTACTCGCTTCATTTGCGCATGAAATTCACTTCACAATAGATGTGAAATTACTTCAGATTTGTTGTAAAATGGCCGACATGGATTTTGTTGAGTGTATCTTTGCTTTTTGTGCTATGGAAGGCTGAAAAATGGTGTGGACTTGTTTGGTGCCGTTTCTGGTTCTCCTGATTAGTTAACGAAAAATTTCAGCAAAGTTTAAACTCAAACTCAAACTCAAATGATTTGCATGAATGATGCTTTATGTGTGTCAAACAGCCAAAAACACTCAAATTGGCCATTCATTCGCTCAAATTGCATCATTCATGCCACCTAATTTGTGCGAACCACACCCATCGCACCTATCGTCTATCGCATTTTTGCATTGACCGTGTAAATAACTCGCTTTGTTTGCAATTTTTGCACGAAATTAGATGCTTGAAATTGTTTAATTTACACGCTTCATTTGCACATGAAACTCACTTCACAACAGATGCAAAATTACTTCAGTTTTGTTGTAAAATGGCTGACATGGATTTTGTTGAGAGCGTAGCTTTGCTTTATGTGCTATGGAAGGCTGAAAAATGACATGGACTCGTTCTGTGGCATTTCTGATTCTCCTGCATATTTTTGCCAAAGTTCAGATTTTTAAACTCGAACGAGTCACGAATCATGCTTTATGCGCATCAAACGGCCAATAACGCTCAAGTCGGCCATATCATTCGCTCAAATTGCTTCATTCATGTTGCCTGTTTGTGCGAACCATGCTACAGGATGTATATTGCATTTTTGCATTGACTGTTGCCTGTAGTGTTGTAGCAGCCGTCTTTTTTACGAAGCGTAATCAATTTAAAATAAATCAAAAGTGTTGTGTAACTGATGTCTTTTATGTTGTAGAATAAAACGTGAAAGTATCTTGAGTTTGTGTAAAACCAATTGACTCTGGGACGATGGAACCAAAGAAAACGGAACTTAAAATGCTAACTGCTAAAATGCTAACTTTCGGGTTTTTCTGCCTACAAATTGCCGTTACTATTCCTCCACTCTATTATTTTGTCATTTTGATTGTGATCTTTGATCCGCAGGCAGTCGCAGAAGCCCAGTATTGGTATTATATCGTCGAGCTGTCCTTCTACCTTTCACTTCTGCTTTGCGTATCGGTGGACATAAAGCGCAAAGTAAGTCTAAACTCCTGCTCTGACGTAATTATACAAAAATGATGGGGCGCGCTATATTTTAAGATACAATTCTCGCTATTTATAAACCAAAAATTATGATTTTGCCTCAAAACTGCTAATTTGCTGTTTATAAATAAGTTATTAAGGTAGTAGTTGTGTTTAGGTATTGGGTAGGTTGGGTTTAGGTATTGGGTTAGGGATGTAGATTATGTGCTTTATATGTACTAATAAACCGACAATATATTGATAATAGGCAGGTAATAAGCCACTAGTTAATAGCGAGAATTGGTGCTTAAACTAAAGTGTTACCAAATTATGTTATTCACACTTTAAATCCTAAATCATTTTCTTTTTAATAGTACCTTATATAGTCACTATATCAGTGTTTTATGCTTTGGTTGAAGCCATTGATTATTTTTTTAACATGTTTCTTAAATTGTAACGTTTGAATAGCAGAATTCATGCAGGAAAAACTGCATTACCCATGATGCTGGATAAAGAATCAACCAATCAGAGAGTGGCAGTAAGCTCCGCCCACTCCCACAAAGTTGAGTCTCGCTAAATCCTATTCAAAATATGTGTATACAGGTGTAATCTACAAAATGTTTTTATTGATAATAGATATCAAGAAATGCAAATGAGTTAAATTCAGTTGACATTGCAGTGCTTCATGGGATTGTAGTTCTTCTGCCAAATTTAAAAGTCATCACTGGCTGCGTCTGAAATTGACTACAACTTGACTACTACTTTATTACACGACCAGAGTTTGTTATATATCGTTTGAATGGAATCGGGACATCCTACATCTGTCATTTTCACATGATCTACCCCAGTGTTTCCCAACCCTTTTCCTGGAGGCACACCAACAGTACATATTTTGGATGTCTCCCTTACCTGACTAATTAACTTTAGGTTTTGGAGTCTCTTCTTATGTTCTAATAAGGTGATTCAGGTGTGTTTGATTAGGGAGACATTGAAAATGTGTACTGTTGGTGTGCCTTCAGGAACAGGGTTGGGAAACACTGATCTACCCACATCAGTTGCGTTGCTTTATTCCCATTCATGAATTCTCTCGCAATGCATCATGGGATAGCTTGAATGTCCTTTGAATGCGCGTTTCAGATTCTCACCGAAGTAATAGGTCATCATTGTACTTCTTGCCTACTGTTTTTCCCAATACTATGAATTCAGACATATTTCTCTGCTCTTGTACTGTTTTTAGCGTACTATATAGTAGGGAAGTATACGATTTCAGACGCAGCCACAGTCTTGTCTTTTTGTCAGGTTTTCATAGAAATCTTTGCTTTAAAATGTTTAATGTTGTGATTCTCATTGTTACTCCTTGGTTTGGTTAAAATGCCTTAATGAAGACTTTTCAAGTAGGAAAAATCTCTATTCCCAATAGCCAGCATTCCTGAAAGTGTGGACGCCGCTCTAATGCTTTGTTTTTGTTTGTTTAGGACTTCCAAGAGCAAATCATCCACCACATCGCCACCATTTTCCTCATCGCATTCTCATACTGTGCGAACTATGTGCGCGTGGGAACCCTGGTGATGCTCGTTCACGACTCGTCTGACTTCCTGCTGGAGGTAAATCATGCAATCTGATTGGCTGCTCTGTGAGCTTCTATTATGACATCCCAGATTTAGCATGAAAACTCGTGATGTGGAATAACTGACATGAACAGTTACTTAAGGACCATTATATCTCATTGTTTTCTAATGGTTCATTGTGATACTAGTATCTGAACTGTCACTGTTCAGACGCTGTATTTCAGACGTTTGTGAGGTTTTTGTCCTCAGACTGCTCCTGTGTGTAGCACTAGTTTCTTACACATCAAATCCAAAGCCTTCTGTTGTGTTTTGATGTGATTTTTGACTGTTGTAGCTGGGAAATACCCTAAATCATTTAGTGTAGTGATATGGAGCTGTGATGCGCTCAAAACCTGCCGGAACTACTTTAGCTGTGCAATTATCTGACAATAACCACACATCTTAAAATGTTCATCAGCCAATCAGAATCAAGCAGTCCACAACCACATGCTTTAAGAGCTTTTATGGTCCTGTTTATCATTTAAGTTTGTGTTCACAATTGGTAGATTTGGTGCAATTAGTCTTTTAATGCAGTTTGTTTTAAATTAAGTGTGAATGCTGACATCTGAGCCTAAAAAATGTTTTAGTCCACTTCCAAATGGATTTTGGTGCAGTTCAGCCATGATATTAATGCAACACAAACCAAAGAACATCTAAACAAACCAAAAACACAATCTGATGTGACCTGATTTATAACTCGAAGATATAACCCTAAAAAACGAAATGTTAGACCTTCAGAAAGTTGCTGAAAATAAGTTCAATTCTTATTTTGTTTCTTTAAGTTCAACAATGGCAATGCTAACTCCAATTGAACAAGGTCTAAAGATATTGTCTTGTTTTTGGGTTGAACCAACCAAACTAAGTGAACTGAACTACAGTATATGTGTGAACAAAGGTTAACCGAGTTCATTTTTACCCAAGGTTTAGACTTGTCGTGTTTATTTTAACAAGTTGTACCAGGGTTTTTTTTTGTTTTTGCTTTGGGCGTAAATAACTACCAGGAAACAGAAAGTTCAGAAGTTCCCCTGATTATTTATTCCTTAAACAAGAATGTTCATTTAAAATACCAGTTTGGAAGATGATCACACTAATGATCATTGTTTTTAATTTACAGTCCGCCAAGATGTTTAATTATGCTGGATGGAGGAAGACCTGCGATGCCCTGTTTGTTGTTTTCGCTGCAGTTTTCTTAGTAACTCGCCTTATAGTGTTCCCTTTTAGGTAAGAATGTCATTGGACTGTATGTGAATATGAATTTGATTTATAAACATCTCAAATACAACCATAGAACTGTGGCGACAAATCATTTAATAAATAGATTCTGCATTGATTGTGAGATTTACTTAGCTAAGTTTTTAACAGCAGACGGTGCTCTATGCTAATTTTTAACAGCAGCCGACAATCTAGGCTAGTTTTTAACAGCAGGTGGCACTGTAGGCTTTGTTTTTAACAGCTGATGGTGCTTTAGGCTAGATTTAAAGTGTACACTTAAGTGCTTTGTGGGTTCAGAGTCATGTAAGTTGGCTTTGATATCATTGGAATAATGTAAACACAGCTCTCTAGGAACACTATTGTAATTCGCTAAAACCTTTCATTAACTTCATTAATGACGATTTTGATTCCAGTGGAATGTGTAAGGAATTGGATGCAAGTAGACTACGATTGTTTGTAAAGCTTACAGCGCAATCTGTTGGTTAAAGACTAGCCTAGAGCACCATCTGTTGGTTAAAAACTAGCTTAGAGCACCATCTGTTCGTTAGAAAATAGCCTAGAGCACAATCTGTTGGTTAAAAAATAGCTTAGAGTGCCACCTGTTGGTTAAAAACTAGCTTAGAGCACCATCTATTGGTTAAAAACTAGTCTAGAGCGCCATCTGTTGGTTAAAAACAAGCTTAGAGCACCATCTGTTGGTTAAAAACTAGACTAGAGTAACATCTGTTAGTTAAACTAGCCTAGAGCACCATATGTTGGTTTAAAAATTAGACTAGAGTGCCATCTGTTGGTTAAAATCTAGACTAGAGTGCCATCTGTTGGTTAAACTAGCCTAGAGCACCATATGTTGGCTTAAGAACTAGACTAGAGTGCCATCTGTTGGTTAAAATAGCCTAGAGCACCATATGTTGGCTTAAAAACTAGACTAGAGTGCCATCTGTTGGTTAAACTAGCCTAGAGCACCATATGTTGGTTTAAAAACTGGACTAGAGTGCCATCTGTTGGTTAAAATCTAGACTAGAGTGCCATCTGTTGGTTAAAAACAAGCTTAGAGCACCATCTATTGGTTAAAAACTAGTCTAGAGTGCCATCTGTTGGTTAAAAACAAGCTTAGAGCACCATCTGTTGGTTTAAAAACTAGACTAGAGTGCCATCTGTTGGTTAAAATAGCCTAGAGCACCATATGTTGGCTTAAAAACTAGACTAGAGTGCCATCTGTTGGTTAAACTAGCCTAGAGCACCATATGTTGGTTTAAAAACTGGACTAGAGTGCCATCTGTTGGTTAAAATCTAGACTAGAGTGCCATCTGTTGGTTAAAAACAAGCTTAGAGCACCATCTATTGGTTAAAAACTAGTCTAGAGTGCCATCTGTTGGTTAAAAACAAGCTTAGAGCACCATCTGTTGGTTTAAAAACTAGACTAGAGTGCCATCTGTTGGTTAAAATCTAGACTAGAGTGCCATCTGTTGGTTAAACTAGCCTAGAGCACCATATGTTGGCTTAAGAACTAGACTAGAGTGCCATCTGTTGGTTAAAATAGCCTAGAGCACCATATGTTGGTTTAAAAACTAGACTAGAGTGCCATCTGTTGGTTAAAATCTAGACTAGCGTGCCATCTGTTGGTTAAACTAGCCTAGAGCACCATATGTTGGCTTAAAAACTAGACTAGAGTGCCATCTGTTGGTTAAACTAGCCTAGAGCACCATATGTTGGTTTAAAAACTGGACTAGAGTGCCATCTGTTGGTTAAAATCTAGACTAGAGTGCCATCTGTTGGTTAAACCAGTGTTTCCCAACCCTGTTCCTGAAGGCACACTAACAGTACACATTTTCATTCTCTCCCTAATCAAACACACCTGAAACAACTCATCAGAACATTAGAAGAGACTCCAAAACCTGAAGTTAATGGGTCAGATGAGGGAGACATCCAAAACATGAACTGTTGGTGTGCCTCCAGGAACAGGGTTGGGAAACACTGGGTTAAACTAGCCTAGAGCACCATATGTTGGCTTAAAAACTAGACTAGAGTGCCATCTGTTGGTTAAACTAGCCTAGAGCACCATATGTTGGCTTAAAAACTAGACTAGAGTGCCATCTGTTGGTTAAACTAGCCTAGAGCACCATATGTTGGCTTAAAAACTAGACTAGAGAGCCATCTGTTGGTTAAACTAGCCTAGAGCACCATATGTTGGTTTAAAAACTAGACTAGAGTGCCATCTGTTGGTTAAAATATAGACTAGAGTGCCATCTGTTGGTTAAACTAGCCTAGAGCACCATATGTTGGTTAAAAACTAAGCTCTATCTTTGAAAATCTAGATATTTCGCCACAGCTCTTGACAACTGGAAAACATCTTTAATCTAAGATTTAATGTTTTATTTCCAGAATCGTCTACACCGCTGTGGTGGATTCATTGGACGTATTTTCCCCATACCCTGGTTATTATTTCTTTAACGGCCTGCTGCTGGTTCTTCAAGCTCTGCACATCTTTTGGGCTTGGCTGATTCTTCGAATGGTTCACAAATTTGTCTTTTTAGGCAAAGTGAGTATCTATGTTATAAACCAATACTTTTCCCTTTCACTTTCACTTTAATTATAAAGCACTTTACTACCACACATGCATGCCAAAGTGCTGGACAAGCAAATAAAGAAAATCACACAATACATCTTAAAAAAAAAACAAAGCACAATATGTCAAAACTAGCCAAAACTCCCATATGCTAATAACAGGGAAAAAAAACACTTTTTAAACAAATTTAGCGAAGTTATCTCCCAAATTTCATCCCATATAGAGATCTCATATATGGTCATATATAAGCAGAACATATATATGTACATGTTTGTAACGTTTCACGTCGAATGACTGAAATGATATATATGTAAACATCAGTTTCTGCAGTATTTTGAAATATATGTTATATCCGTATATGACATTTTCTATATCTATTTTCTATGTCACATATGTAATTTGCATATTGGCATATATCAGATTTCTATATGGGGTGAGGCAGGCTATTTCACAGCCTTGGACCCAAGATAGAAAAGATAAATAAATGTAGGATTATCCTCCCCTCTACAGTAGTTTAAAAATAACCAATGTGTTTTTAAGGTGGAGCGAGATGAAAGGAGCGATGATGAAAGCGAGCCTGATGAAGATGATGAAGTCGGAGAAGAAGAAGAAGAGCGCAGCTGGGAGCAAAAAAAGGGTGCACTTAATTCAAAACTGGCTTCTTTGGCCAATAACTGTGTTTTGAACAATTTAACAAATCGGAGACAAAAAATTAATAGTAGAACACCAAAGGATAGATAGTAAATCCACTTTATGCATTTAAAGGGGCGTTTCACCCACAAATTTAAAATCAGAGTTTCCTTCTGTTGAACACAATGAAGATATACTGAAGAATAGTGGAAAAGACAACCATTGACTTTAATAATACTTTTGGACATCATTTTCTGCTTTTTCCCCCCAACATTCCTCAAAATATCTTGTTTTGTGTCCAACAGAAAAACAAAAACCTTTGGAACCACTTGAGCGTGAGTAAATGAAGAAATTTTCATGTTTGGGTGAACTATCCCTTTAAGTGTTTTGTTTTTAACTCACTTCCTTAGCTTTCTTGTCTGTCAAGCTCCAACTCTGAACTTCATATTTTGGTTTCATAACAATAATAAATAATACAATTTATGCTGTTACCATTATAGTGTGTTCGAATCAAAACAAAGTGAACTCTTAAATTAAAGTTAGTCGAATTGGCACATTAAAAATTAAAAGGTGTGCATTAAAATGACTCAAGAACACGTGTGCCCCCGGTTTCACAAACAAGGTTTAAAGCAAGTCAAGATTAAATTGAATGTTTGAGCTGTCTCAACTCAAAATAACTTGCGTGATATGTCTTAAAATACGTCAGGGTCATTTTTTTATCCAGTAATATATTTTTTTAAGGCCATTTTTATAAATGTGGCTAAATAGCTTAATTTAACCAAGGCCTAGTCCTGGCTTAATCTAAGCCCTGTTTGTGAAACTGGGCTGTAAAGTATTAAATTGTTGAACTGTTTAAATTAAATTAGATTATGTTACTAAAGTGCTGCTACTGTTCAGTATGGAACAGAAATATATATATAAACTCTTTTGAGAGTGACTACATGTAGATGCACCTTTTATAGTACTTTTCATAGCGTTTATTTAGACATTTTAGTCTTAAGTTGAGTGAAAATCTGTGACTTGTCTGCACAGGCTCTTGTTTTTCTAGAATGGGCATCAGTGGATATCTAGAAAAGACTTCTGGCGCCATCTTGTGGTGAAATATCCATTTGTGTTTGTGATTTTACCACTGGAGCTTGTTGTTTTGTTAGAAGCACTTTTTTGTTGAGCACTGGAATATCAAGCAACAAAACTGATGATTTTTGCTTGACAAGTGGGAAGTGGATTTGAGGACATCTTTTTGATCTGAGGACCATGATTTTTCTGAATAATGAATCCGCTCCATGGACTGAGGAGTGAAGCATTTTTTTCTATTCTGAATAGAGCTGGAACTTATTCTTGTTTAAAGCACATTCACACAACTAGCATAAGTTTATTTGCACCGTAGCCATAAACTGAGCCTTTTGTCTGAAAGCTGTGTGTGTCCTATACTCTGTTTATTCTTAGTCTTAAAATGACCTGCGATTGTTTCTCTAAGGATGAATTTTACAAATTTGGTTGTTGGGATTTTATTGACTGTGATTTTATTAATGCAATATACTGCGTAACTTTTAACACTGACAGAAGGATATATGTATTCTTGTGATATATGAGCCAGCTTCTTCAGTTCTTTTAATGTTGTACACTTCTCATTCCAGTATTTGTTTCTAGGTCCTTTTGAATACCTATTAAAATGTTAATATTAAAAGTCTCTTGTGCCTTCAGAAAGGATTCACATGCATTGTGACGCAGCCTCTTATGGGTACAGGACAGGGTATCTTATCATCGATTTCCAAGCAGGCATCAATGTAAGGGTCCAGCAGAATCATGTTCGGGTATGTTTTCTTTATCTTCCTCTCGCTAAGTATGTAAATCTGCCCGTTCGCTGTGGCACAGCCTGTGAAGAATTTGTTATCCAGACAGTCCTCTTGAAGAACAGTCCACTCATCTGTGTCGATGTCTAAACGCAGAGTCTGTCCTCCCAGCAGATAGAGGGCACCATTGAGCTCGGTTGCAAGAAGGTCATAACTGAAAAAAATAATACATATGTATCTAACAAGATACTTACTCCCCGTTTAGATTACACAATGTCTTTCTTAAGTTTGGCATGATTTGCAGGACGTAGGCTGTCTTGGGGATTCGTAAATGACAAATTGTCATCAGGACGCAGTATTCAATCTTTTTTTTAAATTTTTTTTTTACTTAAGTCAGGGTTGACCAACCCTGTTCCTGGGGATCTACCTTCCTGCAGATTTCAGTTGCAACCCATAACAAACACACCTGCCGGTCAGGTCCTAATTAAATGGTTCAGGTGTGTTTGGTTGGTACTGAACTCTGCAGGTAGGTTGATCTCCAGGAACGGTGTTGAGCACCCCTGCTCTAAGTGGTTTCAAGTTAAATTTTGTTGGAAACTGGTAGCTATTGACATCCATAATAGGAAAATTATAATGCTATGTGTGTGCTATGCTAAAGATACTTTGTGAGTCAATAGCTACTGGTTTCTGACACTCTTCATAGTATCTTCTTTTGTGTTCAACAGAAAACACTTAAACAGGCTATGAGTACGATGACAGAATATTCATTTTTGAGTGATCTATCCCTTTAAAACAGGAGTAGGTAACTAGCCCTCAAGGTCTGAGAACTTTGGTTAGATTCCAGTTGTATTCTATTGGCAATAGAATTAAATACATGTTGGAAAGTAGACCTCAAAGGGCTGTAAAGCATGTTGGACATAAGTAGGGGTGTCACAATTAATTGTTTCTTCGGTGCACCACGATGCAGATGCGGACAATTCAGTATCGGTTCAGTTATAATCATTACCGGTTATTATTTACTGACGTTATTTATCTCATATGTGCTAGAGAGGCGAGCGCGAGTATTTACAATTCTCCAACTACTTAAAAACGGAGAAACTGTGCACAATTTCACTGCGTGTGTGTTTTCTGGACAGTCTTTCACTGACACTTACAGCAGAAGCCCCTTCACTGCGATTAAGAGAATTAATGTAGTCCATCTCTCTCTCTCTCTCACTGTGGCCTATTTGACCTGCTGTCGTGACTTTTCCTCTCCTCTCGGCTGTTAAGGTGATATTTCTGGGTACAGAAACAAGCGCGTGTCTGCAGAGTCTTCTCCACCGTGTCTATCATGGATCAGCTGTGATCGCCGCTGCCGTTTATCAGTGTCACTCATCTCTGAAGAGCGCCAGCCAATAGCAGCCCTTTCTGTTGAGCACGTCACCAATCAAAGGGGTGTAAGAACTTGCTAGACAAGCGAATGGGATATTATTGCTTATTTTCTATAAATGCTCGTGTTGTTTAAAGGTACAGTTTATATATCTGACTGTTTGTATTAAAGAACAAAATTGTAATAAAACTGTGTATGGAAAGCATCGTCAATGCACCGTGATATCGAATTGAACCGAATCGATGGCATGATAACCGTAACTGAACCGTGAGACCAGTGTAGGTTCACACCTCTAGACACAAGTGTTGGAAAGTAGACCTTGAAAGGCTCTAAAGCATGTTGGACACAAGTGGACACAATTGCTGTACTTACCGTGGGAATGGAGAATAGGACACCACATCCCATTGATCATCCTGTGGCCTGTACCTCTGAATCCCACTGTAAACATCTCCATTTTCATCCAGACCACAGGCCACGTAAATACTAGATCTCAGAGTTACAATGGCTGCCCTTTCCACAGCTTGCACCATGGTGCTGACCACGTCCCATTCTTCTGCTCCAAGCACCAGTCTTTCAACATCAGCCACCGGTCCTTCATCCATACTACCACCAAACACAAACAGCTGGAAGTCCAGAGCTGTTGAACAGTGGCTGTGTCTCGATTTCTTCATTGCTGGACCATCAACCCATCGATTGTTGCCATGCTCATAAATGCTCACCCAGTCCACGCTATACCACAACACATCCCGGAAGTAGCCTCCAGTCACTACTATGTTGTCCCCTTTGAGTAGAAAAAGGTAAGATTAAAACCCTCTCTCTGGTAAATTGCTGTAAAATTATTAGAATGACTTTACTGGCAATTTTTTTTTTAAATGCTGTTCGCACAGGGCAGAATTCTGGCAATTTACTGGTAAAGTTAGTTTCTTTTTCCGGAAATTTGCTGTATCTAATTTTCCAGTGTTTTTAAAAAGGGCCTATTCACTCATGATTTCATCTCTGCCATTTACTAGTAACTTTCCAGATATGTCTGTTTGTGTGAAGGGCTAATGATGATGAAGTGTATTTTTGGAGATCAACCTTGTGCAAAGATTTGTTCCATCTGGGATCAAACAGTAATTCAATAACTACAGGTATATATTGGAGCAGGGTTAAAACCAACCTCTCTATGAAAAGTAAATCTCAAGAAACAGGATTGGTCGACTTTGACTTAAAAGGTTCATTCTGGGAAGGGCATGCAACACCAAATCAAAAATGTTCCAGTGTGGACACTGTGCTAATGTTTAGATCCAAAATTTTCTTGTTAAAAAATAAACATGACCTCACGTTTGAAATGTTAATTAACATGTTAATCATAATAAAACTGAACATAACCTTGAAATCAGTGTATGATCAGAGTTCTACCTCACAAAGTTTGCATTTGCGTGGAGGAATAAATATTGGACTCTTAAATAATGGAGGTTTCTGTGCGTGACATTTTTTTTAGAATGACGAATACAAAAAACATTTCTTTGACTTGAGCTGTGTCTCATTTCAGAGGCTGCATCCTCTGAAGGATGCATTCGAAGGGCGGTGCGTCATCGTGGCGCGATGAAGGCTGCCTTATTTTTAAAAAATTCGAAGGCTCCTTCAAATGCAGCCTCAAAATGCGTTCTTCCTTTCCCAGGTAATGAAGGACACAACCGGTGGATCCTTTGCGGCCTCGATCGTCCCAAGATTCATTGCGCGCTGATAACAGCAGGACGTTTTTAAAGGAAAACTCTGGATTAAATGTATGAATTAGGTTTATTTTATTTGGATATCTAAAGACATGTTAAAAAAACTAAAATATATGACATGTCTTACAAAAAAGGGATTTTATAGACAGTTGACATTTTTATGTGTACATGTATGGATCAAGGGGAAAAGATTTCCAGCTTTTGTAAACCTTGTTTTGTCTCCAGATCACTTCAAATAAGTTTTAAAATCACTTTAAAAGATATTATCACAAATTTTATTACGGCTTTTTAACGGCAGCTGTTATGGTTGCTAGGTGACGAGATCTGACCTTTGTAGGCTGAATCTTCTCATTTCAAAATGCTTGGCTTGTGTGAACTTTGAAGGACTCACCTTTGAAATCTGCATCCTTCAGAGGATGCAGCCTCTGAAATGAGACACAGCTTTAGACCTTAACTATTTATTTTAACCTAATTATTATTTTTTCATTTGTAGCAAGCGTTTTGAGAGTTATTTTGATAATTCAGAGCCACCGGAGAAGCAAAAGCCGAAATCTAGAAGGGCAACTGTTTAGGATCAGTTCAATATTTTGAAGAAAAAAAAAGAAGCATCACTGTAATTCACAAATACGCATCTGACTAATTGTGCAAGGTTTTTTTTTTTGGCATGGCAAATTTCGGACTCATACCATAACATAACTCATAACATAACAACTTAAAATATCTTGTAAGAGGTTGTTACCTACTGCAGCCACGGAGTACTGTGTGAGACACTTCTTCTGCAGGGGTGGATGAGCTTGCCACCTTCCACTGTAGGGATGAAACTGATATAGCAGCTGCGTTTCTTCCTCATGCGATCCACCGAGAACAAACAAAGTTTCTCTTGAACGAGTCCTAGGCACAGACCTGCCTATAGTCCAGCTGCTGGGCAAGCTATCGTTCAGCCTACAAATGAGCTTAGCACGTGGGTCTGAACTGTTGATCTTGGACAGAAGATCAGTAATGTAGGGAAGACTTAAACACTCGGGCCTAACCAGGCCCACCAGCTCCATGAAGTCTTCTTCCCGACTTGGCTCAAAGGTCGCCCAGCGAAGGGCTACATCAAGGACCAGATCTTCCCTGGGAATGCTTAGGTTGTCGCTAGCAAGCAAATCAGCAATGCTCTCCTTCGAAAGACACATTAAGTCCTCCTCCGAGGCTATGGCAGGCAAGTGTGTCAAGACTACATCCCGGGCTGCAGCGTAAAGGTCCAGACAACCAAGATGCCAAGCATAAGCCATCATTCCCAAGCAGTTACTAAGATGCAGTTGCCTTTCCAAGAACTTGCAGCAAAGTAACCGAGCCTTGTCAATTTGGAGAAAATCAGCGGCCTCCAAAATATCAAGGACGTTCTTGGTGTCCAGGGTAAGTTTCAAGTTCTTTGTGAACTCCATTAGTGTGCGAAACTGTTGCTGTCCAACTCCCTTAATCTCAATATACTTCCTGGAGCTCTCCCGACCACCGCCAAAAAACAAGGCTCGGAAGTAGGGACTCAGTTTTGCCAAATGCTCACGGTTCACAAAAAACGACTCTCCTTCTACTTGGAGCACTACATCAGGAGCAACGGCAATAGCATCCGGCTCCTCTTCAGCTTCAATTTTCTCAGTATTTGGGCTCTGGACTAGAGTATCTACTGTTTGTTTTCCACAAGCCATGACTGTGCTCTCACCCTCCCACCACTCACTTCTCTGCTGAAGTGTATCAGATGACATTTATCACCCCAGTCTGTCACTGGGAATGGGGTCAGCAAGCAAAGGAAAGAGAGGGCTAAATATATCTTGGGTAAAACACTAGAGACCCCGTTTCAATAAGCAGACAAAATGTTTGGTAAATATTTAAAAGTAGGCTTGTGCCGGTATCAAATTTTCTTGTTGAGATTGATTGCTAAAACGTTTATCGTTATGTATGGTATTATCATGATATTGACCTGAGCTGATGAAATGGCTACGTTAACAGGTATAATGACTTAAAAATACTGTATATTGCTTAATTGTTTATACATGGTCATAGTATATTAATGTTTTAAACTAATTAAATTGCAAAGTCATATTAAAGTACCACAGACAACACTTTACAACAAAGTATCATTAGTAAACCTTAGTGATTAGCCATTGTATTTAAATGTTAAAGTGAACAAAAAATACAACTGAATTTACTTAACTCTATTTAATAAAATAATTCTGAGTTTTTAATCCATTATTAGGCATTAACTTAGAAATGAATATCACCTAAGATTAATAAATGCTTTTATAGTTGTCATTACGTTGACTTTAGTTAAATTAACTGACAATAACAATTAGCCAACTGTAAATATATAAAGATCAAAGGGCCTATAAAACGTCACAGAATTTTCAATGAAAATGTCAATGTTTGAAAATAAATTGCCTATGAAGTTTTAAAGAATTTTAGTGCTGTTATGAACATCGCTGTTCATACAATAATCTGAACATTATTAAAAGGAACTCTAAATTCTGACATATATAATTACTCCTGGTATTTTAAAGTGTCCAGGATATCGATATTGCATGTTCACTATCACAATCTATTGAATATTGCCATATGTTTATTTAAAATTATAACTTTCTAGAATTGAGTTATATAAAATGTCAGTCTTCAAATCAGTTTTAGATTTATTTTAATTGAATGCATAAGTTGTCCAGGTTAATACCGCAAGTAACCACGAGAGGTAGCTGTTGAACAACCAAAGATTTTCAACTCCCATATAATTTTCTTGTAATCAAATAGTGCATGTTAAACACACACTGTGTAATAGTGGTTTAAAAAGGTAAGTTATGTTTGGACATTTGTGTAACAATACAATGTGAAAATATGCTGTACAGATCTTACCCTCTAACTGAAATCTAATGTCCATTTGTCTGAAATTATTATACTTTTCTTTTTACCTAGAGAATTGATATCCTCTGTTCAAACCCAAAAAAGAAAAACAGAGGCTCTGATTTCAAGTACAGAAGTTTTGGATTGTCTCAAACTCACTGAGGGTGAAACAGTTTGTCAAAAGATTGCTTTCTCCCCGTCGGGGAATCGAACCCCGGTCTCCCGCGTGACAGGCGGGGATACTTACCACTATACTAACGAGGAGCAAGTTGAAACAACTACCGATAGTTGGTCATTAGAACCTGCAACCTGAATTCTTAAGCTTTATATACATCTCTATGTGATTTTAGCCCTAAATTGAAACATGAAAAAAAAAAAATACAAAAAGAAAGTTGGGGGTTTCTTTTGGTACCGAAATACTGATAAACAATGTCAAAAACAATAACAAAAAAAAAAAAAAAAAAAAAAAAAAAAAAAATCAATGTTGTGAAAACATGTTTCTCACTCAATTATTATATATTTTTATTTTAAAACTTCTCTTAAATATTTTTTTCTCAAATATTTTATCTACAAAATGTTTCCGTCTTCAGAACTTTTCTCTCAAAAACTTCTTATAAACATTTCTATCAAAAACTGTTCTCTTAAAAACTTTCTCTCAAAAACTGTTCTTTTAAAATCCTCTCAAAAACCTTTTTCTTTTAAAAACATTTCTCAACTAAACTCTTACCCCTCTCTCTTCAAAAACCTTTTCTTTTTTCAAAACCTTTTCAACCAGAGCGACACGAGAGAAAAAAAAAGATGGCTAGCTAACATTAGCATGCAGTACCAACCTCAGCCAAGAGATGTCACTATCAGGAAACATGAATTCTGCTTAACCCCTGAATTGGTGGGACGTTTTTCAGAACATATTTAAGTTTTTTTTTGTTTAAACTTGTCAAACCATGGTTTTCACTACATTCATTCTTCCATGGCGGGGTGCCACACCAAAATTCATCCCGCCATGACTACATTACAGCTTATTCAAATCATTCAGTCGGTTTTTTTTTTAATAGCGGGTTATAAGATGAACGCAGTATATATAAATATACTTTATTTATAGATAAAGGTCTATGGTTTTGCTTGCAATGACTATCTTGCCTGAGTTTATAGCCGTTTCACTTTACTTCAGGACACATTAACGCCGCACTGTAGGTCGTTCATAAATATTCCTAGCAAATCTAACAAATGTTGGAGACATACTTGTTACATAAACGCACTAAATCGCACTTTGTAAAACAGCAGCGTTTATTTGAGAGCGTGCAAAAAGTTTTGTGCACGAACAGAGGAAATCGGCGTGCAAGCAGATTCCCTTGCTTGTATTACATAAATGCGATCTCGACTTGTGCTCACAGTTGTCATTGAAATAACACCATTTGTACTTGATGGATCTGTGTAAAAGGCTGCCGCCACAGCTGGAAAAAATCCTAGAGGAAACACTGCAAACTATATATTAAGGGTGTGTACAATTTTTCAATAGTGAATTTCCTCAATTTATTATATAGTTTACAAATTTATGACACTGGTTGTCATTAGTAACAGAGCAGTAAACTTTTATTTGTTTGCTAAACACACATGCTCATGTTAGCTAGAAATCTTTTTTTTTTTTTTTTTGGTTTCCTAAAGTTTTTAAGAAAGATAAACGTTTTGTTTCTAAAAACCTTTTCTTCAAAAATTTTTTTCTTTTTAAAATATTAGCTTATATTTATAGCTTATGTTGCCTTCAAGTAGAAAAAGTTTTGAAAATAGAAAAAAAAAAATGAAGATAGAAAAAATTAAGGAAAATGTAAAAAATGAACTAAAACATTTAAGGAGAAAAGGCATTTTTCTCTTTTCAAAACTTTTTCTCCTAAAATCTTTTCTATTTGAGAGCAAAGAGAGATACAGGACATTGACAGACAAAAAAAAAATGTTTTTATCCAAGAAATAAAATTCTGGAAAAAAAAAGGCTTTTAGAGGGGGACAAAATCTGAGGAAGAAAACGTTTTCAGATTTAGAAATCAAGAAAAAAAATGTCATGACCTTAAATTTGCTTTTATTATTTTCACATTGCAGTTAGTCTTAAAATACTACCTGCCATGCCAAATCTGCAGGTTTTTTAAAAAATCTGCAAAAACTGTGTTTCATGGGTGTAACTTTTAGTTTACAAATTAAAAACAGAACTTACAAGAAACTAGAAAACTAACGTAAATGTATTACTCAAGGATACTGACACCTGCTGGCCAAGGATATTACTGCATAGTAGCCATCATTTTTTTCAAGGAGTGTTTGAGAAAGGTTTCGTAGAGAAAAAGTTTTTGAAGGATCTAAAATGTCTAGGAAAAATGGTTGAAAAAATCGATTTCACTTGCTCTTACAATTTTATAAGAGCAAGAAAGTTTAGTAAAAATTATTGACATATACTCTTTTTAAGCCAACTTGAAAAAAATAAAATGAATCCAAAAGAAAGTTTTTGAAGAGAGAAATTCGTGTAACTTTTTTAATCATTTAAGAATTTTTTGGGGGAAAAAAAAGAAACTAATCATAGGACTGGACTTAAGGTTCAGTAAAAATATGAGATTTTTTCCCCACCACCTTGCAGTTGAGGTCTCTGAAATATTTCGACAAATATGAAGTATGTCATAAATGCCATGCACAGGTTTCTCCAAAACCGTAGTGATAATAAATTATTGTAAGAAATTTTCTATGAGGGGTTTTGAATCATTTTTGTGGATCCATTTCTGATTAAAGAAACCAGACAAGCCAAAGCTCTGAGACTTCATTGAAGCTTTTTAAAAGCAATTTATTTCACACACCACTGAAACAATACATTCATAAACCACTCAGCAAATTCTTTTGTGGTGATGCACTTAAGACCAAACTCTTATACACGTTTTCTTTCTTCACACATCAAATCCCCCAAGACGAAAAAAAAATTATACAAAATGCTGAAATGAAAAGTCAAAACTGCCTTACATGTGTAAACAGGATGCCTGTACCTGTCAAAACACTCAAAACATTTTCAAACGTACTCCATAAAAATAGGCCTATCCTTCCAGCACAATACAAACCAATACCATAGGAGCAGCACACATCATATACATAAGAAAATATATATGCATTCTGCAACCACTTGAAGCATTCAACTGTGATGCTTGCAGATATATCTGTAATGTCCATTTCCAGTTCTATTATGTTTGGCACTGTCTTAGGTTTACAACAGACACCAACACAACACTGTTAACTCCTTCATTTTAATATGTACAAATATTCAAGGACTAGTTCACCAAAAAGAAATTTAAAAAAAATCGTCGTTTGCTTACCCTGGTGTTGTTTAATTGCAGTTTGAAGTTCCTCAAGTACCACACGAGGAGAATTGTTTTTAAATTCCTGTCACTCGCTCGTCCACATAATAAATATCTTTTTAAAAGACGCAAATGTATCAGAATGATTCCACGCGACACTTGTCGCATATTTTAAGGGTTATTTAAGTATACGACAAGGTTTGCTAAAAAACAAAGCGAGATTTTAAGTATTATTTAACAAAATATTCCGAGCCCGTCAGTATGACTGCGCGTTCATGAGACCTTTTGCGCGGCAATTCACTCTCAAACTAGCCCGAGTACTGATAAATCAAAATGAGTAAAAGGCTGACACAAAAAACAGTTTCTTATACCATGTTCTTACTTCGTCTTAAGTTAATATATCCGTGGTTTTCGTCGCAAGACAGCGCATTCATCTGGCTGCCTTACTTTACTAGTTCTTCATTCCGGAGATAATCATCTTTGACGAAACCCAGATGTTTTTCGTCTGTTTTTATGATCATTTTCGTCGGTTTTTAAGCTTTGTACGACGTACTCTAATTCACATTTATCTATCTTCGCGGTGCACTGTTTGCTATTTCTGAGGCGGAGTGGCGCGCGCTTTTCTCGTGAACGCGCACTTAAAGAGAAACGGTCAAAATCAGTATTTCCGTTAAACGGTGGCCTAATTCGGTCTTATTTTTACCAATCACTATCGAAAGCTTATAATACACTCTTGAAAGCTTATAATACACGGCACGGGATCGTTCTGTCATATTTTAATAGCTTAGCTCATTTTGAGGAAAAGGAAATCAGTGAATTTCAACGCCAGGGTGAGTAAACTTCCATTTAAAATTTTTAGATAAACCAACCCTTTTAAATGACACATATGCATATTTTCATGAGGTTTCAGAGACACTCGACCAAATTCAGTTGCTTCACTACATAAAACACAGCCTACAATTGTTGCAGCATTTCGGGCTCCATTCAAAACCGACTCTCAATCAGTATCTACTGCACACTGAACTGGTTTGACATGGGAAAGACAATAAACATAACTTGGACATAGTTTTATAACTGGATTGTCACATCTCAACTCATCTATCAATGATGTCTATCAGTGTTGAAGACATTACTGACAATTCTGTCTTTAAGCATGGGTTTAAAAATACCAACATGCCAACATTGGGTTTATCTCTATTATGAATGGTATAACATTGAAAAATTAGTGTAGTTTGTTGGCATCAGCTGAATAAAAGTTCTGATTTACCCAGCAGGCACCAGTATGCTCAAAAAAATTTAAGAATATGTAACGTGGCATAACTTTTCTAAGAGTAGACACCATATTTAAAGGCATAGTTCACCCAAAAAATATAAAAATTAAGTTTCGCTTTTTGGTTGAATACAATGGTTGTTAAATCCGGTAGTCATTGATGTCCAGAGTATAAAAAAATACTATGGAAGTCAATGGCTACTGGTTTACAACATTTTTTGAAATACTGTTTGTGTTCAATATAAGAAAGAAACTGAAACATGTTTGGAGTGTAAGTAAATGATGACAGAATTATCTATTTTGGGTGAACTATTTCTATAACTTCAGTTAAACAAAACAGAAAATACCTACTCCACAGCAGAAAACCCAACAAAAACGGGTTTTGAAAATGATGAAACTCAGTTTTATAGGCCAAAAACACTAAATGGCAACTAAATAGAGTAAAAAGTATCATAAATACTATTATTAATACTGCAATAAAAAAAAAAAATTATGCATAATTATTCCAATGGACAAAACCGCAAAACAAAAAATGGTTTACAAAAAAAGCATATGCTGAAAAGTTGTATATGTATCCCTCAAAAAGTATTTTTCATTGGTGACGAACTAAATTTGCCATCTACCTTAACTAAATCATCTTAGAAAGCATGAAATGAACAATGAGTGTTTTTTTTTTTTTTGGCAGGGTTTTAACTGCGATAAATAAAACCTCAATCGACTCACAACGCATTAATAGCAGCAGAATCCAGACAGACAACAGACTCCTCGTCGTGGAGGATCGGCTATATATCTATCAAAATAAAAGCTGTGCTGATTTAACGTCACATCATGGCTTCAGTTTAAACTCCATGACAATCATCATGGAAGACCAGTCGACTTCCTACTCGTTCACATTTACACTCACTCTCACACACACACACACACACACACATGTGGCCTAGCGGTTTCACTTTCTCCGCTGTCATAACGTTCACTCATCGTCAAAGTTCTGCTGAAGCAGGAAGTTCGCCGCAAGGTTCTCGTTCTTCTCGCAGGCGAAGTACGCTTGAATGACGAGACCCTCAGGAAACCCCAGAGCTTTTAACTGGAAAAAAGATAACATGAATTTAATATTGTGCAAAATATTCAGACTATTTAAAGTGTCAGACAATTTTCATTACTTAAAATAGAAGTTATGCTAACACAGTGACATTAATACAATTATACATTTTTTTAACTATGTTAAGAAATGTTTTGGGGGAGGCAAAACAAATTAATTTGAACGCAACAGTAAAAACATAAGTGAATTATTCCTAATATTTTTAATTTATCTCGTGATGTTTAGTTATAAACTTATTTCGAGAGGATCACGTGCTTATGATTGCTAGCGGCTGGAACCGCATTATCCAATTCTCAATGCACCAATCAGACAACTCCTAAGCTACTACAAATACCCTGGGTTACGTACCACCGCTATCTTCGTTTTGAAGAATCCCCCCACCCACCCCTACTCCACCTTCTTCCTAGATGGGTGACACGGCGGCCCAGTGCTTAGCACTGTTGCCTCACAGCAAGAATGTCTCTGGTTCTAGGCCTTACCAAACCAGCAGATATTTCTGTGCTGAGATTGCATTTTCTCCCCGTGCTCACGTGGGTTTCCCCCGGGTTCCCCGGTTTCCTCCCACCGTCCAAAAAACATGCAACATAAGTTAAGTGACTAATCCAAACCGGCACTATAGACATGCTCCTAGTAAATGGTTATCTCTCAAGAGCAATCACTGGCTGTTCATTGGTTATTACAGCGGGGGAGTTCTCGAGATCTACCTGAGCTCAAACTCCCCTCTTGCCTTGCAACGGGAGGGAGCCCCAGGCTCGAGGATCTTATGAGCTCAGGGCTCTCTTTCCCGGACAGCATGCCAAACAAGCTTATAATTAATCATCAGCTAAGTGTGAACTCTTGAAATGTAAATTAATGTAAATTTTTAATATATAATTACAAAATAACTTATTATTTAGTGTAAATAATTTTATGCAATTACTTATGAAAAAATTATTTTCAACTTGCAAACCTTAAAAATAGTAAAAACCATGTAAGATTAAAAAAATAATCATTTAATATTGGTAATTTCACATGTATTTACATATGAAAATACATATTTTTTTCTCTCTCTCTCCCAAAACTACATGACTGTTGGCATGCAACTATAAATAAACCATGCATATTTCTTATTAATAATTTTGTACACAAATTTTTAGTTATATTTAAAAAAACTATTATATTAATTTAGTTATATTTCTTATTTTATATTGTCAGTGTTTCTCTCTATTTCCATTTCTACATTTGCCAAAAATCACACTGTAAAAAAATACTGTAGTGATAAAAGCACATAAAAGTCCTCATTGTAGCTATAGTTTTTATTTAGTACAACATAGGGTTGTCACAATACTAGAATTAAGTACCAATCAATACTGAAAATGTAAAAACATCCATTTCCCGCTAACATTTGAGCACTGTTGAGCGCATTTCTAAACAGCGCTGATTTGCCATTGTGTTTACGTGCTCAACAGAAATGACTATGATTGGCCATGAAGGTCATCAGTTCACCGAACTCACCACTGTTTACTGATTGTAATCATAGATACAGGGACACTGGAGCATTTCAAAGTCACATCAATCAGCTGGTTTGTCTATAAGCTGACATACGAGTGATCCGCTGATGAATCGCAGCTTTAAAGTGCTCCAGTGTTCCTGTATCTGTGGTTACACTCAGTAAACATGGTGAGTTTGGTGAACTGATGAACTTTATGGCCAACCACAGTCATTTCCGTTGAGCATGTGAACACAATGGCAAATAAGCGCTGTTTAATAACGTGCTCAACAGCGCTGAAATGTTAGCAGTAAATGGACGATTTTAAAATGCCAGTGTCGATAGGTACAGAATTCCAGTATTGTGACAACACTAATACAACATAAAAAAATACAGAATTTTTTTTAAAATAAAAATATCAACTTAATTTGTTTCCATGTTGCATTTTTTTTTTTTTTTTTACATTTTACGCCTGATTTAGCCAACATCAGCCATACCAAGTGCTAGTTAAATTCACTGTTTAATATCAATGTCATGAATATTTCAGAACTGATTGTACCCTCTCAATGGCCTCTTTCTCCTGTGGTGTGACCTGGATGTAGTTGGTCTGTGGTGCACTGGGAGCTTCAGCTTCAGGCTCGTTCAGCATCTGCACAAACCGCTCCTGGTGCTGCGTGATTTGCTGCATATATAGAAAGAAAACTCTAAATTCAGCAAAGCGCATCCAAGAGTGTGCATCAGTGCTTCCATCCAAAGACTCAAAAAGACGCATATCGCATTAAAGACGTGTGAATAAAGCAGCGTTTACATCAAACGAGTCAAAGAGAACAATATCGTCACTTCCTGATTAACTGGTGCCAAATATCTAAAGTAAAAATGTAATTTATTGAGGTAGGAGAAGCTGCGTGAATCTTTTCCTTATTTAATAAATGACTTGCGCCTCAGAAGACAATGCCAACACGCAATAAACACATGATGGTGTTTGAAGGCATCAGATGCAGAGCACAGACACTCTTAACAATTAGGTAATTGTTAATATAATAACACTAATACTGAAATGATTAAGGCATTTTAGAGTGACCAAAACAACATTTCAGATGTTTTACAGTGTGCTCAGCCTGTGCTCTATTGGTTGGTTGGGTCAGTGCTCTATTGGATGGAGCCTGTGTGCTATTGGTCGGGTCTGTGCTCTATTGGTTGGGTCAGTGCTCTATTGGTTAGATCAGTGGACTATGAGGTGGCGCTTGTTGTCTAGAAGTGGTGTAGATGCTCTATTGGGTAGAGTCAGTGCTCTGTGGGCAGGATCATTGCTTAGCTCTGCTCACCTGCAGGAGTTGTGGGTTGTCTCGGCCGAGCTGCTGCAGCAGTGCAGGCAGGAGCGATGGGTTCTGCTGGATGATCTGCCGCATCTGCTGGAACTGTGGCTGGTGCCTCAGGAATTCCAGTGGGTTTGCGGATGCCTGCGCACCACCAGACTCTGCACCTGTTCACAGTACAGAAACAGCTGGATCTTAGACTAAAACCAGGGAGAAACTAAAGACAAAAATGCATTGTTCTTTGTTTTGACCGCACTGTATTCTATAATATGGTGTATTTTTTGTGTCTCCAAATGAGAAAATTCTGCATCTTAGTTTATGGGCATGAAAAGGTTTGATATTAATGACAGCAATTCTTATGAAATAGATGAATATGAAAATATGTGCTGCACAACACATATAAATAAAAAACAGAAAGCAATTCAGAAAGTGTCTGATAAACTATATCAGCTACAAATTGAGTTTTAACTCAGGCATATCTGACCTCATTGGAAACAAAGTAAAAAAGTGAAGTCTAAAAACCTATTTTCAAAATACCCAATTGGAGCAATGACATCTCAATGGCGTTTACCAGATTGAGCACAATTTTCTGGAAAATATTTTGCTGTGATTTTGTTGGAACTAACGTCAGACCAGATTGTTCCTCACTTTTGGAAAATAACTCTACACATGAATCAACAAAACGTAAAAAAAACACTAAATAAACATCAACAAAATATTCAATAACAAACATTTAGTTTTTCTCTCTCAAACTCTCAAAGTGAATTTCATTAGAAGATTTAGAGTAAACTTAAGGCCTTAAACTTCATGAATTAACATGCATTTCATATTTCAGTCTATTTTAACAATAATTATTTGTTTTCGTACTTTGCTTTTTTCCCCCAAGGTCTGACTGCAAATTGCAAGGAAATCCATTGGGAGTCTATTTGTACACTACTGTATTTACAAAAGTTGTGTTGAACCTTTTCAAAACACATCTAAGCATTGAAACCATGCATGCACTTTCATGAGCCAAAATGGGAAAAATCCACCAAATTTCAAGAAGAAATTAATAGCGTAACCAGTGTTTCAAGCTGTTTAAAATCAAATGTGGGTCAAATGGACTCGATAAAGAATATAGTAAAGCTGCGGTCACACTGCAGTTTTCACCCCATAGACTTCCATTCATACCCATGGCCAAGTTTGTGCGACAAGTTCCGCATGTCACTGCATTCGAAAGTTCAAGTTTGGTGAACTCTGACCTGCGATTTCACATTATGTTAGACAATTAGAAAATCAAAACATGACCTCTCTGTACAGAAATGCAAAACATAGAGCAATTGCTCACTTTATCGATGTCTAATCATCTTGTTTTATCCCATTTCTTTTTGCAATGTCGCACAACAGAATTTCAAATGTTCATACTCTAGTGCAGGGGTGTCAAATTCAGTTCCTGGAGGGCCGCAACCTGCACATTTGAGTTACAACCCTGCTTCAACACCCATACCTGTAGGTTTTAAACAAGCCTAAAAGACTCAATTAGGTTGATCAGGTGTGTTTAGTGGAACTAAACTAAACTGTGTTGAGCGTCGGCCCTCCAGGAAAAAAAAAAAATCTAATTCACAGCTTTAAACACTGTTTTTAGAGGTACATGTTGTTTGATGATCAGAAACAACAATGTCCAAGATTCCCAACCTGAGATACTCCACTCATGGACATAAATACTCAAGACTCTATCAGCTGTGCAACTGAAATAAAATTCGCTGAATGAGCAGGAATGCAGCTGCTGCTGGACAAATGCGTGTTTATTTCCACTGTCCTGAACTCATGTGGACTCACCGGCGGCGGCAGGCGGAGGCTGAGCTCTCTGTGGCGCTGGAGGAGTTGGGTTGGACGCGGGTGTGGGTCGAACTACTTCCTGCGGGGGCTGCTCTGACTCGGCTGGAATTCCCTTGAGGAGCAGACATTTAATATATCAGTGATTTACCAAGAAATTAAGCCGAACCCACTGTCTTTATCCTTTATGCAATTTACTGATGTATTAGAACTTAACTAACTATTATTATTATAAAATATGTATTACTTAATTTTAATTATTATGTGATTATTATAGAATATACCATAAAAAATGTATACAATAGTATATTAGTTTTATATCAATATTAATATTTAATACAATATTTAATTTAAAAATAGGTTTAAAAAACTTTTCTACTTTGTACAAAATAACTACGTGACCATTTTCATCACAAAAACATTAAAGTTGAAATATAAATAATTTATGTAATAATATAAATATTTTGTGTTTATTTTTTTCATGTAAAGCTACATAATTAAAACAACATCAATAATTATTGTTGTTATTTATATTACTTTATAAATATAAATTTTAGTGATTCTAATTGTTGTAAATGTACTTTGATCATATATATATGTATATATATATATATATATATATATATATATATATATATATATATATATATATATATATATATATACCTAGTATATAGCATAATTTTTAATAAAAACGTTTTTGTCATTTAAACTATTGGAATTATCTTTTTAGAATAGCTATTTTGTGCTAAATGACGCTAAATTTGTTTAGTTTTCTTCTCATTATTTTTTTTTATTTTTATTTCTTTCCCATCTTTGCAATAATATGGGTTAAAGTAATTAATAATTTAGTATATTAATTTTCAATAAAAAAATATATATGCACATATGAGCAATTCCATGCAAATGTCAACCTTGCCATGAAAAATAAATAGGTTTTACCAAAATAGCAAAACTGTTTCTGCATTTTTTGTGTAAGCTTGTATTTTACAGTGCTTTAAAAATACTCAGAAATGTCTCTGTCAGTCTTTTCAAACTATAATATCTGATTTACCAAAGTCACACAAGTGGCAATTTCACATCCGTCACATCCATAACAGATAGATAGATGTGTCATCCATAACGAAGCTTTTTCCTCATAAATGCAAAAATGTAAAATCAAATAAAATCAATCACGTTTGTTCTATAGAGAGTCAACTCTTACCCTTTTGATTAGCATTGTTTCTTTTGGGTTGTGCAGTTTAATTCACAGAATTTCTACAAAGTATGTTGTATGCTGTAAACTTGCAGACTTTCTTTGTCATATCCATAACGCATGTTTAATTTCCTCATTTAAAGTATAAAAAATATTTACAGATGGATATTTTTCTGATCTCATAACTTTGTGGTTAGTTGTTTTGAAAAATATAAAGAGATGTTTCGATATAATGTTAACATTTACTTCCTCTGTCAATTTATGTTTTAAGATTTTACTGCAAAAGTCACATCCATAACGCTGGAATTGCTCATATATATATTTGGTTATTTTACCAACTGAATTGATCCAATATGTACAGTACAAATGTTGCTAAAAATCCACAGAAATTTCTGACATTACAAGTAAAATTTATTAGAAAAGTCATTTTATGTTGACCAAGAAAAACTGTAGCATTATTAGTATTCTGTTCCTATTTCCTGGGAACAAAAAAAAAAACATTTGTGGCTTTATTACAGTAAACACACAAGTAAGTCACTCTTACTGTAAGCAGGTACTCCACGGCTCTGTCCGGGTTGTTGAAACTTGCTCTTAAAGCAGCGATCACCTGTTCCCTCTCGTAACCCATTGACATGATTTCCGTCACCAAATTCTCATATGCTTGACCTGTAACTAAAAAAAAACACAAGTTGACAAATATTAAAGCCGCATTTATCTCCACTGTATCTGGTTTACAATGGAACTAAATACCCAAACATACCTAGTATCGACGCAGCTGCTTCTAAAAGACTCAATTCATCTGTAAGGCTACACAAAACAGACAACAAATTTAAACACTTCAAATTTCTAGGCAAAAAAAAAAAAACATTATTAGTGAGCGTGGCCATACCTGGCCTCTGATTGAGCGATGGCCTGCTCCTCTTGGCCCTGGATCTCCTCTTCTACTGCTGGAGCAGGAGTAGCGCTAACAGGTTCAGTTGTTTCTACAGTATCTTCCGATGCAGCAGAGGGCGCTGTGACGGGTGGGTCAATTGGCTCCACTGACGCCGCTGGTTCTACAGGAGCAGGATCAGGGGTCGTTTCAGGCACTATGGAGGCATTAGGAGGCTCAACAGGAGTCGTGGGTTGATGTGTGAGGGCTTCGGACACTGGTACAGGAGTGGGAGTTTGTGGCGACGCTGTAGATTTCGGCTGTAGGAGGAGAAACACAACTGCACAGAGAACTATAGCCACCAAGTTTAAGGCTAGCTAAATTGTGAAATATTTGAATATTTCATAAAATAATCCTAAACTATGTAGTGTTTCAATTCCATGTGTTTAAGAGAATTAAGTCGACACTTCTTGGAAAAATGGAGCTAAGCATCAATGATAAAAAAAAAAAAACGTTAATTGTTTTCTTACACGATACTTTAATTGATCCTCAGAATTTTTCAACTACAAATTTAAGTAAAAATATTTAGTTTTTTTTAACATGTTTTGCATTTAGATGATAATGTTGTCAAAAACATCTTGATGTACTCGAATTTGTGAAAATGGCTTATACATTATGCAATACGTGGCAGTAAGTGCACAGTAGATGGACACGTATTACCGATTTCGAGGATATCAATTTTTTTAATCCGTGCTGTCCAAAACATGTCCGCTTGGGAAAAAAAAATGTTTAATACATCTGATTAGTCTACTAATTTAATCCAGTTATCCAATCACAAAATCCATTGAAGAGTTTTTTTTTTTTGTTGCGCATCTTGAAATTCATTTGTAAATGTGTTTCTCGCATATTAAGCATTTTATTATGCAATATCATAGCTACTGACTTTGTGAAACAATATACTCAATGTACTTAATATAAATAAATGAAAATTCTATAAAACCGGAAAGACATCCGAAAGAAGTCAATGAGAGCATTGAGAGAAAGAAAAGTGTCTTACCTTTGTAACCATCACCACAACAAAATTCTTCTCATCTATTTTGTAATCTTTCAGAGGTATATCGTCATTCAAAATTTTGCCTGCATATATTATCAAAAAGTACAAATCAAGATTCAAAGAGAACCAAGAATATGGTAAAATGCAAAAATACAATAGCAATCTTAATATTTATGCACAAGAAACAATACAATTTCCCTGAAAACATACCTGCATAGATTAGTTTTTGACCGACTGCTGGAAAACCATCTTTCCCCTTTTCTTCTTCTATCTTCTCTTTAAGAGCCTTTACCTGTATTTACAGCATACAAGGCCATACTTTTATTAGAATTATGTTTTTAAATGTGTGTGTACACAACAAACAGTTCACAATACTCAGTGAGATTAACAAAGCAATATTTTTTACTGCGATATTAAGTATTTCAAGGCAGTATTGTGTATGGTGTTACATTTTGTAATGTCCATATCAGCAATGCATAGTCATTCAAGGAAAACAGAAAGCATGGCAAGCTGTTTTAATATTTACTTCTGAAATTAAACTAGTATCTATATAGCAATATATAGAAATATTCCCAAATTATAAAATAGCCATTCGTCACTTATGGTAAAAAAAAGAACTTACATGAGTTACCTTAATATTTAACATAAACAAAGAGCAAAGTACATTTTTTACATTTACTAATACATGGCTAAAAATCCCACTATTTGTTAACAATAAAGCATTGTAAGCTAACCTTTTGAACAAAAAGAAAACAGCATTTTTTTATTAACACCGACAACTAACAGGTTAATGATGTAAAAATATATTGCTCAAATGTAGTTTATGTTAACTAATGTATTAAATACTTGTAACAAATGAGACCTCCGTAAAGTTTAACAATATTTTGTATAGTCAAACAAAGTATCTCATGAAGCAGGCCTATATGCTAATGTATAAGATAGAAACCCTGAAGTACTAGCAGCTAACATTGGAGTGATTAAACTGAACATACACAAATATTGTCTAATAAAGGCAAAACTGGTATTTGCAAACTAGTTAGTGATTAGTTTGTGATGTACACTTAAGAGAGTTAAACAGCAAAAAAATTAGCAATTTCTTACCAGTAGCAGTGGAAAAGCTGTGTTGGATGTGTCACTATCCAACTAGTAACAAATAACTACAAGTAGCCAATGAACAAGTAGTAGCCTATCTAATGAGCATTATTGACAAATATGATAAACAGCAGCCGCCTTCTTCCAAATCAACGAAACAGAAAAAAATACTTGTGACTCTTAGACTTGCTGGTAACTAGAATAATTATTTAAGTCATAAGTAACACAAAAAGACTAGTAAGAGTAAACAAATGACTGTTAATACGGCTTGCCATAAGTCGAGAGTGTAAACAGACCGTTAAAGTGAACAACGCGACCGTTAATTTCAAATTAACAGCCGTTAGAATGTGCGCCGCTGTGACGTCACCTGTTATAATACAACATTGTACAATGACAGGACCGTCCGCGCGCGTGTTCCACATGCATCAGCCGCCGGAGGCCGCGGCGTTTCCCAGCGCGTCATGCCCGCGCACTGGCATGTTTACACGGGCTCAGGCGCACACACTCACCGTAAGTTCCTCGTCTATCTGCACTTTAAACGTCTGCTGCTGGAGGGTCTTCAGAGTTATCGTCAGCATTGTGTCGGAGCGCGAGACCACGCGAATAACAGCGTCCTGAATGAGCGCGCGTGGAGATGTGACTCAGCTATCTTCAGGAGGGATGAGGCGGTGGGGTTTTGGGAAGACGCCATCTACTTGCTGAATAGGACAAGACACATGGACGTAGTGACCCTTGACGAGTCTTTTGGGCAGTTAGTAAGTCTGAATAAAACGCGCGAGAAATATAAAAGCGATGAAGATTCCCTCAAAAAATGAACTTCACGTGGGACAGTATAAACAGGTACGTTGGAGACCATGAACATGGCAAATTTGTTAAAAACATGTGCCGGATCCTTACAAACAAATTCAGTTTATGTTTTGCAGCAGTGCATCAAGTAAAGATACAATGTTTTCACTTCTTTCTTTCTTTTCGGCTTAGTTCCTTTATTAAGCTGGGGTTGCCACAGCGGAATGAACCGCCAACTTATCCAACACATGTTTTACGTAGCAGATGCCCTTCCAGCTGCAACCCACCACTGGGAAACACTCATACACTCTCACTGATAAAATGTTTTAGTGTATTATAATATACTCTTATGGCGTTTTACCATTAAATAACCTCAACTAACCATGTATATTTATAAAAATGTTAACTTTTCAGGATCTGTTGAGCCTACAGGATCCAGCTTATGGTTGTTATTTTGTCACATGACATCAAATTGACACACATACATATAAAGACCCGTAGCCAGCCTGGTGAAGGTGTGGTTCTTTTTTCCACAAAAGGTGGACCTTTTTGCAGGTATTCACCATTTTTCTATTTAATGTGACATTTAAATACTGCACTTAGGTGACATTTTAAGCTGAATTAGCTTGTCAGATGGTCATTATAAGCACACTTTTTGATGGACCAAAAATATTTCCTAAATATTTAGAATAAAGAAACATGACAAATATTTGTTTTTAAAATATAAATTTATTGCATCATATATCATTAGAGATTTTTATTACAATGTGTTGCCTAGCGTAATTAAGCAAATAAACTGGCCAGCACAATTAACTCAGTCAGTCAGAATTTGTCCATTTAAAAAATAAAACTGAAACAATAATAATAATAATTTTGAGCTTCACAATTTTTCTAGCCTCTCTTGTAAAATCGCTTCACACTGTTTTCTTTTAAGGATAAGGTCCAAGATTGATAGAATAAAAGTTACTTTAAAATGTTTTCTCTTTTTAAAAACAATAGAGTAGCGAAAGATGACTTTGCTTATGTCAGATGTTTTCTTGCACAGCTGGATGTTGGACTGGCCAAAACTGATTAGCTGAAGTCACACCAGGATCCCGCTTGGTCTTAAAGCCATTTTTCAATGGGTTAGTGTCATTATTTATGATGGCATAGCAGTCAAAATAGGACAAATGAGCTCATGTATGGGCAAATCTTCCGAACCACCCAACCCCCCTGGCTATGGGCCAGATATATATATATATATATATATATATATATATATATATATATATATATATATATATATATATATATATATATATATATATATACATACAGTTGAAGTCAGAATTATTAGCCCCCCTTTGAATTAGTTTTATTTTTAATATTTCCCAAATGATGTTTAACAGAGCAAGGTATTTTTCACAGTATGTCTGATAATATATATTTTTTTTTTCTAGAGAAAGTATTTGTTTTATTTCGGCTAAAATGTAAGCAGTTTTTAATTTTTTACAACCCATTTTAAAGTCAATATTATTAGCCCATTTAAGCTATATTTTTCCTATAGTCTACAGACAGAACAAACCATCATTATACAATGACTTGCCTAATTACCCTAACCTGCCTAGTTAACCTCATTAACCTAGTTAAGCTTTTAAATGTCATTAAGCTGTATAGAAGTGTCTTGAAGAATATTCAGTAAAATATTATTTACTGTCATCATGGCAAAGAGAAAATAAATCAGTTATTAGAAACGAGTTATTAAAACTATTATGTTTAGAAATATGTTGGGGAAAAAAAACCTCTCCATTAAACAGAAATTGGGGGAAAAAAATAAACGGGGACTAATAATTCTGACTAATATATATATATAAAATCCTTCACCATTAAATAAATCAGTAATTTAAATTAAGAAAAAAAAAATGGCTTATAGGTATAGTTCACCCAAAACTGAAAATTCTGTCAACATTTAATCACCCTTCAATTCTTCCAAACCGGTTTGACTTTTTTTTCCTTTTCTTTTTTCAACACTTAAGATATTTTGAAAAAAAAAAAAAAAATCTGTAAATCTGTAATTAGTGACTAAATAGTATTTATTTTTCCTACAATGGAAGTCAATTGTTACAGATTTTCTGCTTTTAAAAAAATATATATCTTTGTGTGTTTAACAGAATAAATAAACTAATTTATAGTCATTAAGAGAGTAAATAAATAAATTGTTAGTTTTGGGTAAACCATCCCTTTATGTTTTTATATGTTCAAACAAAGGAAAATGTAATATTCACATTCTGTAGGAGCAAAATGAGACAATAGAGCGATTTAAAAATAAATCATTTATTTAAAAAAGTGCAAATCCAACAAATGATACATTAGAATTTTCCCATTGCGCAACTCGAGACCGAACAGAAAACCCAAACATTTATTAGTCTAGTTTAACAGGTTGTACTATGAACATGGGGCTTCTAGCAGCAAAACCAAAAGAAATTTGAATTCAGGGATGCGACATGTGACTAGAAAGGGGGCGGGGTCAAATTATACACCTCATTTAAAGAAAAAGACTTAAGAACCACATCAGATCTGCTCATTCAGGAAGAGACTTCTCTTTACAACTCATCTTTAGCGAGCGCATCATCCTCACCCTCCTCTTCTTCCTCTGGAGGTTCTTCTGTATGATCATCCTCCTCTGGCTCATCCTCATCTTCGTCCTCTTCATCTTCCTCATTATCATCCTTTTTGCTCTTTTCTTCCTCTTCCCGCTTTTTCCGTTCTTCCTCTTCCTGCTGGTCCTTCATTTTCTTCTCTGGTCCCTAAAACATAAAATAAATGTTGGTGAGAAACGTTTATTATCTTCTATGTTAATCTAACATTTAATCAAAGGTATATAGAAAATCAACACTCAATAACAGCCATCATTTCATTACCTTTGTCGCACCCCATGTATCTGTACCAAATTTCTCAGCTTCCTCAACATCATCGGTGATCAAAAAATTGTCAAAGATTGTTCCAGATTTCACCTTTAAAAAAAAAAAAGGTCAATTGGTTAGTTAAACAAAGAGAAAATAACCAAATCTACAAAGAATTCCCACAAAAACAGTCCCAAATATGTAATTCTGATTAGCAGAATTGACAACAAATGAAGTTCTGATAGGACTGGTTAAATTTTTCACCAGAGAAAAACCTGCAAATTAACTTCATGATGCTAATTTAACGATAAACCAATCTAGACCATACCTGCCAAAGATCCAGTCCCAGAACACCAATGCTGTCAAACTTGTAAATGGCGTCATCTGCTGAGTACTCTGGGTTGTCAATTTCAGGATGAACCCAGGTGCCTTTGTAGGAGGGGTTGTCAATCTGTTTGGGTTTCCACTCACCCTACATAAACACAAGTTTGTTAGTTGGTCTCTTCACATTGAGCTGTTTAAAGCCTTCCTAATTTGTAAGTCACTCTGGACAAATGCATTTGCTAAACTACGAAATGTAAATGATAAACCGTTTCCTACATAATGAGCCATTACTCTGATTGAGAAGCCATCTTAAGTTGATTGAACAAATCAATAATAAAGTCATTTCAGAAAAGGTCTAAAACAACCTGAAGATCTTGACCAAGACTGTTAATCTTGCTCAAGAACTTCTAAAACATAAAATCAACCAACTTTCTTCAGACTGAACCCTAAACCGTGTTAATGTAGGGTAGATTTCAACGGTCTCCCAGGTGCCAAATCATAAACCATTGCTTGTGATTTGACAACTAGATCAAACTGACCACTTTGAAGCAATTTATGCGCATAAGAGAGTAGGATAAACTTTTATTCGATAGAAAAGATGCGCCTAAACTGCGAAAGAAACACTTTCTGAACAATTACAGTATGCATTAAAAAAGGTTTGTTATAAGAAATCATATGATGATGAAAATTTGTGCGAATGGACAAACCAGCAGGCTGAACATATTATAAAACATCTGAAATGTTTTGGTCATTCTTTTATTATTCTTATATTAACAGTTTTAATGTTAATATATTATTATTGACCCCCAGAGCGTCTGGAGCGTGTCAAGAGCGTCTGTTCTTCCAGTCTCATGGCTTCAAATGCCACCACGCGTTCAGTGTCAGCATTGTCTTCTGTGGCGCAAGTACATATATTAAATAAAGAAAAGATTGACGCAGCTTCTTCTACCGCAGTAAATTCTGTTTTTACTGTTGATATTGGGCGCCCGTTTAATCAGGAAGTGACGATTTTGTTCTCTTTGATTCGTTGGATGGAAACGCTGCTTTATTCGAATCTTTTATGCGTTTTTCCAATTTTGCACAGAAATTTAATTAATATATTTGAATGAAAACAGCTTTTGCCTACATTTTAGTCACACAAAGAACAAAGTCACGTATGAGAATGGCTTGTCCTTTTTTTTAATAAATAATTAGCTTAAATTCACTGACCTTCGACAGAGACATATACTGTTACTAGATTACTGGGATTATTTTTCTTACTAAAAACAAATTTTTAGTTCTGCTTACATTCTAAATGTCATATCAACCTCTATCACTTGATAAATAAAAAGGCAGACACACACACGCACTTTTAAATCTATTAAAATGTGTATAAAAGTGGGAACGTGTAAAAAATTGTAACATTATTTATTTTATTATACTTAAATATTTCAATACTTTAAATGTAAAGCTCCGCATTAACATGAGCAGCTGTTTTCCCACGCTGTCCCTGATTCCCTGATGCAGTGGTGTTGCTTTTTAAAATATATGCTCATATTTGCTATAATTTGCATGAGCACAGCAAGTTCAGCTAGAGAAAGAAATGTTGATCTCTTTATTTATTTATTTTTTTTTTTTAAGATGTTGTCATAGTCACTAGTAATATCTGCACTCCACTGATAATGCCTTTTTATAGTAGCGGTGTGTGCGCGCTTAACTCAAAGTCTACTCAAAGTTGATTGACCTAACTCAGATCAGCTATTCTGAAACCGAAAACTCTGAGTTTTTAAGCTCTGGGTAAATCAACTCAGAGTTCAAGTTTAAACTCTGAGTTGGTTGAACCTCCTTTCTGAAACAGGCCCCAGGTGTTGAACATACGTTTTCTGTAGCAAACATTTAAGGCTTGTATAAATAGTTATTATGCGTTTTATTTTGTCCATCTAATTGGCGTGACATTTCTTGCGATTGCTTCTGAATTCACCAAGTCATGAAAACGTGTTATAGGTCACTGCATCCAAACGATTTTTACAAACTCGCTTGTGACTTGTGCGTGGACAATTTTCCGACCATTAGATTGTGCATCGTGTACACCCAGCTTAAACCTCCAGGTGGCAGTAACATTTGCAGAAAGACCAGACAATATACGTCTTATAGAACAAATAAAAATCTATCTACATTTTTTAACAGGGTGACCCATTACCTTATTGAATTGTCAGATTTTGCGATTTCATCACATATGAGAGGTATCGGAATATGAGATGACCCAGTAAGTATTTTCTGTTTTTAAAAGATGTCTAATAGACGTATTAGAACATAATTGTTTAGCCTAAAACAAGGCTAAATTTGGGCTGTCAGTGAAAATATAATAGACGTCTAAGAATAGGCCAAAACTAGACTAGTCATGAAATTAACAGAAATGAACGACTACACATGTAAAGTCGGTCTAATCTGTCTATTTGATGACTAGTCTAGTTTTGGGCTATTCTTGGATGTCTGTTAGATTTTCACTGACAGCCCAAGTTTAGCCTTGTTTTAGCCAAGCTGTCTACTTATAGATGTCTATTAGATGTATATATAAACACAAAATTGTTTGCTGGGGATGCAATTGTGATATATTGTGATGCAATTTGTCACATTGGCCAGCCCTAGTATAACGTGACGTTAACTGGTTCCCCAAGTGCCCAAAACCATTAAACTCAAGCAATCTGACCACTCAGAGTTTAAAAAAGTAAGATCGACTACTTGAGGACTGTCATTTTATACCTTGTACTCTGGGTTTGGGATCATTGCAGGTTCCCATTCACCATCCATGTCTTCATCCCAGTCGTCTGGTTTCTTGGCATCAGGGTCAGGGATATTCTCAGGTTTGTCCCAATCCTACAATGCAGGGATTTAAAGTCTTAATACACCACTGGACTCATAACTTGAGTACAATTTTTTGAAATATCACAACATGCCTCAGGTTTCGTGTCTTCAGGATCATCGATTTTCGCCCTGTCATCCCAATCATCTGGCTTTTTGGCCTCTGGATCCTTAATCGTTTTGGAAGGAAGGAAATCCCAGTCTTCCTCCAAGGAGCCTGATTCCACTTTCTCATTGTCGATTTTCACTTCATAAGTTTGGTCTGGTCGCAGAATCAGTGTGTACAGGTGTGTGAGTTCATCATCCTGATGGCCAAAGCAGAGTAATTAAATTATATAACGGCTGTGAGGAAATCTGACAAGACACTTTATTTATTTTAACATACCTTGCATTTGATGTCTTTCTTGATTAGGTGGTTTTGGCCTTTGTAGTTGAAAATGACATGGACTTTTTTGGTGCTGTAGCCACAGATGTCAGGCCCTATGACAAAGAAAGAAAGTAAAACACACAGATTGTGAAAGTGAAAGTTAATTTAAATATTGTTTTGTGATTTTTTATTTATTTTTTGCCATTTTATATACGAATACATTAAGTCACTTACCGAACATGATGTAATACTGCGATTCACCATGCATTTCGGTCTGATCCATCTCGGCGGGGAAGACTTTCACATACCCACCGCCACAGTCAATCTTCTGCTCATGTTTCACCGTAAACTGGATCACTAATGGTTTGCCCTCATTGCTAAATGAATCAAAGCGACTGGATAAAGCATAAAACCGAGCATCTTGACTTGTTTGCAGACCTTGAGGGGAAAAAAAAAAAAGATGATTTTAAGTCAAATTGAGATATTTGCATAAGCAGTTAAGCTCTCATGAAAGAAGCTGTGACCTCCGACCTTTATCAAGCTCTGCATCTCCGTAGAATTTCCCTGAGGTCAGTTTCCATTGGCCGTAGTCGGACTTGTGCTTGGATTCGACCCACCTGCTTTTCCAGCCATCTAGAAAGCAAGAAGTTTGCAAATATAGTAAGTATGCACAATATTATTGATATTTCAAATATTGATCAAAATGTTATGCCTTTTTTTTAATTATGTCATGAACACTTTTTTTAAAAGGCCTTAATTATATTTAAGACATTTTAATGAATATATCATTAACATGCATTTCAAACTGATTATTCTAATATTATGATGCTTGATGTCTTATGTACTCTGATCGGATTAACCATTGAGTTGTGTTTTAGGAGTTTTATTCTACTTCCTACTCAATAATACTGCTATTTCCCCCTTAGGTCCATGCTGTTGATGATAATACCAGCATGTCCTGCCTGAATTTGGACTATGAATCATTTAAATCATGCAAATTATGCCAAGTAAAGCAGAACATGTATACAAATTTAGTATCTCAAAGTTGCTGTTATGCAACAAAAATAATTTTATGGTTAAGAAAGTGAACTGAAACCAAAACCCAAGACTTTGATTCAGAAGTCATTTCTAGAAACTTGATATTAATGTATGTATCATTAATCCAAACTCATATTCATATTAAAAAATCGTGTTCATATTATTTTAACATATAAGCTGTATAAAACGACTAGGCATGTAAATTAATACAATATGTAAAAGTCGCATTTTTGACAAGCTTCGATGACAAAAATGAAAGTAAATATGCTCAATACATCATCATCGTCGTCGTCGTCACATTTGCATTACAAACACTTTGATCTCAATCTGAAATAGTGAAGAATGTGTCATGCACGACCATAGAAGTGGAATTTAGCCTACCTCCGTCCAGAAACTGCTCTTTAAAATAGACGTCTGCGTGTGCAATGAAGGCCAGTGCAGAAATAAAGCACACTGCTGCAGTGATCCGCATCTCTGCACGGTTAAAGGACCTGCTTTTGACGAAGATCCTGATATAATAATGAACGCCGCTCGAGGTAATGGTCACTAAAATATGGCTCAGTTGTGTTCCTGCACAGATGGCCGAGGATCATTGGCCGGACGCGCAGCCAATCAGATGAGACCACGAGTGAGGAGTCCAAGAGGAGTCAGCGCGGTGGGCGGGGCTTCTGCGACGTAGTTGACGCAAAATGAGGAAGTTTGTAGAAATAAAAACAAGTATAGTGAGATTCTTGTGTTAAAAACTGCATAACAGCTCCTTAAGTTTTACAGACTCAATCAGCTTGGGAAAGCCTAGAAAGAGGATGAGCATGGGAACATATTGTATATAAAATAGTAAATGTTATACTTATAGACTGTTAAACTTAATGCTATACTCGTAATGTAATATTCATTCATTTTCTTTTCAGCTTAGTCTCTTTATTAGTCAGGGGTTACCACAGCGTAACGAATCGCCAACTTATCCAGCATATGTTTTATGCAACGGATGCCGCAAATCTAGCTGCAACCCATCACTGGGAAACATCCACACACACTCATTCACACACATACACTACATACAATTTAGCCTGCTCAATTCCCCTATACCACATGTCTTTGGACTTGTGTGGAGCACCTGGAGGAAACCCATGCGAACACAGGAAGAACATGCAAACTCCACACAGAAACGCCAACTGACCAGTTGTGGCTTGAGCCAGCGACCTTCTTGCTGTGAGGCGAACATGCTACCCACTGTGCCACCATGCAGCCCTTAATATAGCATTTAATATTTCATAAATAATATCTTCCCCAAACCCGTTTTTATTGGTTTTGGCACATGTTGAAATAGCAGGGAACGAGGAAGTAGATAAGATTGAAACACCATCAATAAAAGACAAAACGCTAGCGTGACTTAAGGAAAAGGATTAATTGCATATGAGAGATATGCAGAACATATGGAACAAAGAAACAGAAATGTATGTATAATATTAAACACTAAGAAATGTGGGAATGTAAAGGAAGCGTATAAAGACCAGGAGGAAGGATGTAATTGTGACAGGACTGCAAAATTTGCCATACGCCATACTAAACCAAAGTTTATGGGCCCCATCATACACCCGGCGCAATAAGGCGCAAGGCACTATTCTATGACGTGTTGTTTTTTTTAGACCAGAATTTCTTCTGTTTTCAGCCACGTTGTTTAAATAGCAAATCCATTTGCACCACTTTGTGGACTCGCATTGCTGGCATGTTGCTATTTTGAGGAACTAAAATAGACCCCATAGATGAACTGAGAGGAGGTCTAAACTCCAGCACAGAGCGTGTTAGTTGTGTGCCTCCCTTATATATTGCTTAAAACACATGCAGGATGTTCAGCAATACAGAAATTCTTACAAATAAAAAAGAATTAATAGAATAAAATATTACAAAATTATTATTTTCTACATAAATATAAAAACCACTGCCTCCATGCCTTCTTCATCTCAGGGGGGCTTTTTCAGTTTATTCATGACAATTTGCTTTTGTATATTGTTATTATTATTAGCAGTATTATTTATTATATGCATATTTATATTTGTTTTATTAAAAAACAGCTTAGATTTGCCCACCTGTCAGGTTTTGGACCATATGGGGCATAGCATGTGTATCTGAGCAAAGTTTATTATTATTGTTCATTTATTCATTTGCTGGAAATTAGAACTTAATTTAGAAATAGTTTTGAAACAAATCTTTGCACTTAATAAACTTAATTAATTATGTATAGGCTAATGGATGTCTGTCAGTTTTTCCACTTACAAAGTCCGCCATGTAAATATCAAATGCGCCATAGAGTGACGCAACTGACTCTTAAAGGGAATAGGAGACTCTCACTGGTTTATTCTCATAACACACCTATAACTCATTAAGAGAATAAGCTCAACCCTGTTAGACCATGCGCCATGGCGCAGAGCAGATTTTTCTGTCCTTAAAATAGCAAAAGTGGATTCAGACATGCCCTTAATGCTTTTGCACCCTGCGCTTTGCACCTAGATTGTTAAAATAGAGTCCCAAGACTTTCTGAAACAGTATCCTATATGTTACTAGAAAGAACAACAACTGAACATTTAGTCATTAAAGATTTGGGTGCTCTGTCTTAAAGAGATTACAGCAGACAGCATTCATCGATTAACAATGATTTATTTAGATCAGTGGTTCTTAAACTGTGGTACGCAGGCTTCCTTCTATTGGTACGCGGAAGAATCACTGAATAATAAAAAAATTTAAATGAACACACTTTTAACCCTTTGACTCGTACGATAACACTGAGACTCATGTGATAAGACAACATTGGCTGTTCCCTGAAGTGTACAATTACACCGGTGTGCTTAGAAAGTTTACGTTGAGTATGCATCAGATGTTAAAAATCGGCAAATAGCCCTGCTGAAAAAAAAACAGCTTAAACCAGCCTAAGTTGGTTTTAGCTGGTTGACCAGCCTGGTCTTAACTGGTCAGGCTGAGAGATGACCAGCTAAAACCAGCTATGTCAAGCTTAAACCAGGCTGGTCAAGCTGGTTTTAGCTGGTCATCTCCCAACCTGACCAGCTAAGACCAGGTTGGAAATGGCCAAAACCCCCTTTAAAGCCAGGCAGGTTGACCAGCTAAAACCAGCCAATCAGCTTAGGCTGGTTTAGGCTGTTTTTTTCAGCAGGGAGGATTGTAAAATAATTATTTGTTGTACTCTCATTCACTGCGCTCTAAGTTTACCCAGCCTTTCATGACGCCTTCCATTACTGAGAAAGCCGGAAATACAGTATGAAAAGGGTCTATTTATTTTGTATTGTGAAAGTAAAATTCTCAAATGAAAGTGATTATACCACCTTCCGATGGTGAATGCAGTTATACTCAACGCAGGTATTATTTGGTTGTTTGGTCATTTATTTCCCTAATTTGGCAATCGTCAAACGTCATCAGGGAAGCGGTTTGAATTTCCGCTTAGTAAAAAACAATTTAGCTGCGTCCCAAATCGCATACTTATGCACTATTCTACGCCATTTTTTAGTATAAATAGTGTAAGTAGTGCGTTCACACTGAAAACTCTAACAATAATAAGTCACTTTAATTACCCGGATGATGAACTCATTCAGCCGGTAAAATGAAGTGTGGAATGATGGACACTTCATGCACTCAACATCCACAGGTTTGCTCAGGTAGCGAAAGGGGCGGAGCTTTCGGGCGCACATGTTGAATAAATGCATTTATTTTAGATTGTGAAAGCAAATTTCTCCTACGAAAGTGATTATAGCGCCTCCCGATGGTGAATGCGGTTATACTCATGGCAGGTATTATTTGATAGTTTGGTCATTTATTTCACTGATTTGGCAAACGTCATCAGGGAAACGGTTTGAATTTCTGCTTAGTAAAAAACCATTAGTGCTCCATTTGGGACGACACTACATACATATGTGTGTATAAATGCAAGTACATAGTGTATAGTGTGCCATTTGGGACGTAGCTCATGTTGTGCTCCACACTCCAATCCAGAAGGTGGCTAAATATGCACAATAAGTTGGTTTGCCAACAGCAGATAAAAGTGTTTATAGCGGTAGTAAAACTTAATAATTAATAACCATATGTTCAAGTACAAACCATTGCGGCATATTCAACAGTCCAATACATATAGTGTGAGCGTTGATATAAAGGTATATGACTATGCGGTAGCAAAACTAAACTTGATAAGTGTAAATTGTTGAGGTGGTCGTTTAAGTTTACAAATATGTCTGAAACATGGAGAGAGTCTTGAACCTTGGAGTGAGGCAAGTTCATTGAAAAACAGGGAAAGATACAAACTTAATTGGAATTTTTAAAATCCCCTAAGTTTCCAGTCAAATATGAATTATAGATGAAAAGAATAACAAATATATAGAATAATATTAAACATAAAAATGATATAAAAACTGTTTTACTTAATCTACAGTGAGTGGAGCAATTATAAACTTACATGAGGCACATTAATACACTAATATCCAGACATCCCAAGTCTCCCGGAAGTTCCGGGAGTCTCCTGCATATGCGTAGAGACTCTTGGATGCCCGCAAACAAATGATAATCTCTCCCCAACCCTCTTCTGAGCTCTTCTGGATCTGATGTCATTAAGCACAATAATGACAGTAGCCACGCCCACCAGAGCAGAGAGGACCAATCGGATCGCAGCTTCAGTAGGACCACAGCAGTGAACAGAGTCTGAGGAACAAACACATCAAACTGAGCTCAGATCAGTCAATAAAGCTTCATATCAGCACTGCCATCCACTAATATCAGCTCTGCTGTACCTGAACATGTGGGACAGAGTTGACTGATGTCCAGATGTTGAGTCTGGTTGCTGATGGTGTTGTTGATCACACAGCTGTAGGTGTTGTTCTCCTGATATTCCACCTCCAGAGGTAGAGAGAGACTGATGCTGAGATCAGACACACTGATGCTGGACAATAAACTGTTTCCTTTGTACCAGGAGAGACTCACAGCGCTCACATTCACCACTGAACACAGCACTGAACAATACTGCACTGATGAAGATGAGGATGAAGAACATTGAGAAGAGTTGAAGATGAGGACAGGAACAGGCAGAGGAGCTGAAAACACCAGAGAATAAAGAGAAATGAGGAGGAATCAAGAGACTGAAGTAGACAAGACCCATCCACAGTAGAGCATTGAACAACATCTAATATAGAGTCTGAACAGCATTTGAGTTTAATCTGGATTAAAGATGAAACAATAAAACAACATTTAAATGATCAGACATTAGTGTAGATCTGTTCCTAGATAAATATAACCTGTGACACCAATATTAAACTCACCGACAGTGAGAATGAATTGTATTTCTCTCTTATAGTTGAACAATAGTTTATAAACTCCAGCATGTTCAGTTCTGGTGTCTGTGATGGTCAGAGATCCAGTTTTATTGTCCAGTTTCAGTCTGTCTCTGAATCTCCCATCAAGAACATCATCAAATACAGAGAATCTGTTGGTCTGTTTATAGATTTCAGCTATTAAAGTGTCTTCATCTCCAAACCTCCACTCTATCTGATCATATTTTTTCAGTTTAGTGAGATCAGAGTTTAGAGTGACTGAATCTCCCTCCTTCACTGATATGTCATCTTCATCACAAACACAGAAAAAACGTTTTTTTTTTGTTTTGTTAGATTAAGATCATTAAAGCTCTATTGTTGTGTTAGAAAGTTGATTTCAATATCATTAAACAGAAAATACACAAAACAGAAAAAAAAAATTAGTGTGGATTAAAATGACACCTGCTGATAAAAAAAACCCCAGATGAAACACATTTATAACTCACCACAGACAATGAGACGGAAAGTAAAATCAATATAGTTGGTCTGTAGTTTATAATCTCCTTTATATTCAACAGTGGTGTCTGTGATGGACAGAGATCCAGTTTTACTGTCCAGTTTCAGTCTGTCTCTGAATCTTCCACGAAGAACATCATCATGTACAGAGAATTTAATGGTCGTTATATTGACTTCTGCTATTAAATTGTCTTCATCTCCAAACCTCCACTGAATCTGATCATCATCCATAATTTCAGTAACACCAGAGCTCAGAGTGACTGAATCTCCCATTGTCACAGACACTTCTTTAAATGCTGTATCACCAAACACAGAGAAGAAACAGATTATTATCAGCAGAGACAGATTAGGGCAGTCATTTGATAGTTTTGTCTTCAGTTCAATATCTGATCTAACTTTTCAGGATAAAGACACCCTTTATTTTCTTGTCAAGCAAAGCAAACAGATCAAATACGCAAAGGGCATTTCTTTTACGTTTTCAACAGCCCCTTCCCCACGCACCCTTTCCAAAACCTCCTAGCATTTCTACACCTAAGGAGATCCAGGAGTTCAACCCCCTCGCCTTATTTTTTTACTGATGATGCTAATCGTCCAGTAACACGCTTTTGGTTCCAAAACACTTAAAAGAAGTCTTCCACACTCATCATCACACTGTACCAGAAATGCCCTCATTCAATTTAAAATACATCACAGGTTACATTTCACAAATTTAAAATGGTCTAAGATCTATCCTACTGTTAGTCCAGCATGCAGTAGATGCTCAAATTCACCTGCCACAACAGCCCACATGATTTGATTCTGCCCAAATCTAGGGAGCTTTTGGAAAGACATTTTTCAATCATTTAGTTATATGTATGGTTTTCTTATTGAACCTGAACCCCTGTTGGCAATTTTTGGAACCAGCCCAGAAAATATTGTGCTTACAGAATAAATATGTAGAGTAATTGCTTTTACCACGCTATTGGCAAGGCATTTAATTCTTCTGTATTGCAAAAAAACGGAGGCCCCAACACATAGTAGATGATGTATTTTATTCAGCTTTTATTCGGCTTATTTTATTCAGCTTATTCAGCTACTGAATTTAAAATATTGCTTCTTACCTACAAAGCTTTAAATAATCTAGCTCCTGTTTATCTAACCAACCTTCTGTCTCGCTACAATCCAACTCGCTCTTTAAGATCTCAAAACTCAGGGCTTCTGGTAGTACTTAGAATAGCAAAGTCGAGTACAGGAGGTCGAGCCTTCTCATTTATGGCTCCTAAACTCTGGAATAGCCTTCCTGATAATGTCCGAGGCTCAGACACACTCTCCCAATTCAAAACTAGATTAAAGACCTATCTGTTCAGTAAAGCATACACTCAGTGCACCACTTAGGGGGCTTCCACACAGGTTCTGCATCTTGTTGATATACACTATGAACAGCAGCTACGCTAATTATTCTCTTTATTCTCCATTTCCACCTGGGGATACTCTTCCCGAGGCCCTCAGACTATGCAGAGTCACTGATTCGATCCAAGACCAACGACGAGATGATCCCAAGGTTTCCATATCCTGGACCAGGCCGTATCCTGAGCAGCTACTGTGGTGGTCATGGAAGAGTGGAGAACATGAGACTGATTCCTGTGACGCTCCAGGGACAGACAAGTCTTCGCTGAGGCCAGCTTCCAGCCTCCGCCACTGAGACTGCAGCTCTGCACAAGATGTTTGGCCAGCGGAGAAATTCAAATGGTCGTGCCCAACTGAGCCTGGTTTCTCTCAAGGTTTTTTTTCTTCACTTTCGCCATTAGTGAACTTTTTTTTCCTCTCCGCTGTCGCCACTGGCTTGCATGGTTCAGGATCTGTGGAGCTGCGCATCGTTGGATTTGCTCTTCAATATTTGGACTCTCAGTAGTGATTATTAAACCACACTGAACTGAGCTAAACTGAACTCAAACACTACAAACTGAACTACACTGTTCCTATTTACTGTGATCTTTTATGTAAAGCTGCTTTGACACAATCTACATTGTAAAAGCGCTATACAAATAAAGGTGAATTGAATCGAGCTTGAAAAAATCTAATTTACTCTGAGAGGTTCAAAAAAATAACTTTTTTAAAACATAGTCTCCCTTTCTGACATATGTTGACAATTTATAATTTTTAGAGCAGGAGGATATATACAATCTCATATAATCCTAAAAGACCCCCCCCCCCCCTTTTTTTTTTTTATTTATTATTATTATTTTATTTTATTTTTTATTATTCCTTTTTCATGTCACTGTAATGCCTTTTGTAATGACTTTCACAATGGCAGTGCTTGTAATAAAGGTATACAGAACCTTCCTTTGATTACACACTGAATTGTTCACTTTTTTACATTTAGTCTTCTGTTTGCCATTACTGAAGTTGAGTATGCACCCTATATGTACACTTGCTGTGCATTTGTGTGACGCTTGAGGACTTTAATGTTTGCAGACTGTTAGCTATGTATATCTTCTGTTAAAGCCACAAAAGGAAAAGAAGTGTTGGGGATATTTGTTTGTTTATTTTGTTTTGTTGTTGTTGACTGTTTGTTTTTTTTCTGTTTTGTGTAAATGTATACAAAATCCTTATAAATAAAGTATTAAAAAAAAAAAGAAGTCTTCCGCCTTTCAGGCTTCCCCCCTGAACCATTCTCTAGCCATACATTTAGGATAGGTGCAGCCACCACAGCAGCCCACAATGGGGGCTTCTATCAACAAACGTAGTCCCTCGGACACCGGTCCTCTGATGCTTTTTAAAGCCTGCATCTGCCCCAACCAATACCACCTCAAGGAAGCCCAGCTTGTCCTCACCAGCTGATTCCCACCCACCGGAGTTTAAGGGCTCGAACATGACCCTGCCGTTATCTCTCACTACCTCTCTATCTAGCGTTGGAGACATTTCGATATCTTTTTGCCCTACTCTCTTTTCTAGCCTGTCCCCCGAGCGCCGTTATGCTCTGCTTCCCCACCACTCATTTCTCAGCAGCTCCGACTCCCACAGAAGTCACGCCAAGCCCATTCTCGGCCACCCCTTCACAGTCACGCCTCCTGCTGGATTGCGCCCCCCATGGCTCTGACTCCTGCATGGGTCACTCAGAGATTCGACTCCCACAGGAGTCATTACATAACCCCCCACCCCGGCCAATAGAGAAAGAGAAAAAAAACCTTTCTGTTTCTCTACCTTCCTTCAAGATCCTCCGCCCCTCCCTATTCCTCCATTTTGGCATTTATTTGCCCCCTTCATTTATTTTTTTATCTATTTGGTGTGCATTCATGATTCAGGAGTCAGAACTTTTGACGCCAGGGAGCGTCAATGCTTTAATGCTATTATGCTAAACTTAGCATTATCCCAGAGCTCCTACTGCATCATTAATATCATAAATCTACAAAAGCAAAAGGATGTTTGGATTAGTAATTGTGTCTTTGTGCTTGTTATAACATAAATCAAACTAATATTTAACTCACCCCTAACTTTCAGTTTAACAGTGTTGATTTCATTGTTGGTCTGTAGTTTATAAACTCCAGCATGTTCAGTTCTGGTGTCCGGGATGGTCAGCGATCCAGTTCTCTTGTCCAGTTTTAGTCTGTCTCTGAATCTCCCATCAAGAACATCATCAAATACAGAGAATCTGTTGGTCTGTTGAATGATTTCAGCTATTAAAGTGTCTTTATCTCCAAACCTCCACTGAATCTGATCATCATTCCTCAGTCTAGTTACACCAGAGCTCAGAGTGACTGATTTTTCGGCCCACACTCGCATTTCATCTTCATCATCAAACACACAAAGAGAACAAATATCAACATTCAAAAAGGCTTTACAGTCTGAATGTTAAATTTACAATGAATATAATAAAACAACAGAAGAGACACACCAATGCAACACTTAATGTGGATTAATATTGTATTTGCTGATTAAAAAATGAAACCGGTGAAACAAATATTCAACTCACTAGAGACTTTAAGAATGACTGCCGTGCTTATCTGATTGGTCTGCAGTTCATAAACTCCAGCATCTTCGGCTCTGATGTCTGTGATGATCAGAGATCCAGTTTTATTGTCCAGTTTCAGTCTGTTTCTGAATCCTCCATCAAGAACACCATCATATACAGAGAATCTGTTCGCCATTGCATTGATTTCTGCTATTACAGTGTTTTTATTTCCAATCCTCCACTGAATCTGCTCATCATTCTTCAGTTCAGTGAGATCAGGGCTCAGAGTGACTGACTTTCCCACCAACACTTGATAATAATAATAATCAAATCCACCTATAGAACAGATTTTGTCAGATTAAAGCTTTAAATCACATGAAGTTGGCTTGAAAAAGTCATCTCTAAAATACTCAATGATTCAATGTAATCTCTAAAAACAGATCTTCAGTTATTTCTATATCAGAGAATCCACTTTCTTCATCATCTCAGGTCATTCAGAGTAAGAAAGGAGATTCTTCTGCTGTTCTTCAGGTCTGTGATGATGAGTTGCATGCAATACTGTGACTATTTTCTCTATTTGACAAACCTTTGGGTGTGTGTGTGTGCATTTACATGCACGGGGGTATTAAGTTGTGAGGTGGGGTGAAGCGTAATTTAAAATTAAAGTAAAAAATTACAAAGAGACGCACAAACTGTTATTTCATTTAACAATAATAATTACTAATTTAAAGCCAAAAAGATTGACTCATTCCATGGTCTGTTGAAATTCTGGATTCTGATTGGCTGGAGGGTGTGCATTATATTTATTTAAACACACAGGTACTTCCAGTCAGTTTTCATCATAGTTCAAAATAAATGCGCTTCCCCCAAACAAGCCAAGTCATGCCAACATGACCATGCCTTGACTTTATTGCTATAAGCCATCTTGCCACCCCATAATTATATTTATTGTTTTATAATTATATAATGCCAGCTGCCCAATCTCTCTCTTTCTCTCACATTCAATGCAGCGTCTTTGTCTAAGCCATGACTGTCCACAAACCAACAGCAGAGAGCTTCTGTTTTTCACCTGTTGAGTTGATTTAAACAGCTGTTCCCAGTGATTCAGGGTAATTAGGGTGCTTTAGAACATTTGAGATGGTACTGAACTTTGGATTTTCCCATAGACTGTGACAGTTTGCAAAGGGTATCAATAATTTTGGACATGCCACTTTTTATTCAAATGTAAATAAAAGCTATGTATATATTGGTGAAGGCGGTCACACTTTTTTCCTCTCCCTCCCAAATCTCTCCTGGCTGGATCTTCATGTCTCATCTTATTCTATCTCTGAGGCTCTACTTGCCCTGCTCTCCAAACAATACAGAATTATGGATCTGATCAACTGGTCTCTGAACACAATTGACACCATCTTCTCGATGACAAGTCTGGGTTCAGGGGAACCCAACTGTCCTGCGGGGATGTTTGCAGCTGGATACATGATGGACGAGTGGGAGAAGTGGCGCGTTGTGAGCATGGCCACTCTGTCCCTGAAGGATATTGAAGACATCTATCTATTAGGAACTTTGATAATGGGGTTTCTGCTGATGGGCTTATGCGGGGCCCTGGGGTATCGACAATTGATAAAAGCGATCAGTGTGGCTCAAAAAACCACTAAGCTAACTGGCTTGATTGAAACAATGGTGAGTAGGGTTGTTAATACTCAGACTGTGGCTATAGACCACCAATTGGAAAACATCAAGGAGAAACTAGCGGTTTTGTAGCAAGATTTGGTCAGAACTGGTGACCAGTGATGGACATTAGATATCTGCAAAATTGACATTCGGCTTCCCTGTGACTCTCCTGCCAGACGGCCTCGGCTGGAGACAAACAACTACCCCCTGAGAACATGACAATGAGACGCTCTAAATCCCTGCTCCCTGTTCCAAGGACACCTGTTGAGACTACAGGCTTACACACACACACACACATACACAGCTACAGATAGAAAATCACTGCCTAACCCCACGCCTTCGTGTGCTTTCACCCATCGATGTGGGTAGGCAGGTTTGTGACCAGCACCCCCTGGCTGCAGGACCAGATGGCGGCCGCCTTTATCAGACTATATTCACATGCCCTGTTCCCATCTCCTTGCAATGCTGTGTCTATGTGTTAATGTGCTTGTGGGGCTTTTTACCCCCTGACGGCAGTCTGAGAGGGGCTTTTTTTTTGTTGCCTCAATCAGTTTAACGTCTCATCTAAAACTCACTGACAGTAGAGACCTCATCAATATACTGTGATGTTAGGACCCACACAGACTGCAGGTTGAGTGCTCCCTACTGGTCTCACTAACACCACTTCCAGCAGCAACCTAGCTTTCCCATGTGGTCTCTCATCCAGGTACTGACCGGGCAAAGCCCTGCTTAGCTTCAGTGGGCAACCATCTGAGAGTTGCAGTGAGCTAGCTGCTGGCCATAGCTGAATGGCTAATCCCAAAATAAAGAGAATTACAGTAGAGGACTATTGAAGAGATGACAGCATGGATTACTTAATCCAAATTTGTAAAAGATCGAAAAGTCTGTTTTAGATAATAGTCGAAGCTGGAAAATGCAAGATTTTGCCACATAATTTATCTGCCTGTCAAATTTTTTTAAATAATCAAACACAACTCCCAGATTTTTCAACATGGTTTTACAGCTGAGGACAGCCCACCAACATTTAGATTAGGCCTAACAGAAGAATCGGAAGGTCTAAAATTGATAATTTCTGTTTGACTCTTATTGAAACTCTTGTGAGCATTGCCTTAACATCAGGCAAATTGGCCAAAAGTCACTTAAACTATTTGTATGTCGTCAGCATAATAATGGAATAACAGCCCACACGTCCTAATAATAGAACCAAGAGGGAGTGTGTAAAGAGAAAACAGGGTTTTGTTTTCAATTAAGCTATATTGCTTTTATAAGTAATGGTTTGGTTGTACATAGAGAATAATGTTTTTACTCTGGAATTACCACTCTTAATTAAGACACTCACATGTAAAAAAAAAAAAAAAAAAGCGTAACTCAAAGCTTTCACTGGCACACAGCCAATTTTTACTTGGGTCTAGTGACGCCCCTGGTGCAAGAGATCAGTTCACTTCTAGAACTAACATTTCCTGATAATTATTTTAAAAAGTAAAGTGGAGTTTTCCTTCATATAGTAGACGTTCAGTGAACTGAAGTTCATTGGACTAAACATTCAAACAGTAGTTTCAAGATCTTATCAACCCTATACAATTAGGACCAAAATAATGGGTTAAAACCGATGATACCAGATTTTGGCTACATCCGTGTCATGAATGTACAACAACAGTATCAACAGTTACATCATGAACACTTGTTTGACACTCCATAAAGCAAACCATTAATTCATTATATGTTACACCAGAACAGAAACCTCTGAGATAATAAAATGTTTGAGACTCACCAACCAGACACCACAAACACAAACAGAAGCAGACTCTGTGAAACATCTTCAACAACGCTTTCAGTCCACAGATATGAAAGACAAACTCTTAAAAATGGGTTCAGGGATGAACTGACAGATACGCTGGTGAGCTATCTTTCAGTGTAAGAGAGGTCCGGATGCAGACCAGGTGCACACCTAAAAACACACCTAACACTACCCCTCACAGTGAGTCACTAGCTCCATTGAGTGCATTAAGTGTGACACTGCCTCAACATCCTGTAGATCAATTGAGCTATTTTCAGCAGAAGGAAACTGCTGAGAAACTTTGCTATGCTAACTTTTTTTTATGTTATTCTAGCCCTTGATACTGATGTATATTATGTACAGAGTTAAAATATTAGGGTTGTTATGTAAGCTCCCCCTCTTAATATTTCTTGAATTTGAGAAAACATGTATCCAGAAATCAGTATAAATATAAACTCTGCAATCAAAATCCTAAATTGACAGTTAACTGTTTTAAGTAACATTCACTAACATTACATATCTTATTATATGCCATTTGTTAAATGAATTTAAGTTAATTTTGTCCTCATTAATGTACACACAGCACCTCATATTGACAAAAACACAGAACTGTTGACATTTTTGCAGATTTATTAAAAAAGAAAAACTGAAATATGACACGACCCTAAGTATTCAGACCCTTTGCTGTGACACTCATGTATTTAACTCAGGTGCTGTCCATTTCTTCCGGTCATCCTAGAGATGCTTCTACACCTTCATTTGAGTCCAGCTGTGTTTGATTATATTGATTGGACTTGATTAGGAAAGCCACACACCTGTCTATATAAGACCTTACAGCTCACAATGCATGTCAGAGCAAATGACAATCATGAGGTCAAAGGAACTGCCGGAAGAGCCCAGAGACAGAATTGTGGCAAGGCACATATCTGGACAGTTTACAAAAGAATTCTGCTGCACTTAAGGTTCCTAAGGATCACAGTGACCCCCCAGAATCCTTAAATGTAAGACATTTGAGAAGACCAGAAGCCTTCCTAGAGCTGGCCGGATGGCCAAACTGAGCTATTGGAGGAGAAGAGCCTTGGTGAGAGGGATAAAGAAGAATCAAAAGATCACAGTGGCTGAGCTCCAGAGATGCAGTCAGGAGATGGCAGAAAGTTGTGGAAAGTCAACCATCACTGCAGCCCTCCACTAGTCAGGACTTTGTGGCAGAGTGACCCAACACATGAAAACACACATGGAGTTTTCTAAAAAAAAAAAAAGATGGTAAGAAATAAGATTCTCCGGTTTGATGAGACAAAGATAGAACTGTTTGGCCTTAATTCTAAGCGGTATATGTGGAGAAAACCAAGTACTGCTCATCGCCTGTCAAATACAGTCCCCTCTGCGAAGCGTGGTGGTGGCAGCATCATGCTGTGGTTATTCAGCTGCAGGGACAGGACAACAGGACGATTGGTTGCAATCGAAGAAAAGATGAATGCGGCCAAGTACAGAGATATCCTGGATGAAAAACTTCTCCAGAGTGCTCAGGACCTCAGACATAGCCGAAGGTTTACCTTTCAACAAGACAATGATCCTAAGCACACAGCTGAAATAATGGAGGAGTGGCTTCATAACCACTCCGTAACTGTTCTTGAACTGTTCTTGAACCCATTGTTTACCATCCAACCTGACAAAACTGGAGGATCCGCAAGGAGGAATGCCAGAGGATCCCCAAATCCAGGTGTGTAAAACGTGTTGTTTTTCTATCAATATGGAGTGCTGTGTGTACATGAATTACATAACCCACTGTATGGACAATGAAATTAAAAGACTGGATAATTTAGTGTTGGATGTTTCATGGCTAAATGTGAGCAATCTGGTGGCCAATCTTCATTGATCACACATTCCACCAGTAAGAGCAGAGTGTGACGGTTTAATTAGCAGAGTAATAGCACAGTTTTGCTTAAAATATTTCAATGCACACAACATCATGGGTATCGTATATCAGAGTTCAAAAGAGGATGAATGGTTGGTGTGCATCTTGCTGGTGCACCTGGACAGCAAGTTTTTGTGATCTATCAAGAGCCATGGTATCCAGAGTAATGTCAGCAAAGCTCCAAAAAGAACTACATTCAACAGGAGTAACAGTAGACGCAAACAGAAGCTGTCTGAAAGGGATGTCTGGGTGCTAACCCTGATTGTATCCAAAAAAAAAAAAGTAAAATAGTGCAGTGATTGTGAGGAGTATAAGTTAGAGGAGTGTGGGGGGTGTATTGGGGGGGGGGGGGGGGGGCAAACGAGTCAGTGAGGGGCAGAGTTCAAAAGGGAGACAGCTCTGGGAAAAAAAGCTGTTCCTCAGTCTGCTGGTTTTTGTCCGGGGGAGCCTGAAGCGCCTGCCGGAAGGCAGGAGAGAAAACAGTCTGTGAGCAGGGTGAGAGGTGTCCTTAAGAATACTGCGTGCTTGGCGCAGACAGTGTTTCTTCTGGATGTCCTCAATAGCTGGCAGTGTAGTCCCTGTGATGCGTTGGGCAGTTTTCACCACCCGCTGCAGTGGCTTACGCTCAGCAACAGAGCAGCTTCCATACCAAACTGTGACGCAGTTGGTCTGGATGCTTTCTATTGTGCAGCGGTAGAAGTTCACCAAGACGGCTGATGAAAGCTGGTTCTTCTTAAGTTGCCTCAAGAAGAATAGGCACTGGTGAGCCTTCTTGACCAGGCTGGAGGTCTTGGTGGTCCAGGAAAGGTCCTTAGAGATGTGGTTCCCCAGGAACTTGAAGGATGAGACAGGCTCAACGGCCATCCCATTAATGTGGATGGGATCATGTGAGCCTGTTCGTCCCTTCCTGAAGTCCACAATGAGCTCCTTGGTCTTGTTGGTGTTAAGGAGCAGATTATTGTCGGTGCACCAGGTGGCCAGATGCTATCTCCTCCCTGTAGGCAGTCTCATCATTATTGCTGATTAGACCAATCACTGTGGTGTCATCTGCAAATTTGATGATGGTGTTGGATCTGTTCACAGGCCTACAGTCGATGGTAAAAAGGGAGTAGAGGAAGGGGCTCAGCACGCAGCCCTGTGGTACACCAGTGTTGAGTGTGACGGTGGTTGAGCAGATGTGGCCTGATCTAACATTCTGAGGTCTGTTAGTCAGAAAGTCCATAACCCAGTTGCAGAGAGACGCGTTGATATCCAGGTCTCTGAGTTTGATCATTAGCTTAGAGGGTATGACAGTGTTGAATGCTGAGCTGAAGTCAACAAACAGCATTCGTGCATAAGTGTTTTTATTGTCCAGGTGAGTGAGTACAGAGTGCAGTGCTATGGAAACAGCATCTTCTGTGCTCCTGTTGCCACGGTAGGCAAACTGATGTGGGTCCAGTGTGGATGGCAGAGAGTCTTTCAGATGTGCCAGGACCAACCGCTTGAAGCACTTCATGATGATGGGTGTGAGTGCTACAGGGCGGTAGTCATTCAGGCATGTTGGGCTGGAGTGTTTGGGCACTGGCACAATAGAGGTGGTTTTAAAGCATGTTGGCACAGTTGCTAGGTTAAGTGACAGGTTGAAAATGTCTGTGAATACCCCAGCGAGCTGTTCTGCACATGCTTTGAGGACGCGCCCAGGAATACCGTCTGGTCCAGCAGCCTTACGCACATTGATCTGACTCAGTGCGGTGTAGACTTCTGAGGAGGTGAGTGTGATAGGTGAGTGGTCGGTTGAGGTAGTGTTCCTGGTGTAGGGTTCTGTATCGTCTCTTTCAAAGCGGGCATAAAAGTCATTTTTGAAAGTTGTAATAAGTGTCTTGAGCTTATAGAAAACTAGAAAGCAGTAAATTGCTATTTTGTAGTGTTTCTTCAATGTTTATTCCACTAAATTGAGATTCTGGTGCTATGACTAATTTAGAGATGTGGCCTTTCAGTCACAAACGTCACTCTGCACATCAGCTTTTTTCAGCTTGTTGGACAGCCGTGCGCTTGTTTTACATTGTTGACATTTACAGTGGAAAGTAAAGAGGCCGAATGGAAGAATTCTGTAGCTGGACTTTATCCTTGCGCAGACTGGCCATAGGGAGCACTGAATATGGCCTGACTCTTCCCTCCACCAACATAACCCCACATCCCCACCCCCTGCTCTTCCCTTACAGATCACCACCACCACACCCGACCTATACCCCCAGACTCTTAAAGGGAATGAGATATGAGTTTCTGATTGGTTTAATGCACATTATTCTAAAATAAATAATACCTAAAATCATTATAAGAATAAGAACAGCAATTGTAGACCATGGGTCAACACACAGCCCATTTTTTACATCCTTAAAATAGCAAAGTGGATTCAGTAACGCCCTTAGTGCTTTTGCATCATGAGCTTTAGACATCAGGCTTAGATCAGTAAAATAGAGCCCATAATATATACTGCTATAGGAAGGATATAAAGATGGCAGACTGTGCACTACTCATTCAGGGCTAGATCAATATTAACGAAAAAGATCATCAGCTTAAATGACAAAACTGACATAATATGTAGATTATTAATCAGATCTTTGTGCTGATTCAGAATAAAACTCTAATTTGCAGGAACTGAAGTTGATCTGAACATTACCCACAGAAAACTTTCACTTCAGATAAGAATCACTTCACAATTAAAGCTAATGATGGAGCTTTTTAATCAACTATTAGAACAAATAAACACTGAATCTACTGCTGAAAGAACTGTAATAAAGAGATTAAGAACTCACCAACCAGACGACACAAACAGAGCAAAACTAATTTGAGGAACATTTTCTTCATCAGTTGACTGAAGAGCTCAAGATGGCAGCCCTGAAAATGTGTGAAAATTCTCCAGAATTAACTGAGATGTTTATCTGATTTAATGTGAGCCCTCCTATAACCTGTTTCCGTTCACTCAACAATCTTCTTTAACATCATAAAAAGCTCTGATCTTACTTATTCAGATGAATTCTGGCTAGGGGTGTGATGATAACCGCATCGCCGCCATAATATGTCAACCGCGGTGATGTGGTTATTACCGTCATCACCGCCCATTTTAGTTTATTATTTATTTTTGCTTGTGAATCTTTCAGGATTGTATAGAAAAACAGAATAAACTAAATAAAAGGAATAAAAGTCACCGCTGTAATTTCTATATCCCAATCCCTTTATCAACATTTTTAATACAAGTCATTATTTTAAAGATTATGACATGAGAATATAATTTTACCTCAGCGCTGAACTTTTCTCCTTCGCCCTCGCGCTGAGTTCAGGTGACGGAGTGTTGTGAAGTAGTTAAACTCTCCTCAGTTTAATTTACAGTGTCAAACTGGCACAGGAATATCAGTATATTAATATAGACTTTGCTAAAATGCTGGTCAAATGTAGGTCTTTTTTACAGAAGCTATAAAAAGAAGCGTGAGCTGCGACCGCGGTGATGAGTCAACAATCGCATATATTTTGACTTATTTAAAGTACGCTATAGGCTATAGCATATAATAATTTTGTGTAAAGACATTTTTAAAAATATGTAGCTAATATATCACAGGGGTTTGTATAGCAATTACAGTGGAGCATTAATTAAATCCTTTTTTCCCGTGGAGCGAAACAAACACACAGATGTGTAGCGGATGGGGACGCACAAAAATATACAATTCAGATATTTTCGTCGGAAGAAAAATATTCTTTGAACGAATTTTGTTTTTGTATAATTTGTATCTTAGTTTTTGTCGGTCAGTTATTTACAAAATAAACAAGAATAACTAAGAAACTTTGAGGTGAAGCGATGTGCCTCAGGGTCCGCTATATGCCGCGGCCAAAACACAAACCGGTTAAATACAATCGTAATATAAATAAAATAAAAGTGAAATATTCAGTTTGGAATATGGAATCTTTGTTAACTGTATGATCAAAATTAAAAGAGCAGCCTATATTATCACTCTTCATGACAAACATCCATTGATCGGTCAGTTTTGCTTTAGTTTAATCAAAGTGTTTGAACTTTTTGATATTTTAGGCAAAGTGGTCTGCATAACCAATGATTGAACTTATCCACCTGCGACCCACCCATAATTAAACATCATGTAGGCGAGCTGGCTTTTTGATTACCTGAACCGTGTATTAACGGCTGCACCAGCATAACCGAGATCTGTGTATTAATAGCAGCACCAGCAGATATAAGAGAGTTTGTTTCATACCAGCGTTTGATGCTTCTTAAATATCCAATATTAAGAGAGTGACTCCATGAGGTACATAACCTGCGCACACTTGATTATTACTTTAATGTGTAAAGTCATGGAGGCAGCTCACAGCGCAAAGCATAACTTATCCTTTAAATGTCCATGCTTAATATGTCATTGATGAGGTCTATCTATTGAATGGGTTACCTAAAATGGAGTATATATAGGCTATATATGCGCTACATAGCAGGGACGTTAAGGTTGTAGGTAACCCTTTCAGTAGATAGGCCCTGAGGCACATCGCTTCACCTCAAAGTTTCTTAGTTGTTATTGTTTATTTTGTAGATTACTGACCGACAAAAACTAAGATACAAATTGTACAAAACGAAATGCGTTAATTGTAAAAAATATCTGAATTGTATATTTTTGTGCGTCTCCATCCGCTACACAGCTGTGCAGTGTTTGTTTCGCTCCACGGGAAAAAAGGATAATGCTCCACTGTAATTGCTGCTACACAAACCCCTGTGATATATTGGCTACATTTTTTATAAACTTCTTTACACACAATTATTATAGCCTATAGCCTACCTTAAATAAGTCAAAATATATGCGATTGTTGACTCATCACCATGGTCGCAGATGCGCGTCTGTTTATAGTTATAGTTTAACTACTTCACAGCACTCCGTCACCTGAACTCAGCGCGAGGGCGAAGGAGAAAAGTGCAGCGCTGAGGTAAAATCATATTCTCATGTCATAATCTTTAAAATAATAACTTGTATTAAAAATGTTGATAAAGGGATTGGGATATAGAAATTACAGCGGTGCGTTAAAAATGCTTATTTTCTGTAGAGCGATTTCATATATATATAAATATATATGCGCGGTTAACCGACATACCGCATGATTTCTTGCTTCATCACCGCGGTAACAGAAAATCCGTTACCGTCACAGCCCTAATTCTGGCCTTGTATGGAAACTAACAGCAGAAGAGAGAAACGCCTCATGAGTGTTGATTTGATTTCTGCATCTACTGGTGTGTTATTTACTGTTGTGTCCATAATATTTGACCCTGAACTCTTATTTGACTGTTAATGGATTCCCTTTCTTGATTGTAACGTTGTGTTGTTGTTGTTGTTGTTGTTTGTTTTTTGTATGAACTGTAAAAATAAGAGGCTCATATAAACAAGAGAAATAAAGCACAGAAACACTTCAACCACAATCAACTGACATGATGACAAATGTCCAGCAGAAAGATCAAACCACATCAGCAGATGAAGAAAAAAGAGCAAATATGAACACTCGTAAGACTGAACAATATTTGAACCCTAGTCTCCTATACATGAATTACCAACCAACGTCACACATGACGTCACACGGGTCCCCGGTTGCAAAAAAAAATACCGGCTGCAATAGCAAACATGTCGTGTTGTGCGGTAGGATGCCAAATTCGAAAACTTAACTTTTACAGTACACCACACTGCTTTAATGCCAACTGCAGATGTATTTGGCTAATAGGCAGTTGAATGAAGTGACGACCTAATTAAAAATGCTGGACTCTGCAGTTCTTATGTTATATCAGGTAAGCTCATGTTATGCTGAATCATACGCATTACTCATTTTTGATTTCAGCAATGATTTCAGCAAAAACAGTTACATGTGGCTAATTAAACTGCGGACACTGAATGCTAAGAATGAAATGTGAAAGTGTAAGATATTAAGGTTTTATATTCACACATTCATTCAGTGACAACTTGTGACACACTCCCTATATTGTTTACCACGGCACTTTGAATATTCAGTCTGAAATAACCTGCAAGTGTGACTTGAAAACAACATTAACACTGTTTATTTGACTGTAAACAATGTTGTATTTTGATATTCATTGGCTGCTAATTTTATTTCGCTATTTAGAGTTTGCAAATAATACTATTATGACATTATATAATTAAGGAGAAAGTCTGAATGTGCGAATATAAAACCAACTTTCCCTCTGTGTGTAAGTTCACATAGCCTGCTGTAACGTTACAGTTTTAGTTCGCTGTCAGAATGCAGTCGTTTTGCTTGTTGATGAGTACCCAGGCCCTATTCACCGCGTACGAGTGGGCGCAGCCATTTGAATCATTTTGGCTCGAGACTTCCGGTCTCATTTACTTCCATTCATTGTTACACGTTAAAAACAGCTCGTTTTGCTGCTTGGTGTTGCAAACTGACATTTTCTTATTATATTATTCTACTTTGTCTGTATTGTCACGCAAACACTTGTTCGTAGAGTAAGTAGTGTGACCGTTTTCTGCCGTTTATTATTCCTAGTCATTTCTTCCATAGGCAGCTGAATCGGAAGTGAAACGGAAACACTTCCGCATTGAAGAATAAGGACAATAGTCACGTCTTTTTTCCTTGTCTTTGGCTGGGCAGAACTTCGGTGTTTAGCACTACATAGTTTTGAATCTGGTAATCATGGAACATTATTTCCTGCACATGACCACACGGAACAACATTGTTGGCATCCAAAGGCTTGTAGGCCTTTAACTTCTCTCTTGTGAAATCGCTTGGAGCTTCAATGAGATTGTATATTTGGGGCTGGATGCTTGGCCATTTCGTCTTATCCAATATCCATTGGGAGGGCGCTATTGCAAATGGACCTGTCAGATGAACGCCGCTCACTTTACCGTTAATCTTGCCGAATCACTGTGTTTATCACTGGGTGACGAGCTGTTATAATACGCTGAAATCAATATATCTTATTTCTAAGACAACAACAAACTCTGTACCGCATCGGATGTCATCCCCTCACTGTAAATGCTGGCGCTCCCATTTTTTGTTTGCCACCTTCCTGCGCGCGCATCCTGAATGTTTACAAACATGGTAATTTGTCTATAGAGCAAGGCAGAAACAGCTTGTGAAGCGTCGAGCGCCACCTGCTGGATGAACTGTCGAGAGACTCTTATATTTATGCTTGTGGGAAAATATGTCCTTCAATAACACACTATCGCAAATGTACAGGTTAAATGTAGCGAATACAATCATTAAGTTACTTGCTGTGAATGAATTATTGACTTTCATTCAATTATTCAATTATTGAGTTTTGTGAACGTTTAACATTGTGTTCAAAACAACCCAGCGAGCTGATCAGTGCCTGATATACCACACTTTAACAGTCATGAAGTGTTTCAATGTAATGAGTATGTGCCTACCTTTAATAACAGCGTGTTTGTCTTTTGCTAATTAGCAATTAGCTGATACTGTCCTGTTCTTCTCCATGTTTCTTCACGGTGGTGAGCAACGAATCTTGATGAACATCTCAGCTCCCTCTGCTGGTGAAGATAATCATTACAGGACTGCTGTAACCTGCAGCAAAGTGTGTTAGTTTTTTTACAGGGTGTGTGATCGCTCTGTAAAACGGGGAAATGTCCAAGATCAGCTCGAGTTTTAACAACACGATCATTTTATCGGCTGAATGACAACATAAACAATTAACAATGAAAGGATCTTGATAGGATGGACATCTGATCTGCACAATAATAACACGACAGGATAAAGTGTGCTAAGAAGTGATCTGAAAGACCTTTAAAGTCCTACAAGTGTTAAAGAGGATAAATCAGTGAATAAGCCATCTTTAATTTCAACACACATTTATTAGCACTAATGCTCGTGTTGCAGTTTGATCTGAAATCTTTCAGGGTGGAAAGATCAGCAAATGAAAATATAAAGCCATTACAAATAAATGAAGATTAGAAGTGAAATGACGTCATGATTTATGTTTGTGCAGATCATGAAGATGAAGATTTCTGCTCTGCTCAACTGTTTTACTCCTCCAGAGGGCGCTCGACATAATCAAATAAAACATCAAGAGACTTTAAGATTAGAGAGAGAAAACTTTATTGATAAAGACAAGCAAATACATCTGACAAATGCACAGTGAAGTAAGATCTGTGTCTTATTTTAGAGAAATCAGCATCAGAATCATCATTACTTTAGAGAATCGTGTTCAGCTCGGTTCAGCTCTTCTGGATCTGACGTCATAAAGCACAATAATGACAATAGCCACGCCCACCAGAGCAGAGAGGACCAATCGGATCGCAGCTTCAGTAGGACCACAGCAGTAAACAGAGTCTGAGGAACAAACACATCAAACTGAGCTCAGATCAGTCAATAAAGCTTCATATCAGCACTGCCATCCACTAATATCAGCTCTGCTGTACCTGAACATGTGGGACAAATTAAAATGATTTACCACTAAACAAATCTGTCAATTATTAAAGGGATAGTTCACCCAAACGTGAAAATTTACTCAGCATTTACTCACTCCTCAAGTGCTTCCAAAGCTTTATGAGTTTATTTCTTCTGTTGAACACATTATAAGATACTTTGAAGAAAGCTGCAAACCTCATTGACATCCATAGAAAAACAAATACATTGGAAGACACTAGCTGTGTCTCATTTAAGAAGCTGCATCCTCCGAAAGACACGTTTAAAGGAGTTTGAATCATTGCGGCGCAACAAAGTCTGATTAAAAGTCTCCCTCGAATGCAGCGTCCTTCATTTCCAGACTAATGAAGGATACGACTGAAGGATCCTTCACTGCGTCAAACACCACAAGATTCATTATGCGCTAATAAAGCTAGTAAGTTTATAAAGAATACTCTGGATTACAGTTAATGTGTGAATTAGGTTTCAGTTTAGTTGGAAATCAAAGTAAACATGGTAAAAACACAAAGACTGTGAAAGTGATTTATAGACACTTGATATTGTTGTGTGTAGCCTACATGTATGGATCAAAGGAAATATATTTATCCAGTTTGGGAAACTTGTTTTGCCTTTAGATTGGTTAATATAAGCTTTCAAATCTCTTTTGAGTACAAACGTTACCATCGCTAATAAAGGGCAACTAATGCTAGGTGACGAGAGCAGTCCTCTGTAGGCTAGACCGTCTCATTCACAACTTCAATAGATGCAGGCTCTAAAATGAGAGACGGGTTTTAAGCTTTCTTCAAAATATCTTGTTTTAAGTTCAACAGAAGAAAGAAACCTATAAAGGTTTCAAACAAGTTAGATGAAGTGTTCGGAAAAAAGAAAACTTGTAACTCACCACAGACTACGAGAAGGAAAGAATTACGAAAATAGTTGGTCTGTATTTTATAAAGTCCAGCATGTTCAGCTCTGGTGTCTGTGATGGTCAGAGATCCAGTTTTATTGTCCAGTTTCAGTCTGTCTCTGAATCTCCCATCAAGAACATCATCAAATACAGAGAATCTGTTGATCTCTTGAATGATTTCAGCTATTAAAGTGTCTTCATCTCCAAACCTCCACTCTATCTGATCATATTTTTTCAGTTTAGTGAGATCAGAGTTTAGAGTGACTGAATCTCCCTCCTTCACTGATATTTCATCTTCATCAACAAACACAGAAACAGGGTTTTCGTCAGATTAAGATCATTAAAGCTCTATTGTTGTTTATGAAAGTTGATTTTAATATCTTAAAACAGCAGAAAATATACAAACTAGCAAACAAGTGTGGATTAAAATGACACCTGGTGATTAAAAAATAAATTAGATGAAACACATTTATAACTCACCACAGACAGTCAGATGGAAAGTAAAATCAGTATTGTTGATCTGTAGTTTATAAACTCCAGCATGTTCAGTTCTGGTGTCTGTGATGGTCAGAGATGCAGTTTTATTGTCCAGTTTCAGTCTGTCTCTGAATCTCCCATCAAGAACATCATCAAATACAGAGAATCTGTTGCGCCAATTGAGTTGAGCTATTAAGGTGCCTTTATGTCCAAACATCCACTGAATCTGATCATTCTTCAGCTCAGTGAGACCAGAGCTCAGAGTGACTGATTTTCCCTTCTTCACTGATATTTCATCTTCATCACCAAACAGAAACAGTGTCAGATTAAAGGTTCAAGAAACCCTCGAGTACTTTTGGAGATGTTAACTGGTTTGTGTGTGTTGAGCATCAGTTAAGAATGTTAGCATCTCTCAGCTTTATTTGCGGGGTAAACTGGATAATTTTGAGCTTTAAGCTGCGGTCACACTGGGCTTTGTGTGTGCGAAATTCTGTCGTACGGCGCTGCGAAAAGGGGCGGGATTAAACAAGATGATTAGACATTAAACAATTCAAGCGATTTGCTCCATATTTTAAATTGTCCAGAGAGGTCCTGTTTTGATCCTCGATTGGTCTCACGCAGTCAAGTCATGCGGTTTCGCAGGTCAGAGTTCACAAAGCTTGAACTTTGCACCGCAGCGAACTGCGAAACTTAACGCATGACCCCGCGTTTCCGGTCTGACGCATTCGCGTGCGTATGAATAGAAGTCTATGGGAGGAAAAGTCAAGTGTGACCGCAGCTTTCGTCAGCTAATTTCAGCTTCCGGGTTTAAAATGATTTTTGGGGCAGGATCAAAATTGGCGACGTAGCGCAAAACTTTAAGTGCAAAGATGACGCGTCGGTTTCTCATTATTATTCATAGCGGACTTTTCTTATCCTATGAGAAGAGCCGGCTTCTTAATTATTCATGACTGCATGTGCTTTCCAAAGGCAAGGCAAACCTGCCAGAGCCAAGCTGTGACACCCTATGTTGATGATGGGGTGAGACCGCATTCAGGGACCCACGGCACACAGTATTTAGCTGTTCAGGGTCGTATGTGTTTGTTTCCACGATCCACGGGGTTTGTTGCATGTTTTTCCCCGCGATGCTGTCAGGGCCGATACAGCAAAGCTGTTTGTGTGCAGCAAGCATTTTTGTCAGGAGAGCTGTACGAAAACTGGAGAATGGCGGATCTGTCTTTTATCAGGAGTTCGTTCACATTTAGACACATCGCCGTGCTGCTGTGTTCGCCTAAATTCTCCAGATTACCAGCAGAGCTAATGGTTAAAGATGGAGCTAATGGCTTAAGGGTCTGCATTCAGACCCGGGGGTTGAAGGAAAAGTCCTCATTTATAGTGTTTATATGAACACCCTACTGAAAAAAGCAGCTTAAACCAGCCTAGGCTGGTTGGCTTGTTTTAGCTGGTTGACCAGCCTGGTTTTAGAGGGGTTTTGGACATTTCCAGGCTGGTTTCCAGCCATTTCCAGCCTGGTCTTAGCTGGTCAGGCTGAAAAATAACCAGCTAAAACCAGCTTGACCAGCCTAGCCAGGCTGGGAGCCCAGCCAAAACCAGCTATGTCCAGCTTAAACCAGGCTGGTCAAGCTGGATTTAGCTGGTCATTTTCCAGCCTGAGCTAAGACCAAGCTGGAAATGGCTGGAAACCAGCCTGGAAATGTCCAAAACCCCTCTAAATACAGGCTGGTCAACCAGCTAAAACAAGCCAACCAGCCTAGGCTGGTATAAGCTGGATGCATCTTTTGAAAACATTCTGAGGTAGACCTGAACTGAAAGTGGGGGGTGTCATGGCCCTTTAAGATCACTAAACCTCTATTGCTGTTAAAAGTTTAATTTTATATATATATATATATATATATATATATATATATATATATATATATATATATATAAAATCACAACATAGCAACAAAGTAAGTGGATTAAAATTACACCTGGTGATTTAAAAAAGTAAAGCACATGAAACTCACTCATTTGTAACTCACCATAGACAATGAGATGGAAAGCAAAATCAATATAGTTGGTCTGTAGTTTATAAACTCCAGCATGTTCAGTTCTGATGTCTGTGATGGTCAGAGATGCAGTTTTATTGTCCAGTTTCAGTCTGTCTCTGAATCTCCCATCAAGAACATCATCAAATACAGAGAATCTGTTGGTCTGTTGAATGATTTCTGCTATTAAAGTGTCTTTATCTCCAATCCACCACTGAATCTGATCACCATCCATCATTTCAGTAACACCAGAGTTCAGAGTGACTGAATTCCTCATTTTCACAGACACTACTTTACTCTTTCCTGTATCACCAAACACATGAAGAAGAAACAGAACCAGATTATGATTAACAGAGACAGATTAAGACGGTCATTTGATGGTTTACAAAAGTAAATTTACATTTGAAAGTAATGAAATAAAACAAAAACAAAAGCAGGTTTGGGTTAAAAACGGTACCTGTACGCTGATTAAAATATAAATCAGATCAAACTAATATTTAACTCACCTGAAAGAATAAGCTTAACAGAGTTGGTTTCATTGTTGTTCTGTAGTTTATAAACTCCAGCATGTTCAGTTGTGATGTCTGTGATGGTCAGAGATCCAGTTTCCTCATCCAGTTCAAGTCTTTCTGTGAATCTCCCATCAAGAACATCAAATACAGACAATCTGAATCTGTTGGTCTGTTTATTGATTTCTGCGATTAAAGTGTCTTCATTTCCAAACCTCCACTGAATATGATCACCATTCTTCAGTTCAGAGACACCAGAGCTCAGGGTGACTGATTTTTTCCCCATCACTTCTATTTCATCTTCATCATCAAACACACAAAGAGACCAAATATCAACATTCACATACTAAGACTTTAATGTTACTTTATTTTAAATGAATGTAATAAAACAACAGAAGAGACACACCAATGCAACGTTTAATGTGGATTAATATTGTACTTAGTGAAACTAAACAGGTGAAACAAATATTCAACTCACCAGAGACTGTAAGATAGACTTTCCTGCTCATCTGGTTTATCAGTAGTCTATAAACTCCAGTATCTTCAGCTGTGGTGTCTGTGATGGTCAGAGATCCAGTTTTATTGTCCAGTTTCAGTCTGTCTTTGAATCCTCCAAGAACATCATCATATACAGAGAATCTGTCAGCTGTTACATTGATTTCTGCTATTAAAGTGTCTTCATCTCCAAACCTCCACTGAATCTGATCCTCATTCTTCAGTTCAGTGAGATCAGGGCTCAGAGTGACTGATTTTCCCTCCAGAACTTGGTAATTATAATAATAAAATCCACCTGCAGAACAGAATTTGTCAGATTAAAGCTTTAAATCACATGATGTTGATCTCTAAAACACTTTGAATCATTCAGATGAGAAGTGAATATTATTCTGAAGGTAATGATGATGTTGTTGTTCAGTTTTGACCTTCATATTAATTTGATTCAATGTAATCTCTAATAACAGATCTTCAGTTATTTCTATATCAGAGAATCCACTTTCTTCATCATCTCAGGTCATTCAGAGTAAGAAAGGAGATTCTTCTGCTGTTCTTCAGGTCTGTGATGATGAGTTTTATGCAATACTGTGAATCTATTTGCTGTAGGAGTCTGTCAGGAACGCTGAAAACAAGCTTGTTTAATCCATAAACCTATAAGACTCAGCCTATTAGAACAACCTGATGAGATCAGCTAATAAATCATTTCTGATCCTGATCGTGTTGTGCATAACGAGTCTGAATTATTACCAAGAGTTCCCAGATTTAACAGAGTAAAGCTAAAACACTCTTCTGTTCATCAATATTATAATTAAATCAAAGCTATATAATAAAACAGATGCACTCTAAATTTGTTGTCTTATTATTTTACTGCCCGTCATTGGGCCCCTAATTTTCACCCTTTTCCCCGCCCTAGTGAGTGACGGTGTTGGTTAGCGACCGGATGTTGGCGTGTTGAGCGACGTGACGACATCCTTTCACTTCCTGCAAATGAAGAGCTTTCGTGAGCATCACTAGAACACACGTGATCCTCTCTCAGCTCCTGCAGCAGCCGGTTCTATTCTCTATGCTGTAGACCACAGGTGTCAAAGCCAGTTCCTGGAGGGCCGCAGCTCTGCACAGGTTTGTTCCAACCCTAATTAAACACACCTGATCAAACTAATTGAGTGCTTCCGGTTTGTTTGATACCTACAGATAGCGGTGTTGAAGCAGGGCTGGAACTAAACTCTGCAGGGTTCTGGCCTTTCAGCAACTGACTTTGACACCCCTGCTGTAGATCCACACAGACTGGCCTTTAAATAGAAGGGCTGGGCGATACATCTAACAAAAGTATCACCATATGATTTTTTATTTTGTATTTGACCACTTTTTTAACCTATTTTAATTGACTAACATTAGGCTACTGAGGCAAATAGTTTTAATAGTCAAAATCAAACAAAACAATAACAAAAATATCTTATAGTGTTAAAGAGACTCTTAAACTTGATCAATAAAATATTAGGGCTGGGTGAATAATCACGATTTGAAAGAGGCTGCGATATGAAATATATATGTATTATTTAATTTCCCCTGCCCAGAGCAAATGTGCGACTGCCGTCTGTGTGTGATAGTCTTACTAGCCAATTGAGTGAGCACTCTTTCGTTCTACCCAATCAGAATTGCACAGTCGAACTATGCGCAACGCCCACAATAGAAAAACAAACAAATAAACAGGAAAGCGCTTACGAGTGGGATGGTGACGTCAGATAAATATGCCAATGCAATTAACGGTATTGCTGAATAGATCTAATATTTACACATTTGCTTGAGGAAGGTATGATGGGGGTAGTTACATCACAGTTACTATTTTCAATAACATCTATACCCTTCCATAACATTAGCTGACGTTAAAACTAACAGATAGCACTATAGCTATTTATTAATTAGCAACCATGTCATGCCATACCTGTCAACGTTGGGATGTAAAAAATATGGGACAACAAATAGCTTCAAATGATAGATAAACATTAGAAAATATTGACAATAAAAAGGTTTAGCCTATTAAAATCAATGGCCTATACAGAAATTAAATAAAGCTTTAAAATCTACTTCACTTTTTACTGTATTTACATATTGATTAAAGTTGCTAAAGTTATTTAGTGAAGAGCAGCAAATGAATCTCTCATTGTGTTTAGTTTGATATCAGAGGTGTCACTTTAAGGTCTATAATGAAAGCATTCGACTACTTCAGTAACTGTTTGTGCTCATTTAAGAGAAAATTAGTTGTGTTGGAAATAAAACACGCAGGACGGACATGTTTACATATTATTAAGTGTATTTGTCTGTTTAAACACACACCCGAATCACCAAAGTATCTTAAACTTTCACTCCTCTATAAATGGCTTGTAGAGAAGCTGATCTGGGAACAGTTAATCATATGGAGCGCGTCCGTCAGTCAGCATGCACACACTGAATTCAGAGGTTGCGATGATCGACGCACATCTTTAATGGAAAGAAAGTGAATGCAGACGTTTTTATATTTTAACGTGCTTTCAAGCCAAAATAAAGCGAAAGCATAATTATCTTGATCAGCTCTTGCAATTCTGTCACATTTGAGATCGGCTCTGTATTGATGCTACTTTCACTTTTCATATAAAGATTAAACATATGGGGGAAATATGGAAATATTAAACGTGATAGCAGGCTAAAACGGGAGGGTTGACAGGTGTGCGTCACGCTAATTGTTAATGGCGTTATCAATCATCGCTTGGATACAGCAAAATAATCATCTTTATTGTAGCATTACCTCCCTCTTCTTTTCTTTTTGCCTCCTCTGCGCACCAGACAGTTTGGGGCATTTTGACACGTTGAGCTTGTTGACCAATCAAAAAAACGAACACCGTATAGCAGGTAAAGTCTAATTATTCAAATGGAGGGGGTGTCTTAGGTGATTAGGCTCTATTATCATTATGTAATGCTACTACTACTTAGTGAGCTTTGCACTATGCAGTTAAATTATTGTTAAAGATTTGTGAAAGTTACACTTTTTTTTCTTCCCCCCATTCTGGCGCCCCCCTGGATGTACAGCACCCTTAGCATTTGCCTACACTGCCTATGCCATGGGCCGGCCCTGCGCTTTAGACATCACACCCAAATACAGCCCATTATATCAACTGCTATAGGAAGGATATATAAGACTAGATCAATATTAACAGAAAAGATCATCAGCTTAAATGACAAAACTGACATAATATGTAGATTAATAATCAGATCTTTGTGCTGATTCAGAATAAAACTCTAATTTGCAGGAACTGAAGTTGATCTGAACATTACCCACAGAAAACTTTCACTTCAGATAAGAATCACTTCACAATTAAAGCTAATGATGGAGCTTTTTAATCAACTATTAGAACAAATAAACACTGAATCTACTGCTGAAAGAACTGTAATAAAAGAGATTAAGAACTCACCAACCAGACGACACAAACAGAGCAAAACTAGTTTGAGGAACATTTTCTTCATCAGTTGACTGAAGAGCTCAAGATGGCAGCCCTGAAAATGTGTGAAAATTCTCCAGAATTAACTGAGATGTTTATCTGATTTAATGTGAGCCCTCCTATAACCTGTTTCCGTTCACTCAACAATCTTCTTTAACATCATAAAAAGCTCTGATCTTACTTATTCAGATGAATTCTGGCCTTAAATGGAAACTAACAGCAGAAGAGAGAAACGCCTCATGAGTGTTGATTTGATATCTGCATCTACTGGTGTGTTATTTACTGTTGTGTCCATGATATTTGACCCTGAACTCTTATTTGACTGTTAATGGATTCACTTTCTCGATTGTAAAGTTGTGTTGTTGTTGTTGTTTGTTTGTTTTTTGTATGAACTGTAAAAATAAGAGGCTCATATAAACAAGCGAAATAAAGCACAGAAACACTTCAACCACAATCAACTGACATGATGACAAATGTCCAGCAGAAAGATCAAACCACATCAGCAGATGAAGAAAAAAGAGCAAATATGAACACTCGACAATATTTGAACCCTAGTCTCCAATAGAGCAAAGACAGAAACAGCTTGTAAAGCGTCGAGCGCCACCTGCTGGATGAACTGTCGAGAGACTCTTATATTTGTGCTTGTGGGAAAATATGTCCTTAAATAAGAAAATAACTGAAACCTCGTTTAGAGTACACACTTACTGCAAATGTACAGGTTAAATGTAGCGAATACAATCATTAAGTGAATATATTATTATCTAAACCCACTTGCTGTCAATGAATTATTGACTTGAGATGCAACATTTTTGTGAACGTTTATACCACACTTTAAAACAGACATGAACAGTTTCAATATAATAAGTATGTGCCTACCTTTAATAACAGCGTGTTTGTCTTTTGCTAATTAGCAATTAGCTGATAGTGTCCTGTTCTTCTCCAGGTTTCTTCACGGTGGTGAGCGATGAATCTTGATGAACATCTCAGCGCCCTCTGCTGGTGAAGATAATCATTACAGGACTGCTGTAACCTGCAGCAAAGTGTGTTAGTTTTTTAACAGGGTGTGTGATCGCTCTGTAAAACGGGGAAATGTCCAAGATCAGCTCGAGTTTTAACAACACAATCATTTTATCGGCTGAATGACAACGTAAACAATTAACAATGAAAGGATCTTGATAGGATGGACATCTGATCTGCACAATAATAACACGACAGGATAAAGTGTGCTAAGAAGTGATCTGAAAGACCTTTAAAGTCCTACAAGAGTTAAAGAGGATAAATCAGTGAATAAGCCATCTTTTATTTCAACACACATTTAATAGCACTAATGCTCGTGTTGCAGTTTGATCTGAAATCTTTCAGGGTGGAAAGATCAGCAAATGAAAATATAAAGCCATTACAAATAAATGAAGATTAGAAGTGAAATGACGTCATGATTTATGTTTGTGCAGATCATGAAGATGAAGATTTCTGCTCTGCTCAACTGTTTTACTCCTCCAGAGGGCGCTCGACATAATCAAATAAAATATGAAGAGACTTTAAGATTAGAGAGAGAAAACTTTATTGATAAAGACAAGCAAATACATCTGACAAATGCACAGTCAAGTAAGATCTGTGTCTTATTTTAGAGAAATGTAATAAAATCACACTACAAAAGAGGAACATGAAAAATTCCATCATTTATAAAATGTTAATTGGTAAAGCCTGTTACTGAACTAAATGAAAGCAAAGCTTTGTGTTTTAATTCTGCTGCTGTATTTATAACAAACCCTCACATGAGCTGCATCAGAATCATCAGGTTCATCTAAAATCTTGAAATGACTGAAAGCAGTTCTCTGACATCATCATTCAGGTTTGTGATGCGTCAATATGTGCTTGATCTTGTTCAGCTCTTCTGGATCTGATGTCATAAAGCACAATAATGACAATAGCCACGCCCACCAGAGCAGAGAGGACCAATCGGATCGCAGCTTCAGTAGGACCACAGCAGTGAACAGAGTCTGAGGAACAAACACATCAAACTGAGCTCAGATCAGTCAATAAAGCTTCATATCAGCACTGCCATCCACTAATATCAGCTCTGCTGTACCTGAACATGTGGGACAGAGTTAAACTTTTTAAAATCTGTGTTTTTAAAATATAACACAGTATTGTTTAAATAAGATATTTCTGTTGATCTGTTTCTCAGCTGGAATAATTAAAACACGTGAAACCAATATTAAACTCACCAACAGTGAGAATGAAACTCCTTATTCTTACACGGTCAAACAGAAGTTCATAAACTCCAGCATGTTCAGCTCTGGTGTCTGTGATGGTCAGAGATCCAGTTTTATTGTCCAGTTTCAGTCTGTCTCTGAATCTCCCATCAAGAACATCATCATGTAAATTGAACTTGTTGTTTCGGTCATAGATTTCAACGATCAAAGTATTTCCAAACATCCAGTAAATCAATGTATTATACTTTATTACAGTGAAACAAGAGTTTAGAGTGCCTGAATCTCCCTCCGTCACTGATATTTCATCTGAATCATCAAACACACAAACAGAAACAGGGTATTTGTCAGATTAAGCTCATTAAAGCTCTATTGCTGTTTATGAATTTATTAATTCTAATATCATAAAATAGCAAAAAAAATACACAAAACAGCAAAAAAGAGTGTGGATTAAAATTAGACCTGGTGATTAAAAAAAGAAACAGATGAAGTACATTTATAACTCACCATAGACAATGAGATGGAAAGTAATATTAATATAGCTGCTCTGTACTTTATAATCTCCGTTATGTTCACCAGTGGTGTCTGTGATGGTCAGAGATCCAGTTTTACTGTCCAGTTTCAGTCTGTCTCTGAATCTCCCATCAAGAACATCATCAAATACAGAGAATCTATCAGCCGTTACATTGATTTCTGCTATTAAAGTGTGTTTAAATCTAAACCTCCAGTTATCTTCAAACCGCCACTGAATCTGATCATCATCCATCATTTCAGTAACACCAGAGCTCAGAGTGACTGAATTCCTCATTTTCACAGACACTACTTTACTGTCTCCTGTATAACCAAACACATGAAGAAGAAACAGAACCAGATTATGATTAACAGAGACAGATTAAGTCAGTCATTTGATGGGTTACAAAAGTAAATTAGAAATTATTAATCATTATTCTACAAAAACAAAAGTATGTTTGGATTAGTAATTGTGTCTTTGTGCTGATTAGATCAAAATCATTTTAACTCACCCGAAACTCTCAGTCTAACAGAGTTGATTTCAGAGTTGGTCTGTAGTTTATAAACTCCAGCATGTTCAGTTCTGGTGTCTGTGATGGTCAGAGATCCAGTTTTATTGTCCAGTTTCAGTCTGTCTCTGAACCTCCCATCAAGAACATCATCAAATACAGAGAATCTGTTGGTCTGTTTATTGATTTCTGCTATTAAAGTGGCTCCATTTCCAAACATCCACTGAATCTGATCATCATTCTTCAGTTCAGAGACACCAGAGCTCAGAGTGACTGATTTCTCTCCCTTCACTTCTATTTTATCTTCATCATCAAAACACAATAAGAACAAATATCAACATTCACCATACTAAGAGTTTACAGTCTGAATGCATTAAATATTAATGTAATAAAACAACAGAGGAGACGCACCAATGCAACATTTATTGTAGATTTATATTGTACTTAGTGATTAAAAAAGAAAACAGATGAAACAAATATTCAACTCACCAGAGACTTTGAGAATAACGCGCTTGAACATGTGATTGATCTGTGCTTTATAAACTCCAGCATGTTCAGTTCTGATGTCTGTGATGGTCAGAGATCCAGTTTTATTGTCCAGTTTCAGTCTGTCTCTGAATCTCCCATCAAGAACACCATCAAATACAGAGAATCTGTTTGCCGTTACATTGATTTCTGCTATTAAAGTGTCTCTAATCCTCCACTGAATCTGATCATCATTCTTCAGTTCAGTGAGATCAGGGCTCAGAGTGACTGATTTTCCCTTCAGCACTTGATAATAATATTCTCCACCTGCAGAACAGAGTTTGTCAGATTAAAGCTTTAAATCACCTGATGTTGGCTTGATAAACCTTGAAACATCTGTAAAATACTTTTAATCGTTTAAATAAGAAGTTAATATTTTTAATTCACATTTCATTCATTTTCCTTCAGCTTAGTCCCTTTATTAATCAGGGGTCGCCACTGTAGAATTAAGTCGCTTGTTCGAGCCTCGGCTGGGTCAGTAGACATTTCTATGTGGAGTTTGCGTGTTCTCCCCGTGTTGGCGTGGGTTTCCTCCGGGTGCTCCGGTACAGGTGAATTGATGAACTAAATTGGCCGTAGTGTATGTGTGTGTGAATGAGTGTGTGTGGATGTTTTCCAGTGATGGGTTGCAGCTGGAAGGGGATCCACTGTGTAAAACATGCGGGAATAGTTGGCGGATCATTCCGCTGTGGCGACCCTTGATGAATAAAGGGACTAAGCCGAAGGAGAATGTATGAATGGTGTAAAGTGTGGTTATGGTGACCATCCGACAAGCTAATTCAGTGAAAAATTGTGCTTACAATGTCACTAAAATGCAGCATTTAAACCTCGTAATTATATAGAAAATGAGGCGTATAAATGCAAAAAGGTCTACTTTTTGAACATAAAGAACCGCCTATCACACCAGGCTGGCTACGAGCTTGGGCTCAATGATTTCCATCATCAGATGTGATCGTTATTGTTAGTGTAATCTAACGGCCGGGACCTTCACTCAAAAGCAGGCGTGTGGCACACTTGGTGTTGCTGCCCTAGTCTTCAGTCTACTTAACCTATATGCACACACTAGCTATGTTTCCATCCACCTATTTTATGCGTGTTTTACATATGCGCATAAAAAAAACGATTGATGGAAACGCCATGATGCGCATAAATTTTGAAAATGCGCCAAAAAACGTATGCGCATAACTGAATAGGATAAACTTTTAATTCGATAAGAAAAGATGCGCATAAACTACGATGGAAACACTTTTACCGCACAAATTTCAGTGTGCGCATTAAAAAAGGTCATGTGATATTGTTATAAGAGATCATGTGATGATGAAAATGTGCGTAAATGGACAAACCAGCAGGCTGAGCACACTGTAAACCATCTGAACTGTTGTTTTGGTCATTCTAAAACGCCTTACCGTTTCAGTATTAGTGTTATTATATTAATGACCTCCAGAATTAAGAGAGTCTGTGCTCCGCGTCTGACACCTTCAAACGTCACCGCGCGTTCACTGCGTGTCAGGATTGCCTTCTGAGGCGCAAGTCATTTATTAGATGAAGAAAAGATTGACGCAGCTTCTCCTACCACAGTAAATTCAATTTTCACTGTTGATATTTGGCGCCAGTTAATCAGGAAGTGACGATTTTGTTCGCTTTGACTCGTTGGATGGAAACGCTGCTTTATTCGCACGTCTTTAATGCGATAATCCAGGTTTCATTCGCATTTTTGGATGGAAACATAGCTCTATACTGCAGAAATGCAGAGAAAGAGGAAGTTTACTCATGCTTTTGCTTCTGAAGTTAACAGGAGGAGAATGTCGCTTCATAGGTGTTTGTTAAAACAGGAGTGACAAGATCAGGAGTGATGGTGGCTAGAGGCGACCAGTTCACTTCCAGCACTAATATTTCCTCATAATTCCTGATAAAAAAAAACGTAGAAACCAAGATGTCAATTTCTCTCAGTCAATAAGAAAAACAAGCAGTGGACTTTCATAGTGTTCAGTAGTGACTTCTGAACAGCAGTTTCAGTGGAGCTACAAATGCTCTAAATGTTTCCAGATGAGGAAAGAAGAGTCTTAACTAATAAAACAATCTGTCATTTTCTAAAATAATAGTAATAATAAGACATTTCTATACTTTTAACCACAAAGCTTGCATCCCAAAGCTAGTGAAAAGCCCATAGATTTGTATTTTTTGCTGAGTAAATCGATTATTCTTCATGATTATATACACACTCAATCAAACAAACACAAGCTCTTATCAGCCTTAGGGTTATCATTTAGGGTTAAAATAAATGATAAAAACCCATGATACAAGATTTTAGCTACATGTACATCGAAGTCGTGAATGTAAAACAACACGATCAACAATCGTCATGTACACTTGTTTGACGCTCCATAAATGAAACCATTAATTCATCATACAAGAAAAGAATTAAACATTAATTATACAGATAATTGTGACTCACCAACCAGACGCCACAAACACAAACAGAAGCAGAATCTGTGAAACATCTTCAAGAACTCTTTCAGTCCGCAGATATGAAAGACAAACTCTTCATAATGGCTTCAGTGATGAGCTGACAGATGCGCTGGTGTGAGGCTGCTCTGTATAAAGTCATCTGAAACTCTACTGTCAGCTAAAATAACATCTTTCAGTGTTGATGCGTGTCGTCATCTAGCACTTTTGTGGCTGATTGACACACACTGCTTTTGCAAACCTTTCTGAGAAGTGACTGAATATGACGTATTTTTCTCCGAACACCGTAAACAAACTGTACATATATTTCCTTCTTAGCAAATAGTAGTTTGGACGCTTTATGGATTGTTTCCTTACAGTATATCTATATATAATAAAAGACGCTCAGCTTTGATGGCAGAAATAAAATAATTTTGCTATGCTAACTTTTGAATGCTACTGTTACTGTTAATTTGGTACAGTAAGCACCTCCTCAGAACATTTCTTGAATTTCTTCAAACATGGACCCAGGAACCAACACTTCATACTGTGGGTATTATTGCACTAACATCCCCCCAGTTAGGGGAAGTCTGTCAGACAAAACTGATTCATATTAAAAAGCTCACAAAATGGCTGCAACTAAGAGGCGGACTTACATGGTGGTTACTGCCAATCTGCAGGTGACCCAGATGGCTTCCTTTTCCAAGTCTGCTCCTGTTATAGTTCCTATAGTTGTTGCTGTTCTTGAATTGCCATCATCTGAGTCACAACAATGACCACCACCTCCTGAGTTGCAGAGCTGTGACTGCCAGAGCTGTGACTGCCAGAGCTGCCACCACCTCCTCTAGAGCTGCCAGATCCTCCGTCACTGCAACAGCTTTTAGATCCTCCAGGGGTGCCAGATCCTCCCGAAGCCCACAAATGGCCAGAGCCACCACCTGAGTCCCATGAATGACCAGAGCCACCACCTGAATCCCGGAAATGGCTGCTAGAGTTGTGTGACGTCCCAGAGCCGTGTAATTCCCAGTGCCGCCTGACCCATGTGGCATCACAGTGTCACAGAGCCAGTGTCACAGAGTCCCAGTGTCACAGAGTGACAGAGCCGGTGACTATTCAGTGCCACCAGAGACATGTGACCCTTCAGTGTTTTCTGAACCAGAGCCTCCTGACCCACTGGGGTTATATAAACTGCCAGTGCCGCCTGAACCAATGCCTTCTGACCCACTGGGGTTATATGAACTGCCAGTGCCTCCTGAACCAAGCCTTCTGACCCACTGGAGTTATATGAAGTGCCAGTGCATCCTGAACCAACGCCTTCTGACCCACTGGGGTTATATGAACTGCCAGTGTCCCCTGAACCAGAGCGTCCTAACCATCTGGGGTTAAATGAACTGCCAATGCCTACTGAACCACACCCTTCTGACCCACTGGGGTTATAAGAACTGTCAATGCCCCCTGAACAAGAGCCCCCTGACTAACTGGGGTTATATAAACTGCCAGTTTCTCCTAAGCCAGAGCCTCCTGAACAACTGAGGTTAAATGAACTGCCAATGCCTCCTGAACCAAAGCCTTCTGATCCACTGGACTTATCTGAACTCTCAGTGCCTACTGAATAAAAGCTCCACGCTCCAGGTACACCTCCGCTGCATGGTCCTGGCCCTCCGTCCCTTATAATTTTAAGGTGATGATTTGCACACAATGAACACTAGATTTTTTCATAACTAATCTTCATCACTGAACTTGAAGTAAATTTTGTAATGCCTACCATGCTAGTAGTCAAACAGTGCTTTAAAATTTAACCAATGCACTTGAGCAAGCACTTAATTTTATTGAAAACACAGTGATTATTAATAGTGTCAAGATTTTATCGTTTCAACACTGAAACACATACCGCTGAAATCTTCTGTTTAACAAGTTGGCTTGACAACAGCAACATGGCGGAACCATTTGTGAGTGCTGCATCTCGTGTTTTCAGATGCAAAAGCTTCTTAGTTGCTGCACTGCTGTGGTCTTTTCTCTCTAATTTAACTAACACATCTGGACTGACTATTCGCCGTGAAAGAGCATGAACCCAACCGTGACTCCTGTACAGTGATGGTTCAGGACGAATACAGGAATCATTACACACCTATTGGAAAGGAATTTACCGTTCAGTTTATTTTACTATTTGACCAGATGAGAACATTAAAACTTATTTACATCGTCTCCAGATCTTCACTATTAGTGACATCTTCTGCTTCTGTCTGAGGAGAGAACCATCAAAATATATGAGTCAAAATGAACATATAGCATTTATGGCCTGTTTCCACTGAGGGCTATGATCCGGTTCAGTACAGCACTCGTTTTTTGTCTTGTTTCCACTGCCCAAGGAACAAAAAAAGCTAAACGTACCACTTTTTAGGTACCCTTTCCAAAGCATGACTTTGACCGCAACTTTCAAGTGCACCATTCGGCAGTGGAGACACAAACCTGATAAAGGTGAACTGTCAGTGGAAACAAGACTTAAATATTACACTAGACTTCAAAACAAATGTTGTGTGAATGTTGCTCTGCTGAGCTGTTTTACTCCTCCAGAGGCTCGACATGATGAAATAAAACATGACGAGACTCTTGAACTGAAGAGTGAGAAAACTTTATTGATAAAGACAAACAATGACATCTGACACATGCTCAGTAGAGTAAGATCTGTCTTATTTCAGAGAAATATAAACAAAGTTGTAGCTGCACTGGTCTAAATAAAATGATAGCCACGCTTCATACTGATGTCTTTGCTCTTTATTTGTTTTCTCTCTCTCTCTCTCTCTCTCTCTCTCTCTCTCTGTTTGCAGTAGACACCGTGAAAACTACAAGAAATAAAACATGTAACATTTAAAATATGCATTTCTCAGAGTCCTTTTCACAGTCTCTCACTTAAATGTCCACTGATATGCATATGAACATGTGCGACAACTCTGAATCCAGTAACATCAGTCTCTACACACAACATCATTCATGTAAACTCACATATTACAACAATATACATAAATCTTACAGAATTAAAACATAAATTACCGTGTGCGCCCTCTTAGACCATGCAGATTAATGAACTCTCTCTCATGCTTTATCGTTGGCTTCTTTCTTCCACCATGTCAGTTTCACCCATAATGCAATGGTCTCGCACTTCACGTAACTCAAAACATGTGATCTGGTATGCTCCAATAGCAACTCTTTCTTTTAAACCCGCAACAACTCAATTTCAAGGGTGCACATTCTCCGTTTTGCATTATTGCATATTATAAGTTTACAACAGAAATTTACATACAAATTCTAACAAATTAATTTTAGTTTATAACAAAAAACACAAGTGTACACAACTTTGAGAAAAAGTGTCCTTGGCATTTACACTCCCACCAAATTACTGTAATTTATGATGAACTTTACGTAAATGTTTAAATAAATTGCGGAATTTCACAAACTAAATATAAGAACAATATCTCTCTGACTTGTGGTTCAAGACTACTAGTTAAACTTGTGACATTTTTAAAACTCAAGATTAGATGTTACTTCAGATTTACTTTTTCTCTACAAGTACCACTAGTTTATGAATGGGACGTTCAAGAATTGACGGATTGGTCAGTCGTTGACCCTTTTCCCCTAACTTTCTATTTCCTATTTGAATTTTGGCCTTTCGCACCAGTTCGTCTTCATCTGCACAAACATCAAGGACTTTTCCAAGTCTCCATTCATTTCGGGGAAGCTCTTCCTCTTTGACAATGACAATATCTCCAATCTTTATGTTTCGTCTTGGAGAGTGCCACCGTTGTCTAAGGGTGATGTTTGCCAGGTATTCCGTCCTCCATCTACTCCAAAATTGCTGTGTCAGATATTGTACTCTCCGCCACCTTTTCCTCGCATACAGGTCTTCTGGTGCAAATTTCCCAGGTGGAGGCAAAGGGACAGAGGATTTCATAGTGAGTAAATGGTTTGGGGTAAGCGGCTCTAGCCCCTTGGGATCACTGATTGTATCTGTGGTGAGTGGGCGACTATTTATGATTGACATGGCTTCATAAAGGAAAGTTCTCAAAGAAGCATCATCCAGTCTTCCTACACTCTGGAGAAGAACAGAGTTTAGAACATTTCTAATAGTCCTGATCTGCCTTTCCCAAACTCCTCCCATGTGACTGGCATCAGGTACATTCAAAACGAAGTCACATTGCTTTTGGGATAGGTAAGCAGTCAATCTCTCTTTGTCCAATTCTTTCAAAGCCTTTGTCAGCTCGTTTTTCGCCCCGACAAAATTTGTCCCTTGATCTGATCTGATTTCTCTTACAGCTCCACGAATTGCTATGAAGCATCGCAAGGCATTTATAAAGGCATCTGTGGTGAGATCTTCCAGCATCTCTATGTGGATTGCTCTTGAAGAGAAACAGGTGAATATAAGACCGTATCTCTTAAGCTCTTTCCGTCCTTGTTTACAGAGAAATGGGCCAAAGCAATCCATCCCACTGTATGAGAATGGTGGAGAGGGGTCAACACGATTAGCAGGAAGATCTGCCATCATCTGCGTCTCTGTTGGTCTGCGAGCTCTTCTACATATAACGCACTGTTTAATGTGGTTCGCCACAACTTTGCTGCCACCAACAACCCAGTAACCGTTAGCTCTCAGTTCATTAAGGGTCTGTCCTCTGCCTTGGTGCTGAGTCTTTTCATGACAGTACTTGATGATGAGACGGGTGACCACGCTATCTCTCGGAAGGACTGCTGGGTGTTTCAAATCAAGAGGTAAGGAAGCTTTCTTTAATCGCCCTCCCACCCTAAGAACACCATCTTGAAGCACTGGGTCAAATTGGAACAACGGATGTCTATGTGGCAATTTATTATGCCTCAGTATTTGTATTTCATCTTTGAAAGCATCTCTTTGTGCCAGTTTTATGAGCATGATGCTTGCATTCCTCATGTGTTCAACATTTATGGGTTTAGCTGTTTTGTCTCTAGCTAGTTGCTGGATACGAGCAACAACTTTTATTGCAGTGTGCCATTTCGAAAACCGACTAAACCTCTCCAGAAAATGATCATCTTCATTTGCTACATCTGTTTGTAGCACTTGCGTTGTCCTGATTTCGGGATCACCAACCAGAAGCTCAGGAGTTGTGTTTGTGGTAACAATTTCTCTTTCCCAGAGAAATGCAGGTCCTTTGAGCCAATTTGAAGTGATCAGCTCTGACACCTTGAGGCCCCTGGACGCGTGATCTGCAGGATTTTGTTCCGTGTTTATGTAGTGCCACTGCGCAGGGTTAGTCGTCTCTCTAATTCTTTGGACTCGATTCGCTACGAAAACATGAAATCTACGGGCTTCATTGTTAATGTAGCCTAAGACTACCTTTGAGTCGGTCCAGAAATATTCTTGGTCAATTTTGAGCTCCAGCTCCTCCTTTAACATGCTACTGACTGCAGAAGAGATTACTGCAGCTGTTAACTCAAGCCTGGGTATGGTCACAATTTTGGTGGGTGCGACCCTTGCTTTGCCAATGACAAAAGAACAGTGCACTCTATCTTCACTCAGCATTCGGATATATGAGCACTGACCATAGCCATGGCTACTCGCATCTGAAAAGTGATGGAGTTCGGTCCTCTGAACTGTTCCTAGATGTTCAGGAGCAAAACATCTTGCAATCTGGAGATTGTGCAGGTTGTTCAATTCATTTAGCCAGCTACTCCATTGCGGCATTAACTCTTTGGGGATTGGGTCATCCCATTCAATGCCCTTTTGGCACATTTCCTGTAGTACTTTCTTTCCTAATAGAAGGACAGGAGCCAGGAAGCCTAACGGATCAAACACTGATGCTACGGTTGAGAGGATTCCTCGCCTTGTTGCTGGTTTCTCATCCAGGGCTACTTTAAATGAGAATGTGTCATTAGCTACACTCCACTTTACTCCCAACACAGTCTGATCTGGGAGTTCATTCGAACTAAGCTCCACTTCCTGAGCTCCGCTGGCTTGTTCACTGACAGGGATAGACTCCATTACCTTTTTGTTGTTCGAAATGAACTTGTGTAGACGCAATTTCCCCTTTGCACACACATTTCGGGCTTCTTCGACCAGTTTTATAGCCGTTTCGACATTTTCCACACTAATGAGCCCATCATCAACGTAGAAATTACTTTTGATGAAACTGGCTGCTGCAGGATACTCTCTTTCATTTTTCCATGCAAGATACTTCATTCCATAATTTGCACAGCCAGGAGAGGATGCTGCTCCAAAAAGGTGGACTTTCATGCGATACTCCTTTGGCTCTGATCTTGTATCACCATTTTCCCACCACAGGAACCGTAAGTAATCTCTGTCCTCCTGGCTTACATGGAACCTATGAAACATCCTTTCCACATCACAGATAATTGTGATCGGATACTTCCGGAACCTGCAGAGTACTCCTGTTAACCCATTAGTCAGATCTGGTCCTGTTAGCAAGTAATCATTCAATGCGGTGCCACCATATTTGGCGGAGCAGTCGAACACAACTCTGATCTTCTCTGGTTTTCTTGGGTGATATACCCCCTGGTGAGGAATATACCAGACATTTCCTGTCTTGGGTTGGTGCTCAGCTCTCTCTGCATCACCATCCTTAATGACACCTTCCATGAATTTAACATAATCATCCTTGAACTTGGTGTCTTTCTCGAATCTTACTTTCAAACGCTTCAGTCGCACCAAAGCCAGCTGCTTATTTTCAGGTAACTGTGGGCGTGTCTTAAAAGGGAGAGGCATTTCAAGGTGTCCCTCTGAGTTCTGATTAATCTTCTCATTTAGAAGTTGTGTGAACTGTATATCATCTTGTGATATGCTCCTTTCCCCTGGACTTGTATCTCTAAAGTCTGATTCAAGGGCTCTGATGACTGATGTAGGTGTCAGTATTGGGAGTTCTTTAACTGCAACACGATGGCACAGACCTGTAACTTCAGTGGACATTGCAATCTGTGGTGAACTGCCAACTATGCTCCAACCCAAGTCGGTCCGGATGGCAAACGGTTCTTCATCTCCTCCTGTGATAACTTGTCTTGGTGCCAAGGCTCTTGAGCAATCATAACCTATCAAGAGTCCGACCTTACAGTTTAACAGCGTTGGAATATCCTGAGCAATTTTATTCAAATGACTCCATCTTCTAGCGGTTTCAGGAGTAGGAATGTGGGAAAGTTCAAGTGGAATGAAGTCTCTGGTATAGGCAGGTGGCAAACTGATTAGGCCATGGGAGCTAAACCCCCTAACTCTGAGCCCACAAACTCTTTCACTTTGAACAACGGAATCTTTTCCCATCATTGTGGTAAGCTTTAACTTTACTGGCTCTGAAATTGCCCCCATCCTCTCACATAACTCTTGGTCTACAAAGGTGTTGCTGCTCTGCGTATCTAAAAGAGCGTAAACTAAGGTCTCTCTATCAGGAGTGGAAGTTGAAGAAATCCATACAGGTACTATCATTGATGTACTCCCACCATCACCACTGTCTACGCAACAGGAAAGGGAAGATGTGCTTTGATCTGCTTGCATAGTGTGCGAAACTGTTACTGCTGAACAAGGGCGGTCTTCGTGAAGGGGTGTTGGATGATGTTTCTTGCATATACTACAAGTAGCTTTGTTTCTGCAATCCTTCGAATTGTGTCCTCTCCTAAGACATCCAAAGCATAGGTTATTGTCTAATATGAACTTTCTCTTGTCCTCCACAGACTTACTGGTGAACGTTTGACATTTGTGGATGGAGTGACTTTCTCCACAACACCTGCAAGTGACTGGGTTTAAACATGAAGGCGCAGTGATGACTTTATTGGGTCTGTTTGCATCGACTGAGTTGCTTACTCCAACACTGTATGATTTTGACACAATTCTTGACTTATCTGATGCTTTTACATTAGTGATGAATGCATTAGCCTTTGAGCGCTTGACTTCTCTAGATGGTTTTTCTTCAGAGAGCTTCAGTGCATGAAAGGATGTTACAGGGTTGCATGCTATTTCTGCTTCCTGTGCCATGAATTCAGCAAACTCCTTGAAAGTGGGATATTCCTCTAACTGTTTCAGCTGCATTGTCACATGGCGATTCCAACGAGACGTCAGCCAATCAGGGAGTTTTTGTAGCATTTTTCGATTTTCTTCACAGTCGTTCAACACCTGTAGTCCTTTTATGTGTGGCATAGCATTACTGCATGCTGTGAGAAAATCACTGAATTGTCTCAATTTAACAGACTCTCTTGAACCAATCTTGGGCCAGTTATTCAGTTTTTCTCTAAATGCACACTGAATCACAAATGGATGGCCATATCGCGAATTCAGTGCTTTCCATGCTTGATCATAGGCTTCATCATCCTTTCTATAGAAACTTCCTTCCAATACAGATTGTGCTTCTCCACTGACATATTTCTGAAGGTAGAACAATTTATCTGCTGGATTTGTACATCGCTGTTCAATTAATGCCTTGAAACTTGTTCTCCACTCTAAGAACTTGAGTGGATCCCCTGAGAAAACTGAGGGCTCAGGTGTAGGAAGTTTGCTGAGAACTATTGTGTTATGCAAGGCTTGTACTACTGATGCTTCAGCACTTGTATGGCTTGTCTGTTTCTTGTTATCTGTTTTACATGATTGTTCTTCTTTAATTTTCTTAGAAGATGCTGGAGGACAATTGGCTACCTCAATGCTTGCTGCTCTACTTTCACTACTGGACTCACCCGAGTCAGCTTCAGAATATACCTTGAGCTTCGCAGCTATAATTTGAAGATCTCTCTCATTCTCCAGTCTTTTAAGTTCTAGCCTTTGAGTAGCAATAGCCTCCTCCATCTTCATCTCTGCTTGCTTTGCAGCCAACTGAGCGGCACACTCTGCTTTTTTTGCAGTGATGCTTTGCTGAGCTGATGAGCAGCTTGAATGGTGACTACAAACAGACTTGGAGCTTGTGTTTGAAAATATTGACTGAGCATACTCTTTGTCAAGCACCATGTGAATTCTTGCATTTTCTGCATAATCATCAAATTCCTCTTGACCCACTTCACTCATACGCACGTTCATAAGCCCCATCATATCTGCTGTTACTGCTATACAGGAATCCATTTTTCTTCTAACCCCAGTAGAAGGAACTGATTGAGATCTTATAAGCTCATACGCAGTTTTTACTTGAGCTACCATACCTTCTACACTATCCATCAAGTCACTTAAGTCTTGGTCAGAGCACTCACCCTTAAGTTTGGTACGTGTAGCTTTAACTTGTTCTTTCCATCTTTCATACAGCTTGATAAATTTCTTCTCATTTTGAAAAACTTCTTGCTGCTTAAGCTCCAGCATTTTTGGGGTTAAGTTTCTCTCCCGTGAGGATTTCCTGGTTTCATCTCTTCTTGAAATGGCAGCAGTGGGTTCTATCATTGCTGTTTGAAGTGCCTGTATCTTATGATGTATTTCACCTATGAGTGACTCTAATCTTTCCCTTTCAGCATTATTTGTTTGAGATTCTAACTGTTCATTTAACCTAGTTAACTCTGCTTGAATTATCTCAATTTGCTCACTTGTTTCACCACATTGTGATTTTTCTCCATGGACTGACATTGTAAATATTACAGCATAACACTTTAGTATATGCTTACTTAACTGTTACTTAACTGACTGTACTTAACTATTAAATCAAAAATAACCATAGAAACATCCACAACAATGTCACTGGTAAAGCATAAACAACAGTCAACTGTTCCTTTTTTTTTTTGAATGTTCATAGAAATGTACAGATAGCACAGTCAAATATCTTCAATGTTATAAACACTGTACTCTAAAGCCTGTAAAAAGGATACTTGCAAGGCTGTATTTTACTTGGATGACTGTCGCCCTCTTGAGGTTAGTTCGCAGTACTTCCTCAGCTTAACAGCTGTGCAATGGCAAGCCTCTGCTCTGACGCGATCTCTGCACAGGCGATCGTGACGTCCTTTACCGCGCGAAACTCCCGCGATCTCGCCTCCTCTGCCGATTCGACGTCTGCTCTGCACGCGATGCTCTTGCGATCTCGCCTTCTTTGCCAATTCGACGTCTGCTCTGCACGCGATGCTCTCGCGATCTCCCTCTCTGTCAATCCGACGACGTCAGTTCTGCACGCGAAGCCCTCGCGATCTCTCTTTCTCTGGAAATCCGACTGGCACCGTTCCACACTCGAAGCTGTCAGCTTTGCTGGCGTTACGTTTTCACTGTAGCTGCACTGGTCTAAATAAAATGATAGCCACGCTTCATACTGATGTCTTTGCTCTTTATTTGTTTTCTCTCTCTCTCTCTCTCTCTCTCTCTCTCTCTCTCTGTTTGCAGTAGACACCGTGAAAACTACAAGAAATAAAACATGTAACATTTAAAATATGCATTTCTCAGAGTCCTTTTCACAGTCTCTCACTTAAATGTCCACTGATATGCATATGAACATGTGCGACAACTCTGAATCCAGTAACATCAGTCTCTACACACAACATCATTCATGTAAACTCACATATTACAACAATATACATAAATCTTACAGAATTAAAACATAAATTACCGTGTGCGCCCTCTTAGACCATGCAGATTAATGAACTCTCTCTCATGCTTTATCGTTGGCTTCTTTCTTCCACCATGTCAGTTTCACCCATAATGCAATGGTCTCGCACTTCACGTAACTCAAAACATGTGATCTGGTATGCTCCAATAGCAACTCTTTCTTTTAAACCCGCAACAACTCAATTTCAAGGGTGCACATTCTCCGTTTTGCATTATTGCATATTATAAGTTTACAACAGAAATTTACATACAAATTCTAACAAATTAATTTTAGTTTATAACAAAAAACACAAGTGTACACAACTTTGAGAAAAAGTGTCCTTGGCATTTACAAAAGTATTCAAATTGTACCTGCACAATTATAAAGCTACAAAACAGGAACATGAAACAATTCTATTGTATATAAAAGGTAATTAGTAAAGCCTGTTACTGAACTAAATGAAAGCAAAGCGTTGTGTTTTAATTATGCTGTTGTATTTATAACAAACCCTCACATGAGCTGCATCAGAATCATCAGGTTCATCTAAAATCTTTCAAAATAAATGAAGATGAAATGACTGAAAGCAGTTCTCTGACATCATCATTCAGGTTTGTGATGCGTCAATATGTGCTTGATCTTGTTCAGCTCTTCTGGATCTGATGTCATAAAGCACAATAATGACAATAGCCACGCCCACCAGAGCAGAGAGGACCAATCGGATCGCAGCTTCAGTAGGACCACAGCAGTGAACAGAGTCTGAGGAACAAACACATCAAACTGAGCTCAGATCAGTCAATAAAGCTTCATATCAGCACTGCCATCCACTAATATCAGCTCTGCTGTACCTGAACATGTGGGACAGAGTTGACTGATGTCCAGATGTTGAGTCTGGTTGCTGATGGTGTTGTTGATCACACAGCTGTAGGTGTTGTTCTCCTGATATTCCACCTCCAGAGGTAGAGAGAGACTGATGCTGAGATCAGACACACTGATGCTGGACAATAAACTGTTTCCTTTGTACCAGGAGAGACTCACAGCGCTCACATTCACCACTGAACACAGCACTGAACAATACTGCACTGATGAAGATGAGGATGAAGAACATTGAGAAGAGTTGAAGATGAGGACAGGAACAGGCAGAGCTGAAAACACCAGAGAATAAAGAGAAATGAGGAGGAATCAAGAGACTGAAGTAGACAAGACCCATCCACAGTAGAGCATTGAACAACATCTAATATAGAGTCTGAACAGCATTTGAGTTTAATCTGGATTAAAGATGAAACAATAAAACAACATTTAAATGATCAGACATTAGTGTAGATCTGTTCCTAGATAAATATAACCTGTGACACCAATATTAAACTCACCGACAGTGAGAATGAAACTCATTTTTCTCTTATAGTTGAACCATAGTTTATAAACTCCAGCATGTTCAGTTCTGGTGTCTGTGATGGTCAGAGATCCAGTTTTATTGTCCAGTTTCAGTCTGTCTCTGAATCTCCCATCAAGAACATCAAATACAGAGAATCTGTTGGTCTGTTTATTGATTTCAGCTATTAAAGTGTCTCTAAACCACCACTGAATCAGACCATCATTCTTCAGTTCAGAGACACCAGGGTTTATAGTGACTGAATCTCCCTCCTTCACTGATATTTCATCTGCATCAACAAACACACAAAAAGGGGTTTTGTCGTAAGATCATTAAAACTCTATTGTTGTTTCTGAAAGTTGATTTTAATATAATAAAACAGCAAAATACATAAAAAACTTTTTTAAAAAAGAGTTTGGATTAACAAAAGAAACCAGACAAAGCACATTTATATCTCACCATAAAAAGTGAGATGGAACAAATCATCAATATAGTTGGTCTGTAGTTTATAAACTCCAGCATGTTCAGTTCTGGTGTCTGTGATGGTCAGAGATCCAGTTTTATTGTCCAGTTTCAGTCTGTCTCTGAATCTCCCATCAAGATCTTTATCATATACAAAGAATCTGTTGGTCTGTTTATTGATTTCTGCTATTAAAGTGGCTTTATCTCCAAACCTCCACTGAATCTGATCATCATTCTTCATTTCAGTAACACCAGAGCTCAGAGTGACTGAATTCCTCATTTTCACAGACACTTCTTTACTCTTTCCTGTATCACCAAACACACAGAAACAGAAAGAGATCATGATTAACAGAGACAGATTAAGACGGTCATTTTATCACATGCTTTACTGTTGTTTAATGTGAACACGCAGTTAATGAGTTTATTGTCATTAACTGCAACTGAATTACATTAACTGAATTACATTAACTGAATTACATTTGAATTGATATCTTAAAACAACAAAAGCAGGTTTGGGTTAAAATCTTTCTTTGTGCTGATGAAAATATAAATCAGATCAAACTAATATTTAACTCACCGACAACAACAAGTTTAACAGAGTTGATTTCAGAGTTGGTCTGTAGTTTATAAACTCCAGCATGTTCAGCTCTGGTGTCTGTGATGGTCAGAGATCCAGTTTTATTGTCCAGTTTCAGTCTGTCTCTGAATCTCCCATCAAGAACATCATCAAATACAGAGAATCTGTTGGTCTGTTTATTGATTTCTGCTATTAAAGTGTCTTTATCTCCAAACCTCCACTGAATCTGATCATCATTCTTCAGTTCAGAGACACCAGAGCTCAGAGTGACTGAATCTCCCTCCTTCCGTTTTATTTTATCTTCATCATCAAACACACAATGAGAAGAACAATTATCAACATTCACATACTAAGACTTAAACTGGAACCTGCAACCATTTGTTTTTATATTATGATGCAGTTCCTAGAGAAATGGAATATTAAATGGCAAAACAAGGGGTGTGGCTTGTTTTCCTCTACTGCATGCTGATTGGATGTAGTAAAGTTGGCATTTCATTCAAAAAGATGAGGAAAAGAGTTTGGTGAGAGTTATTAAAACCTAACAGACTCCTCCTCTTCCTCACCATTACTGTTTAATGTCAAAACTGACAGCTGAAGGGGCGTGGCTGGGTATGTTAACCACGCCCAATACCTCAGGCAGACCTAATCTGAGAATTTAACTGAAAAAACAGGAAGTGCATTTTCAGATTTTAGTTAAAGATTTGAAGACCAAACTATTCTTTTTCTTGATGACACGCACAGATGAATTGTAAACCTTAAAACTAGCAACGTGAGCTAACAAAATCAATATGGTTAGTTTTAATTGGGACTTTAAAATGAATATAATAAAACAACAGAAGAGAGACACCAATGCAACATTTAATGTGGATTAATATCGTGCTTAGTGATTGAAAAAATTAAGCAGCTAAAACAAATATTCAACTCACAAGAGACTACAAGTCTGACAATAATGATCATCTGGTTAGTCTGTAGTTCATATTCTCCAGCATGTTCAGCTCTGGTGTCTGTGATGGTCAGAGATCCAGTTTTATTGTCCAGTTTCAGTCTGTCTCTGAAGCTCCCATCAAGAACATCATCAAATACAGAGAATCTGTTTGCTGTTACATTGATTTCTGCTATTAAAGTGTCTTCATCTCCAAACCTCCACTGAATCTGATCCTCATTCTTCAGTTCAGTGAGATCAGGGCTCAGAGTGACTGATTTGCCCCCCAACACTTGATAATAATAATAATCAAGTCCACCTGCAGAACAGAGTTTGTCAGATTAAAGCTTTAAATCACATGATGTTGATCTCTAAAACACTTTGAATCATTCAGATGAGAAGTGAATATTATTCTGAAGGTAATGATGATATTGTTGTTCAGTTTTGACCTTCATATTAATTTGATTCAATGTAATCTCTAATAACAGATCTTCAGTTATTTCTAGATCAGAGAATCCACTTTCTTCATCATCTCAGCTCATTCAGAGTAAAAAAGGAGACTCTTCTGCTGTTCTTCAGGTCTGAGATGATGAGTTTTATGCAACACTGTGACTCTATTTGCTGTAGTAGTCTGTCACTGCCCGTCATTGGGCCCCTAATTTTCACTCTTTCCCCCCAATAGCGAGTGACAGTGATGGTTAGCGACCGAATATTGGCGTGTCGAGTGACGTGACAAAGCTGCAAATGCTTTAACTTCCTGCAAATGAAGAGCTTTCGTGAGCATCACTAGAACACACGTGATCCTCTCTCAGCTCCTGGTTGTATTCTCTATGCTGTAGATCCACACAGTCCAGTGTTTGCAGCAGATAAATAGCCGCAATCACAGACAACACACTTTTTTCCTTGTTTATCTTTGTATTTATCATTTATATTTCATGTTTTACCTTCACAATGTTTATCTTCAGCTGTATGTTAACTCATTGGCTATCAGTGAATGAATACCAGTCTACTTGATTATGGTTACAACTGAGCTGCCTTAGTGTATGCGGCGGTATCTGCAATACCTGTATAATATTACCAATAATCTGACCAATACCTGTATAATATTACCAATAATCTGTCAATCTCAAATACAGCTTGTTTAAGCCTGGCTCACACTGTAATAACAGTGATTAGTAATATTCCTTTATGATTACAGCTTGTCAGACTGTACAAACAAAACCGCCTTGACGGCAAATCTATGCCAAAAAGAAGAGTGCACAGGTGATGTGAACCAAGAGACGATAACAGAATTACACACTCAAAAACTTTTTTAATGTTTTGCCAGCCTTGGGGTGGGGTTTGGTTTAATTGTTATCTCTAATGCTATTGATTGCCTGCCCTTTTCCAGAAGTTAGCTTGGATTTTCCATATCTCACATTTGGGGCCCTATCATATATGCAATATGGCGCCAGGTACAACGAATGCGATTTTTTGCTATTTTCAGAGCAGCGCAGTTATCATTTTCACTTTTTGTGCCACATTGTTTAAACAGCAAATCCATTTGTACTACTTTGTGGACTCATGGGTGTGCTGGTCTGAAAAAGAGGTGTTAAGGACCGTGCCAAAATAGACAGCGCCATTGACCAACTAAACACTGCTCTAAAGTCAATGACACAGAGTTTTTTTTTATTTAAAGAAGACATCAGTGTTATGCGGGTCCAAAACACACATACACAATGCTTAATACACACAGCAATACACAAATATCTTTACATATAAAAAAATATATATTAAAAAGGCCCTCCCAGGCCTTCTTCACCTCGGGAAGGCTTTGAAATTGTCAGGATTCTGCCACTTTGGTTTCGTCAATTCTTGTTTTCAGACACTAGTCCTGTCCTGTCTAGTATGTTGTTCTTAGCTTGGGTTTTCTCAGGTCGAGCACTTCTGTTCTTATCCTGTTCTTGTCTGTCTTTTGTATAAGCGCCGTCTTGGCTGCACTCGGGCCCGGGCATGCTCGGGATATGCAGTCTCGTCCTGGTGTGTGTTTTGTTCGCGGCATGGTGTTTTCGGTTTCAGAGCTCAAGTCTAGTTGGTTTTGGTTTCAGTTGGCTCCGGGATCAGAAACATGCATGTCGCATGTGAGTACACAGTCGGTGTTTTCATTTATCGTGTGCTTGTGTCTTCTGTTTGTGTTGGTGTTGTGTAAGCATGTGGCTTCATGTTTACATTGTGGCCGCTTGCTGTAGTGTTTTGTTTAATGTGAACACGCAGTTAATGGGTTCTCTCATTGGCTCTGTGTTCGAGTCCTGTTTTCTCATGAGGACATGGCTTGTATTGTCTCTGTGTTGTGCTTTCCGGTCTATTGTCTAGTCCCACACTCGTTATTTCATTATTAATTTATTTAGTGCACCTCTCTGTTAATTTTTTCTCCTTTATAGTCTCCACATGTCTGCTGTACTGTCGCCTTGTCCAGTCCTGCTCTACCCTTCCAGCCCGGTCTAGTTTGTTTTTGTTTCTTTTTGTTAATGTTTCCCCCTCAGGGTTGTTTCTCGTGGTGTCCCTCAAGGTGGCGTCCCTTTTTGGTGGTGGTGGTGGGGGGGAGGAGGGGTAAGGGGAATCTAGTGTCAGGATTCTGCTACTTCTGTCTTGTCAATTCTTGTTTTGGTTGCAGTCCAGACATTAGTTATGTCTTGCATGTAGTGCTCGGCTCAAGTTTTCTTGGGTCAAGCACTCTTATCCCGTCATTGTCTATCTTCATTTTTGTTTGAACATCATCTTGGTTGTGCTCAGGCCATGCTAGGGATTTGCACTCTCGTCCTGGTGTTTATTTTGTCAGTGGCATGCTGTTTTATTCTCATCACCTCAACATGCATGTCACATGTGTGAGTGCACTGTGAATATTTTATTTATCGTGTACTTGAGTGTACACGAGCGTTCTGTTTCACCTTGGTGTTGTGTGAAGCACATGGCTCCATGTTTACATGTTGGTCACATGCTTTAGTGTTGTTTAATGTGAACACGCAGTTAATGAGTTTTCAATGGCTGCATGTTCTAGTCCCGTTTTACGTGAGCACATGGCTTGTGCAATTTCTTTGTGTCATGTGCTCTCCTGTCTATTGTCTAGTCCCACCCTCCTTCTTAACTCATTATTAGTTTATTACATTCACCTGTTTGTTTGCCAATTATTTCTCCTTTATAATCTCCTCATGTCTGCTGTCCTGTGCCAGTTTGGCGTTGTTAGTCTAGTACAGGGGTGGCGAACCTGTTTGGCATGATGAGCCAAAAAAAAAACTTTATCACTGCAAAGAGCCACACAACAGATGCGCAAACAACAGTATATCTGTCAGATTTGAAGCCTTAAAATGTGACAACGAAGTCTGGCATATCAAGCAGAATGGCTTTCCATTTCTTTCAACAAAAAAATATAAATCCTCCCATTCAGATAAAAATGTTCTGCGCTCATCTTCGTATTTACGCTTAGCTGTACGCTTTCCTGACTCTGCCATGACGATTGATATTAAAGAACTGCACGTCACTCGTGTTGCGCCCCAATCACACGGGTCTTCAGTGTCAACCCTTGACTGAAGGCGTGTCTGAAGTAAGAGCTGAAATGATCGTCATAGAAGCGTCAGAAAATGAAATTCAGTCAGCAATAGGCCACTGTCTAGCAGGTGTATTTGCATACAGCGATCTGATTGGCTGACGCGTCCGTTGGCGCTTGAAAAGTTGAGCTACTCCCAGCTTCTGCAGCGAGCAACGCTGAAGCCCCGTGTGAATGGGGCATTAGTCAATTGGTTAATGTATGTTAAATCGCGCGAGAGGTTGAGCCGCACAAGAGCAGTAAAAGAGCCGCAAGCGGCTCGCGAGCCGCGGGTTCGCCACCCCTGGTCTAGTATCTTGTCTTGTCTGGTCCATTCCAGCTCTTCCCTGCCAGCCCAGTTAAGTCTTGTTTTAGTTAATGTTTTCCTCCTCGGGGTTGTTTTAGTTGTCTTTTTGTTTAATTTTTATTATGAACAAATACCTCTTTTGTATTGCATTTAAATTCTCGCTCCTTTTCCCCAACCGTGACAGAAATCCAGCTCTGTTGTAGTCAGTTTATTCAGCATTTGTTGAACATTATTAGTAGTGTTTATTATATGCATTTTTATTTTTGTTTTAATGAAAACAAGTTTTGATTCGTCCACCTGTCGGGTTTTATTATTGTTCATTTGAACTGTACATACCCACTGCACATGGACATTTCTAATTATGTACACACCCACTGTACATATACATTTGTAATTATGTTTATCTATCTGCACACTTCTGATTACTAATAGCAACCTGTACATATATTCATTTATTGTAAATCTGTTCATAGCTAATACAACCTGTATATAATGTTGATAGTACATCCATCTGTAAATATTACCATAGTTTTTCTATAACTGCACTTTATAACTTATACCTGTATCCTGCACTTGCTGCTATTGCACTGCTGGTTAGACCTAAACTGCATTTCGTTGCCTTGTACTTGTACATGTGTAATGACAATAAAGTTGAATCTAATCTAATCTAAAAAAAATTTATTAATTTGCTGGAAATTAGAACTGAATTTAGAAATAGGTTTGAAACAAATCTCTGCGCTTAAACAAAATTACAAAATTAAATGTAATGGATTCAGATATACGTCTTAGGTAGGGGTGGGAAAAATATTGATATGCCAATTTATTGTGATTTTCCAACCACAAAACATTATTGATACTTTGTCGCCAATTATCAATATTTATCTCTATGTACAAAAGATCTGAATTATTTCTCAGTTACACTTACTGCAGCATTTACCGCTTTGACTGCAGTACTCCCAGCTGCCACCAGGTGCTTCACGTGTGGATCAACAAGCTCGCAGTCAGTGCTGTGAGACTTCATACAGTAATATGTGCTCAAACTATTTAATTCCACCAACATTTATATTAGATAAAGATATCAATAGGACATGAAGATATAATTTGAAGGTCCTTGCATATATTTAAGCCTTACAGACCTTGAGAAAGTCTTGTAGATGGTATAATAAAAAACTTTATAGGATATTAGGGAAATAAAATAAATTGTTTTTAAACGTATGACTAAATAACTGATGTTGTCCACTTCTGGAGACATCATAAGTGCACAGAGGAGTCTGTGTTCACCTCTCTGAGCATTCTGATCAGGTACTGTTTTTGAAATATTCATCTAGTAGGAATGCAGGATTATACATTAAAATAAACCAGGACGAACCATAAAATGTTTACATAAAATAAGTTGGCCAAGTAGCATCTTCCCTTTACCAACACCAGCCAACACCCCCCCCCCCCTCCCTCTCCATAACTGATCGCTTCAACAAACCCAAACCGAACACACAGACCTTTTTAATATGTAGATTAATAATCAGATCTTTGAGCTGATTCAGAATAAAACTCTAATTTGCAGGAACTGAAGTTGATCTGAACATTACCCACAGAAAACTTTCACTTCAGATAAGAATCACTTCACAATTAAAGCTAATGATGGAGCTTTTTAATCAACTATTAGAACAAATAAACACTGAATCTACTGCTGAAAGAACTGTAATAAAAGAGATTAAGAACTCACCAACCAGACGACACAAACAGAGCAAAACTAATTTGAGGAACATTTTCTTCATCAGTTGACTGAAGAGCTCAAGATGGCAGCCCTGAAAATGTCTGAACATTCTCCAGCATGAACTGAGATATTTATCTGATTTAATGTGAGCCCTCCTATAACCTGTTTCCGTTCACTCAACAATCTTCTTTAACATCATAAAAAGCTCTGATCTTACTCATTCAGATGAATTCTGGCCTTATATGGAAACTAACAGCAGAAGAGAGAAACGCCTCATGAGTGTTGATTTGATTTCTGCATCTACTGGTGTGTTATTTACTGTTGTGTCCATGATATTTGACCCTGAACTCTTATTTGACTGTTAATGGATTCACTTTCTTGATTGTAAAGTTGTGTTGTTGTTGTTGTTGTTGTTTGTTTTTTGTATGAACTGTAAAAATAAGAGGCTCATATAAACAAGAGAAATAAAGCACAGAAACACTTCAACCACAATCAACTGACATGATGACAAATGTCCAGCAGAAAGATCAAACCACATCAACAGATGAAGAAAAAAGAGCAAATATGAACACTCGACAATATTTGAACCCTAGTCTCCAATAGAGCAAAGACAGAAACAGCTTGTAAAGCGTCGAGCGCCACCTGCTGGATGAACTGTCGAGAGACTCTTATATTTGTACTTGTGGGAAAATATGTCCTTAAATAAGAAAATAACTGAAACCTCGTTTAGAGTACACACTTACTGCAAATGTACAGGTTAAATGTAGCTAATACAATCATTAAGTTAATATATTATTATCTAAACCCACTTGCTGTCAATGAATTATTGACTTGTGATGCAAAAAACTTTTGTGAACGTTTAACATTGTGCTCAAAACAACCCAGCGAGCTGATCAGTGACTGATATACCACACTTAAACATAGTCATGAAGAGTTTCAATGTAATAAGTATGTGCCTACCTTTAATAACAGCGTGTTTGTCTTTTGCTAATTAGCAATTAGCTGATAGTGTCCTGTTCTTCTCCAGGTTTCTTCACGGTGGTGAGCGATGAATCTTGATGAACATCTCAGCTCCCTCTGCTGGTGAAGATAATCATTATAGGACTGCTGTAACCTGCAACAAAGTGTGTTCATTAGTTTTTTTCAAGCAGCAACCTCCCGCTCTCCCTCGGGAAGCCAATACAGAAGTAACTGAAACTGCAATTCATCAAAATTCCGCTAGTCCTGGCTCCATAATAGAGCAAATTGCAATTGAGCCCACTGTTAGAATGGCCAACTTTACAGCAGAAAAAGGCGTTTACAGCCTGTTACAAAGAACGATTTTGGTTCATATAGCTATTATTACCCTCCATGACAACTGTGAGGGGGGTGAATTTTTTTATAACTCATCCATTTCCTTTATATTAGGTTATATTAAGTTTGCATAATTAAGGGCGTGGCCACTTGAGTGACAGCTAGGTCTCGCTGGTCACCGTCACTTCACCTCAGCTGAATCGGGCAGATTAGCCACTGATCTCGGCATATTCATCGTATTTTTGTGTTGTTTTATGTGGCTTTACACAGTCAGCTGCCTTTTGGGATTATTTCTTACAATTATCAGATGATATGGGATGCTGTGTGCACTTAATTGTGCTCACAAACCATTCACACGGCCTCCGTTTCCCATGTGAGTAAAGTTATATACTTATATACCATCTCTATAAATGTATTTGCTTTATTTAAGATCATTTATCATTAATAATTTTCTTTAGTTCATCAATAGTCTTGCATTTACTAACACAGACTATATCTGAAGTGTTTAGAAGTATTTCACGTTTTCCTCCTGTAGAAAAACGTCATAAGAACAATGTTTAGTGGCTCAATGTATTACTACAGTGTTTTTAAAAGTCTAAACACTTTATTGATATAGTGTACAGCCAAACACATGTGGTCAGAACACAAACGAGTCGCATGTAATAAAGTATCAAGCGTTTCTCCCAAAGTAAAGTCTGTCTGCCAGGTCTAAGCAAAGTGCCAGCAGGTGTCTGTAGCTCCGCTCACTCTCCGCCTCTTTGCCCTTGTTTGGTATCCCGCTGTGGGTGCGATGACACGCGAACAAAATGGCGACGGTTGGCCACGCCTACTTGTAGCTTCTTTTGCAGTGTTCAGAAAACTATGGGTGACGTCACGGATACTCCGTCCATATATTTTACAGTCTATGGTTTTTTTATAGGGTGTGTGATCGCTCTGTAAAACGGGGAAATGTCCAAGATCAGCTCGAGTTTTAAGAACACAATAATTTTATCGGCTGAATGACAACGTAAACAATTCCCTGCTGAAAAATCCAGCTTAAACAAGCCTCGGCTGGTTGGCTGGTTTTAGCTGGTTGACCAGGCTGGTTTTAGAGGGGTTTTGGCCACTCCAGGCTGGTTTCCAGCCATTTCCAGACTGGTCTTAGCTGGTCAAGCTGGAAAATGACCTGCAAAATCCAGCTAAAACCAGCTTGTTCAGCCTGGTTTAAGCTGGACATAGTTGGTTTTGGCTGGTCAAGCTGGTTTTAGCTGGTCATTTTCCAGCCTGACCAGCTAAGACCAGGCTGGAAATGGCTGGAAACCAGCCTGGAAGTGGCCAAAACCCCTCTAAAACCAGGCTGGTCGACCAGCTAAAACCAGCCAACCAGCCTAGGCTTGTGTAAGCTGGATTTTTCAGTAGGGTTAACAATGAAAGGATCTTGATAGGATGGACATCTGATCTGCACAATAATAACACGACAGGATAAAGTGTGCTAATAAGTGATCTGAAAGACCTTTACAGTCCTGTAAGTGTTAAAGAGGATAAATCAGTGAATAAGCCATCTTTTATTTCAACACACATTTAATAGCACTAATGCTCGTGTTGCAGTTTGATCTGAAATATTTCAGGGTGGAAAGATCAGCAAATGAAAATATAAAGCCATTACAAATAAATGAAGATTAGAAGTGAAATGACGTCATGATTTATGTTTGTGCAGATCATGAAGATGAAGATTTCTGCTCTGCTCAACTGTTTTACTCCTCCAGAGGGCGCTCGACATAATCAAATAAAACATCAAGAGACTACATTTAGAGAGAGAAAACTTTATTGATAAAGACAAGCAAATACATCTGACAAATGCACAGTGAAGTAAGATCTGTGTCTTATTTTAGAGAAATATAAACAATAAATCAAACTGAATCTGAAAAATAGTAACACTACAAAACAAACATGAAAAAAATTATTGTATATAAAAATGTAATACATCAAGCCTGCTGTACTTAACTAAATAAAAGCAAAGTTGTTGTTTTTTTTGTGCGTGTTTAGTCTGCTGCTGTATTTATAACAAACCCTCACATGAGCTGCATCAGAATCATCAGGTTCATCTAAAATCTTGAAATGACTGAAAGCAGTTCTCTGACATCATCATTCAGGTTTGTGATGCGTCAATATGTGCTTGATCTTGTTCAGCTCTTCTGGATCTGATGTCATAAAGCACAATAATGACAATAGCCACGCCTACCAGAGCAGACAGGACCAATCGGATCGCAGCTTCAGTAGGACCACAGCAGTGAACAGAGTCTGAGGAACAAACACATCAAACTGAGCTCAGATCAGTCAATAAAGCTTCATATCAGCACTGCCATCCACTAATATCAGCTCTGCTGTACCTGAACATGTGGGACAGAGTTGACTGATGTCCAGACGTTGAGTCTGGTTGCTGATGGTGTTGTTGATCACACAGCTGTAGGTGTTGTTCTCCTGATATTCCACCTCCAGAGGTAGAGAGAGACTGATGCTGAGATCAGACACACTGATGCTGGACAATAAACTGTTTCCTTTGTACCAGGAGAGACTCACAGTGCTCACATTCACCACTGAACACAGCACTGAACAATACAGCACTGATGAAGATGAGGATGAAGAACATTGAGAAGAGTTGAAGATGAGGACAGGAACAGGCAGAGCTGAAAACACCAGAGAATAAAGAGAAATGAGGAGGAATCAAGTGACCAAAGTGGACAAGACCCATCCACAGTAGAGCATTCAAAACCTAATAATAAACTCGCTGACAGTGAGAATGAAACTAAGCGATCGCGAGCTTCCTGGAAAACGGGAAACCCCTGACACTTTTAGGCGGCCTCGTAAAACAACAACAGGACATGGCAGATTTTGTTCTTCTTGACTTTGTGGCTGTTTATCAAGATGACGACAAGGTTTGTTTTAGCTAGGATTAACCCATGCTTGTTTTTATATGTATATATTATTACGGTGTGATGTCGCGCCTGTGTATTTAAAAATGGCGGTTTCTTTGTTTTCATTCTTCGCTTGTGTATACGTGAATGATGACTCTGTAAATCAATAGCGTTCAGCTGCGCATCTAGCTCTGCCTTTTGGTACCCTTTTGTTGTGCTAGGTACCCTTTGCACAGGGTAGCCAAAAAGTGATACAGTACGGTTCACTTTTAGGTATGATAAAATCGTACAGAAGCGAACCGTACCGTACCACTCAGTGGAAACGGGCAACAATAATGCAACATGGGAAATTACACATGAAGCAGAATTGGCAATGCAGAGGGACAAAATACATTGCGGACATGAAAGAATGTGGTGCATTCAGCGATCTACCCTCCTGTCATACTGTTACGCAGATATGGTACGATACGGTACAGTTCAGTATGGGTCGCCTTTACCAGGCTTGTGTCTCCACTGCCAAAGGCTACCAATGAAACCCTTTTTGTAGACGTGGCATACAACAGAAAGTTGCAGTCGATGTCATTCTCACTCAAAGTTCTCACATCATATGGGAAGCACTTCTTACTAAACAAATGCTTTATATACAAAAATACTTCTAAATAAATAGTGTATACATAAATGTTAATTACTAACTTTCTATGTACAGGATTTGATTATAGCTGCAGATCAATGATAATGCGAAATAGCCTACTGTACTGTTACATAGTACGTCTGCGATTAGATTATATAAGATAAAAGAGTCTCTGAGATGTTACCAATTACAAAAAACAACAACATATATTTAGTTCTTATTTGGGTTCATAAACATATACAGTCAGCACAAACATCTCATCCTTATTCTTCAACATATGTAACGTTAACATCTTGTTAGAAAGTATTCCTGTCATTCATATTGACTGAGTTCATATCAGTCCAAAAGGCGATGATGATAATAATTATTATTAATGGCAGTTTGTTCATCTTTCAGGTTGCTGAAAGAATCATTTGTTTGCTTTGTTTTTTTCACGCGTCACTCTCACGTTTGTAAGTTGAGCTCCTCGTTCCCTCCAGCTACGCCTCGGTCCTCTGTCGCTCTGGCTCCAACCACGTGCTTCCAGACCAGTGTCATCACCTCGGTCGGTTGAGCCATCCATTCCACCTCGGCTCTCTGGGACCTCGATGTCACCTTCGCCCTACGGCTCTTCGTCTTCTCCTTGGGATCCACCTCCAGCTGCGCCGTCTCCCATGGTCGATCCCCTGGAGCCGGCGACCACTCCTCCTCCATGGCTCCTCCCTCCGTCGACTCCACCCTGGGCCCTCCTCCTGGCTGTGTCCTGGGTCCTACGCCTCCTGCTTCAGCTGCCTTCCTGGCTCCACCCTCCTGTGACTCCTCCCTGGCCCCTCCTCTCCATCTTGTTTCCTCATTTCTCCTGTTAAAGGTGCGAGGACGCGCCTTCAAAGAGGGGGGGGGGGTGATGTCAGGCCCCTATGTGTTCGTCATGTGACCTTCCCCATGTTTCCATTCTCCATGTGTGTTTGTTTTCACCATGTGACCCCTTTGTTCTGTTTCCCGCCATTTCATTGCGTTCATGAGTTTCACCTGTGTCTCACCCCTGTTAGTCATTAGTTTTTATCATGTCGTGTGTATTTATATCCCTGAGCTTAGTCAGTCCATTGTCTGGTATTCTGAGTTGTGCATTGTTGTCACCCCATGTCATTCCTGAGTCTCCTGTGTATCCTATGTCCTTCCAAGTGAGTGTAAATAAATCTACGTGTTTGATAAATCCTGCGATCCTTGCCTTCCTGAGAGAACCCAGGCATGACAGCTAGGTACCCTTTGCAAAGGTTACCCAAAAACTGGTATAGTATGGTTGGCTTTTTGGTACCTTTTGACCGTGGAAAAAGGACATAAAAGCGTACCAAACCATACCGTACCACTCATAAGAGTAGGATAGCATTATAAACTAAATAAAAATCCTAATAAGACACAAAATTCAGCATAGCCTACTTATTTCTGAAATAGGCTAGCCTTAAAGAAAGGTAGAAATCGCTAAAACTAAACGAAACGAAAACCTCTTGATAATAATAATAATTTCTTACATTTATATAGCGCTTTTCTAGACACTCAAAGCACTTTACACATGGGGGGGGGGGGGGATCTCCTCATCCACCACCAGCGTGCAGCATCCACCTGGATGACGCGACGGCAGCCATTTTGCGCATACCACACACCAGCTGATTGGTGGAGAAATGATGATGCCAATTATGATATGGAGAGGGTTAGGAGGCCATGATGGACAGAAGCCAGTGGGCAGATTTGGTCAGGATGCTGGGGTTAAACCCCTAGTCTTTTTCAAAGGATATCCTGGGATTTTTAATGACCACAGAGAGTCAGGACCTCGGTTTTAACGTCTCATCCGAAAGATGGCACTCACTGAGCAGTATAGAGTCCCCGTCACTATACTGGGGCATTAGGACCCACACAGACCGCAGGTTGGGCGCCCCCTGCTGGCCTCACTAACACCACTTCCGGCAGCATTCTAGCTTTCCCATGTGGTCTCCCATCCAGGTACTGACCGGGCGCTGCCCTACTCACCTTCAGTGGGCAACCATGTGAGAGTTACAGAGAGCTAGCTGCCGGCTGCTCTTGATAATGACTTAGGGCCTAATGTTTTTGGCTAAAACAGACAGGCATTCTTTGGGATGCCATGACAGTGACACTGCTTCGCATTTTATTTACACTGAACCAAAACAGTCTTGGATACTAGAGATTGAGATGGTCAGAGCTGGTATTTGTTAGGTCAGATTAATGCAGTATTATGTCTTTACACTGAAGTCTAAGCAGACACAGACTTGCTTTAGGGCTGCTTTAAAACAGCTGTGCAAAGATGACTTAAGATCTTTACAATGCTCCATTTGCTTCTGAAAGTTTGATATAATAAAATACACAAAATATTGTGTGGATTAGTATTATATGTGTTGAATCAGATGAAACACAATTGTAACTCACCAAAGACAGTGAGATAGAAGGAAATATGAAGATAGTTGGTTTGTAGTTTATAACGTCCATCATGTTCAGTTCTGGTGTCTGTGATGGTCAGAGATCCAGTTTTCTTGTCCAGTTTCAGTCTGTCTCTGAATCTCCCATCAAGAACATCATCAAATACAGAGAATCTGTTGGTCTGTTTGTTGATTTCAGCTATCAGTGAGTGTATATTTGCAAACCTCCACTGAATCAGATCATCATCCATCATTTCAGTAAAACCAGTGATCAAAGTGACTGACTCTCCTGTTCTCACAGACACTTCCTTCCTGTTTACTGCATCGCCAAACACACGGAGAAGAAATAGAGTATGAATAACAATGATTTTTGTGCTCATTTTATGTTTACAAAAGTAAATTTACATTTGAAATGAATATAATAAAACAACAAAAAGAAAAGCAAGACAGATAATAATTGTATCTTTGTGCTGATTTAAAAGAAATCAGATGAAACTAGCTTTCAACTCACCATAAATTTCGAGTTGAACAGAGTCGACTTCATTGTTGGTCTGTACTTTATAAACTCCAGCATGTTCAGTTCTGGTGTCTGTGATGGTCAGAGATCCAGTTTTATTGTCCAGTTTCAGTCTGTCTCTGAATCTCCCATCAAGAACATCATCAAATACAGAGAATCTGTTGGTCTGTTTATTGATTTCTGCTATTAAAGTGTCTCCATCTCCAAACCTCCACCGAATCTGATCATCATTCATAATTTTAATAAAATCAGTGTTCAGAGTGACTGAATCCCCCATTTCCACAAACACTTTATTCTCTCCTGTCTCACCAAACACACAGAAAAGAAACAGATTATGAACAACAGAGACAGATTCAGACTGACATTTGATGGTTTACAGAAGAAAAAGTACATATGAAATTCAAATCAATAATAAGCAAAAATGAAAATATTTTTGTATTAGTAATTATATATTTGTGTTAATAATAATTAAATTGAAACTGGTATTCAACTCACTCTGAAGTGCAAGTTTCACAGTGTAGATTTTATTGTTGACTTGTACTTTATAAAGTCCAGCATGTTCAGTTCTGATGTCTGTGATGGTCAGAGATCCAGTTTTATTGTCCAGTTTCAGTCTGTCTCTGAATCTCCCATCAAGAACATCATCAAATACAGAGATTCTGTTGGTCTGTTTATTGATTTCTGCTATTAAAGTCTCTTTTGTTCCAAACCTCCACTGAATCTGATCATCATTCTTTATTTTAGTGACACCAGAGCTCAGAGTGACGGACTCTCCCTCATCCACTCGTATTTTATCTTTATCAAAAAACACACAAAGAGGAAAAAATGTCAATATTTACAAACTAAGAATTTAGAGTCTGAATAAAAATTCTGAATTAATAGAGTAAAACCATAAAAATGAGACAAATTAACAGGTAAAACAGTAGAAAAGACACAAATAAAGCAACATTTGGTGTTGATTAATATTGTGCGCAGTAAAAAAAAATAAACAGGTGAAACTGATATTCAATCAGCGATGTTTATGAATGTTAGCAGGAAATGGACGTTTTTAAAATTACAGTCTCGAACTGATTGGTATCGATTGGTACCAAACTCGATACTTTTGACAACACTACTACTAGATACTTATAGTGTATTGACTGGGTTAAACAGAATTGCATTACTAAAAAAGAGACTAAAATACAATCTTCGTTGACTAAAGCCAGACTAAATGTTATCTGTTTTTGTCGACTAAAACTAGACGAAAATGGTCATGGATAATTCTAACTAGGATAAGACTGAAATGCTCAGACTTTTAGCCAACTAAACCTTAAATAGACCAAAAAAATAAAAAGTATTGATGTGATTAAAAAAAAATAAATAAATAAAAATTAAACGACAGCTTCACAATGTATAAAACGCTCAAATGTTAGTGTTAATAGTTTAAAATTCCAGGTATCGATTGGTATCGTACTCGATACTTTTGACAACACTACTACTAGATACTTATATTGACTGGGTTAAACAGAATTGCATTACTAAAAGAGACTAAAATACAGTCTTCGTTAACTAAAGCCAGACTAAATGTTATCTGTTTTTGTCGACTAAAACTAGACGAAAATAGTCATGGATAATTCTGACAAGGATAAGACTGAAATGCTCAGACTTTTAGCTAACTAAACCTTAAATCGCTCAAATGTTAGTGTTAGTAGTTTAAAATTCCAGGTATCGATTGGTATCGAACTCGATACTTTTGACAGCACTACTACTAGATACTTATATTGACTGGGTTAAACAGAATTGCATTACTAAAAGAGACTAAAATACAATCTTCGTTGACTAAAGCCAGACTAAATGTTATCTGTTTTTGTCGACTAAAACTAGACGAAAATGGTCATGGATAATTCTGACTAGGATAAGACTGAAATGCTCAGACCTTCAGCTAACTAAACCTTAAATCGACAAAAAAATTTGTATTAATGCAACTTAAATTAATATAAACTAAAACGAAAGCTTTACAATGTATAAAACGCTCAAAGGTTAGTGTTAATAGTTTAAAATTCCAGGTATCGATTGGTATCGAACTCGATACTTTTGACAACACTACTACTAGATACTTATATTGACTGGGTTAAACAGAATTGCATTACTAAAAGAGACTTAAATACAATTTTTGTTGACTAAAATTTGTTGCGCAGTAAAAAAAAAAAAAAATAAACAGGTGAAACTACTATTTAACTCACCTGAGACATCAAGATAGACTCTCCTGATATTAATATCTTTGTTCTGTAGTTTATAAACTCCAACATGTTCAGTTCTGGTGTCTGTGATGGTCAGGGATCCAGTTTTATTGTCCAGTTTCAGTCTGTCTCTGAATCTCCCATCAAGAACATCATCATAAACAGAGAATCTGTTTGCCTTTACATTGATTTCTGCTATTAAAATTTCTTCATATGCAAACCATTTGATCTGATCCTCATTCTTCAGTTCAGTGAGACGAGACCACAGAGTAACTGAATCTCCCACAGTTGCTTCATAATCACTAATCCCACCTGCAGAACAGATATGATCAGAATAAAGCTGTAAATCACACGATGTTGTCTTTAAAATGTAATCTCTAAAATACTTGTAATGGGAGCTAATCATAATGTCACAGCACAGTAGGATGAGATGGGGAATTCAGGTGATGTGATCTTGGGTGCTGGGAATTAGGTGGAGGCATAGTTGAAAGTGAATGCCTGACAGTACTCCCTCCTCTTTCGGGACCAGCTCCTGAAACCCTTTCACCACAGCCATTTCTTCCCTCCAAATGTCATCAATTAAAAAAAAAATTAAGTAGGTTAAACTAGTGTTAAATCAAAGGTCATAAGCTGCAAATGCAAATGAGATGTGTAGCTTTTTTCTATTATTATGTTAAAAGGGTAGACCTTGTCTTTGGCTAAAAAAGGTTGGTGACCATTGGTGTATGGAGCTCTAGTGGATGGGGATTTGTGTTAGCTCTGGGGTCTTCTGTGGCAGAGGGGGAGATGACATTACGCAGTGAAACATGAAACATAGGGTAAATGCAGTACCCAGAAGGGGGTGGTGGTGGTGGTGAGGGGCTGTAGTTGGTAGCAGACCTCATTGATCTGCTTCTGTGAACGGACTTATGTAGCAGGATCTCAGCTTCTTAGGGTGCACTCAGACTATGCTATCCGAACTGTGCCCAAGTGCGTTTCCTGGTTCGTTTGAAAAGTGTGAGTGCTCTGAATCAGGCTCAGGCATGGTTCAGTTGGCCGGCCCTGGTCAGGTTGGAAGAGGTGTGCAGGAGCGTTGGGCTTTGGCATGATACACTTGTAGTGTGAGTGCAAAGCGAGCCCAAAACTAAAGACACGAAGGGATTGTTTCATATGGATTTATTAATCATTCTTACTTTCAATGAACGCAAACTTTTGTAGATTACCAAAAACGCAAACCCCTTGCTGCACGACAGTACCTGTAGCACCAGGACTTTATGAACATCAAAAGTTGTGAAATTGTTCTGCAAAACTGAACATTCACATCATCGATGGCAGAAGTATGCTCAGGTTCTGTAGGTAAAGATGTAGTGTGAGTGCAGACCATTGGGGGAGAGGGGAGGGGGGACAATCGTGCTTCGGCACGGTTCAAGGCAACCGTGCCTAGTGAGAGTATGCCCTTAGAAGACAATTGGTGGCATAGACCCAGTTAAACCGAGATAGAAATCCAAACTAGGTTGCAGGTTGGTAGGTAGGTGTTTTTAATCTACGGGGATCTGCAAACCTCTTGGTTCTTTGTACAACTCTCTGTAAATGGACAAGAGTCCCACAATCTCTCTGATCCATTGATCAAAAGCTGGAACGTTTGAGGATTCCTCTATCCAGTGGAACAACAGTGACTGGTCTCTGAATATGCACTGGAACAAGGTCAGGCTGTATTCAAATACACTCACCACTTTATTAGGTACACCTTACTAGTACTGGGTTGGAGCCCCTTTTGCCTTCAACAAGGTACTGAAAATATTCCTCAGAGATTTTGGTCCATATTGACATAGTAGCATCACGCAGTTGCTGCAGATTTGTTGGCTGCACATCCATGATACGAATCTCCCGTTCCACCACATCCCAAAGGTGCTCTATTGGATTGAGATATGGTGACTGTGGAGGCCATTTGAGTGCAGTGAACTCATTGTCATGTTCACGAAACCAGTCTGGGATGATTCACGCTTTATGACATGGCGTGTTACCTGCTGGAAGTAGTCATCAGAAGATGAGTACACTGTGGTCATAAAGGGATAGACATGATCAGCTACAATACTCAGGTAGGCTGTGGCACGATGCCCAGTTGGTACTAATGAGCCCAAAGTGTGCCAAGAACATATCCCCTACACAATTACAACACCAGCCTGAACTATTGATACAAGGCAGGATGCAGCAATTTTGGTGAGCCTGTGCAAATTGTAGCCTCAGTTTCCCATAATTATTTTTAGCTGACAGGAATGGCACCCAGTGTGGTCTTCTGCTGTTGTAGCTTATCCGCCTCAAGGTCGGATGTGTTGTGTGTTCAGAGATGCTCTTCTGCATGCCTCGGTTGTAACGAGGGGTTATTTAAGATACTGTTGCCTTTCTATCAGCTTGAACCAGTCTGGCCATTCTCCTCTGACCAAGCAAATCTCGCTATTCAACCCCGGACAAGAGAGCAGACTCATTCCAGCCACTTCAGTAATGGTGGAGGATCTTTGATGAAGATGAAACAACTGGTCTGCAAAGGTAAGTGCCTTTAGTGGCTGTGCTCAAAACTTCAAAGAACTGGTTAGTGAAATGGGAGTAATGGTTTATTATTGTATTGTTGGTGTTCCATATTTAGCAAGACCACAGCAATGATTTATGGTTCAGTAAAGAGATGAAGAATGCCAAATGGGGGCACTCAGTGGAGAATTTGTGAGATTGCATCTCAATGTAAAGATTTACACGTATTTCTTACAGGATGCTGCTACACTGAAATCCCATGGGACTTGCAGAGGCATATAAAGCAGTGGTTGTTGACAAAGCTAAGACAAGGTACACTTTGAGATCTTTGACCTTCTGTTGTCTTCAGATTCTGGTGGTGGCCAGAGGGCAACCTAAACAACAGTCTAGAACAGGGGTCACCAACCTCGGTCCTGGAGGGCCGGTGTCCCTGCAGAGTTTAGCTCTAACTTGCCTCAACACACAGTCCAGTGATTCGCCTTACCTTCAGCCCTGTGCATACTACTCATAGAAACTGTCAATATAGGAAATTGTGAATTTCTAACTATCAAACTTGCCCCAGAGGTGTGACGTCATTGGCTGGAATGGTCTGAGCTTTCTTTTTCAATGATCACAAAAATCTCCACCATATCTACAAAGAGAGTACACAGTATCCGTGACAGACTCGCTGGGCTTTCTTCACACACTTCAACTATGTGAATACCTATCGTCCTGGATCCAAGAACGGTACAGTTGATGTTCTCTCTAAATTGTGCGCTTCATGCAAAATGAATGAACCTGAATTGATTTTTGATAATTTATGTTCCATCTGGGTATCATTCTTGACATTCCAGCACCTCAACTGCATGACTAGTGGGCCAGTATGATTAATCTGTTTCTGAATCTGTGCCATATCACAGCCATCACAACAGTTACCTGAGGGTGCTACTACCACCTCTGCCTGTAAAACAGCTTGTTATGCTGCTTGATGTTGCACACTGATATTTCATATTATATTATTCTATTTTTTATGTATAGTCATGAACATAATTGTTTGTAGAGGAAGTAGTTTAACTCTTTTCTACCATTTATTATTCGTAGTGATTTCGCCCATACCAACTGAATTAAAAGTTCTTGGACCACTTAGTTTTGATGATCCATTTGAGTATTAGTAGACTGCCTGCTTAATATCTGTAGATACTGCTCCTTCAACAGACATTTAATTGACCATAAGAAACTTTGAAACCCCAACCCTAACCTAACGGTCTACTTATATTCTAATGAGAATTAGTTGGTATGTAGAGGTAATCTAACTTAAATTCAACCAAAGGAACCATCAAAATAAAGTGTGACCAAAGTTCTAAAGCAGTCGCAATAAGAACTTCCACATTGCAGAATGAGTTCAATGAGAAAAATGTAAATATGGGAGACTGTGGACAGCTCTTTTAGGGCTAGATCAATATTAATAGAAAAGATCGTCAGCTTAAAGTCACCCTGAAATAGAATTTAAGATTTTCCTTTAACCCTCTATCTTGACCTACATCCAGTTGAAACTTGAAATTAGAACAAAATGGAGGGCAGTGCAAGATTTTGTTCTTTGAGAACCAATTGAATTGTTGAAAGACTAACAAAATGAACAGAAACGAGACAACCACTAATATGTCTACCCTAAAGGAATAACGTGAAGAAAGTGTTTTAAGGCAGAGGAAAGGTTTTTGATTGAAGTTTATGAGAGCAAGTTAATTTTAAAAAAATAATGAAGAGCCCAGATACATAGTTTACAACAAGGACTACTATATGCCTAAAAAACAAGAAGAGTACACTTTGATTTCATGGTGAGTTCAAATGACTCAACTTATAAAAGGTGTATATTAATAATCACTTTGTGCTTACTCTGAATAAAAACTCTAATTTGCAGGAACTGAAGTCGATATCAACATTACACACAGAAAGCTTTTACTTCAGATACCACAATTAAAACTAATGATGTGGCTGTTTTAGTGTTTAAAAAAAACTTTTAGAAAAATTAAACACTGAATCCATCGCTAAAAGACTTGTGATAAAAATAGATTAAAAACTCACCAATGACCAGACGACACAAACAGAGCAGAAGTAATTTGAGGAACATTTTCTTCTTCATCTCACTGAAGAGCTCAAGATGGCAGCCCTGAAAATGTCTGAACATTCTCCAGACTGAATTGAGATATTCATCTGATTTAATGTGAGCCCTCCTATAACCTCAGTTTCCTTTCTCTCAACAATCTTCTTTAACATCATAAAAATGTGCTGATCTTACTTATATGGAAACTAACAGCAGAAGAGAGAAACGCCTCATGAGTGTTGATTTGATATCTGCATCTACTGGTGTGTTATTTACTGTTGTGTCCATAATATTTGACCCTGAACTCTTATTTGACTAAATAGTTGTTAAATAGTCGATGGCGTCCTGGGGTCCGTTCTTCGTACGTGGATTACTCGGTTAGCTGAATTTGGTTACATGATCCAGGATCATTTCGTTCTTCAAAACTCATCTGAGAGTTGTTGTCATAGCAACAGTTCCGGTAGCTCTCACCTGCTCGGGAGTAGGCTCATTTCCTATCAACAGGATTAGATCGGGTCAGTTTAAGCAAAGGTAATACTGAAAGTTTGTACCGAATTCTGATATTTTCTTAAAGTAGTTATATACACTTGGGAAAATAGTAAATATATTTTTTAACTATATAAAGTAAAAATATATATTTTAATAAAACTTATGCAATCTGCACTCCGAAATAAAAGTACAAAGACTGCCACCAGGTGGTTCAAAGAGAAAATTTAATGATATGAACTTTTTAGATACAAATGTATTCAACTGCTTTAGTACAATGTGTATGATAATAGACATGCACAATATGCAACTTTTTTTTTTTTTAAAGCAATACATTTATGCAGTCATGCACATGTTTTGACAACTAATATGACAGCGATTTGATGCTTCACAAAAGTTGCAGACACCTTTACCAACATAAAAACACTTTTGTGATGCTAAATTAATTTAAACATCCAGTGATTCTTTACACCGATTAAGAAACCAGCTACTACTACTATGACTACTATAATAAAGAAAATCCACTCTAACTGTAAAACTAAATAAATTGCTAAATACTCTCGACACATGAAAGTGTAAAGCATGCAGCCCACAACAAAGGTGAAAAGTTATTGCGTAATTTTAACAAAACTGTTTCCTATGAATTTTATATAATTTTGCTCACATGGATAATTGAATAATTAATTACGCTGCTGTGCCATGAACTGATCTCAGATCAGTTCATCCAGACATTTTAACCTGATTCACGAACTTGTTCGAAGAACCAAATTAGCTAGAGATCAGTTATCCAGATTAAAAGATCCAGGATCTGCCAAATCATCTTAGATCATTTAAGCGAGCTACAAAGAACAGACCCCTGTTCTTTTCCATGTTTCTCACCTTGGTGTGCGATGAATCTCGATGAAACTACCTGCGCCCTCTGCTGGAGAAAATAATTATTACATGACTGCTATAACCTGCAACAAAGTGATCACACTGTAAAACAGGAACATTTCAGAGGACAAGACTGGATAAAGTTTGCTAAGAAGTGTCAAAAAGGATAAATTTGTAAATAAGCCATCTATCATTTTGCAACACACACTTGCTTGTTCTGAAATCTTTCAGGGTGGAAAGATGAAAATATAAAGCCATTAAAAATAAATGGAAATTATAGGTGAAATTACATGATTTATGTTTGTGGTTTGTGAGTTTGGGCAGATGCACATTTTTGCTCTGCCAAATTGCTTAATTCCTTGAGAGGGCGCTCAACATAATGAAATCAAAAAATGGCAAGACTATTAAATTTAGATAGAGAAAACTTTATTGTAAAAGACAAGCAAATACATCTGACAAATGCACAGTCAAGTAAGATCTGTGTCTTATTTTAGAGAAATACTACAAAAAAGAAACATGAAAAAAACTATGTCTATAAAAATTTAATACATATGGCTTGTTGTACTGAACTAAATTATTTTTTTTGTTGTAATATTAAGTATTTATAAAAAACACTCACATGAACTGCATCAGAACATCAAGTTCATATAATTAAACAAATAAATGAAGATGAAATGATTAAAAACGGATATATTACCCATTATTCAGGTTTGTTACAGGTGAATTTGTGAATTTGATCTTCTGGATCTGATGTCATAAAGCACAATAATAACAGTAGCCATGCCCACAACAGCAGAGAGGACCAATCGGATCACAGCTTCAGTTGGTCCACAGCAGTGAACAGAGTCTGAGGAACAAACACAAGTGTTAAATATGTTTTGTAAATAAGATCAACACATTTGTAGAGAGGACAACACCTGCTGTGAGAATGGACAACTTTTTCTGGGGTGGGAGAGAGACAACGCTATCTGCAGTGAGAGTGAGACAATTTTTTCTGTGATAAGAATGAACAACACTTTCTTCGGTGGGAGTAGATAACTTTTTCTGTTGTGGGGGTGGACAACGCTGTCTGCTGTGAGAATGGACAACCACTTTTCTGCAGTGGGAGAGAGAGAAATCTTTCTGGGGTGGGACTGAGACAACTTTTTCTGCATTGGAAATGGACAACTCTTTCTGTGGTGGGATTGAGACAACTCTTTCTGCGATAGGAGTGGACTACACCTTTTGCTGTGGGAATGGACAATTCTTTCTGTGGGGGGAATGGACAACTCTTTTTGTGGTGGGACTGAGACAACGTTTTCTGTGGTGGAGGTGGACAACTCTTTCTGTAATGAGAGTGAGAAAACTTTCTATGGGGGGAGTGAGACAACTCTTTCCGCGGTGGGAGTGGACAACACCTTATGCTGTGGGAATAAAAAACTCTTTCTATCTGGGAGTGAGACAACTCTTTCTGTTGTGGGACTGAGACAATTCTTTCTGTGGTGGCGGTGGACAACTCTTTCTGTGATGGGAGTGAGAAAACTTTCTATGGGGGGAGTAAGACAACTCTTTCTACGGTGGAAGCAAGACCGCTCTTTCTGTGGTGGGACTGAGGTAACACTTTAGCGATGGGAATGGGAAAATCTTTCTGTAGTGGAAATAGACAACTCCTTCTGCGGTGGGAGTGGACAACACCTTATGCTGAGACAACTCTTTCTGTGGCTGGACTGAGACAGCTTTCTGCAATGGGAATGGACAACTCTTTCTGCAGTGGGAGTAAGATAACTCTTTCTTTGATGGGAATGGACAACTTCTGTGGTGAGAGTAAGACCAAATATTCCATGATAGGAATGGACAACACTTTCTATGGTGGGAGTGGACAAGAATAGACAACTCTTTCTGCACTGGGAATGGACAATGCTTTCTGCAGAGGAAATAGATGACTCTTTCAACAGTGGGAATGGACAACTCTTTCTGTGGTCAGAGTGGGACAACTCTCTGTGGTGGGAGTGAGATGGCGCTTTCTGCAGTTAGAGTGAGACAAATTTTTCTACAATATGAATGGACTACACTTTCTGTGGTGAGAGTGGGCAACACTGTTTGCAGTAGAGATGGACAACTCTTTCTGCGGTGGGACTGAGACAACTCTTTCTGCGGTGGGACTGAGACGACTCTTTCTGCAATGGGACTGAGACAACTCTTTCTGTGGTGGGACTGAGACGACTCTTTCTGCGGTGGGACTGAGACGACTCTTTCTGCGGTGGGACTGAGACGACTCTTTCTGCGGTGGGACTGAGACAACTCTTTCTGCGGTGGGACTGAGACAACTCTTTCTGCGATGGGACTGAGACAACTCTTTCTGCGGTGGGACTGAGACAACTCTTTCTGCGGTGGGACTGAGACAACTCTTTCTGCGGTGGGACTGAGACGACTCTTTCTGCGGTGGGACTGAGACAACTCTTTCTGCGGTGGGACTGAGACAACTCTTTCTGCAATGGGACTGAGACAACTCTTTCTGCGGTGGGACTGAGACAACTCTTTCTGCAATGGGACTGAGACAACTCTTTCTGCGGTGGGACTGAGACAACTCTTTCTGCGGTGGGACTGAGACAACTCTTTCTGCGGTGGGACTGAGACAACTCTTTCTGCGGTGGGACTGAGACAACTCTTTCTGCAATGGGACTGAGACAACTCTTTCTGCGGTGGGACTGAGACAACTCTTTCTGCTGTGGGACTGAGACAACTCTTTCTGCGGTGGGACTGAGACGACTCTTTCTGCGGTGGGACTGAGACGACTCTTTCTGCTGTGGGACTGAGACAACTCTTTCTGCGGTGGGACTGAGACAACTCTTTCTGCGGTGGGACTGAGACAACTCTTTCTGCGGTGGGACTGAGACAACTCTTTCTGCGGTGGGACTGAGACAACTCTTTCTGCTGTGGGACTGAGACAACTCTTTCTGCTGTGGGACTGAGACAACTCTTTCTGCGGTGGGACTGAGACAACTCTTTCTGCGGTGGGACTGAGACAACTCTTTCTGCTGTGGGACTGAGACAACTCTTTCTGCGGTGGGACTGAGACAACTCTTTCTGCGGTGGGACTGAGACAACTCTTTCTGCGGTGGGACTGAGACAACTATTTCTGCAATGGGACTGAGACAACTCTTTCTGCTGTGGGACTGAGACAACTCTTTCTGCGGTGGGACTGAGACAACTCTTTCTGCGGTGGGACTGAGACAACTATTTCTGCAGTGGGACAGAGACAACTCTTTCTGCGGTGGGACTGAGACAACTCTTTCTGCGGTGGGACAGACAACTCTTTCTGCGGTGGGACTGAGACAACTCTTTCTGTGGTGGGATTGAGATAACTCTTTCTGTGGTGGGAGCAAGACAACTCTTTCTGTGTTGGGACTGAGACAACTCATTCTGCGATGGGAATGATTAGCTCTTTCTGCTGTGGGAGTGGACAACTCTTTCTGTGGTCAGAGTGGGACAACTCTCTGTGGTGGGAGCGAGACAACTCTTTCTGCAGTGGGAATAGACAACTCTTTCTGCATTAGTAATGGACAACTCTCTGTGGTGGGAGTGAGATGACTCTTTCTGCAGTTAGTGTAAGACAATGAAAATGGACGACTTCTGTGGTGAGAGTGAGACAATTTTTTCTACAATAGGAATGGACAACATAGCATGGCTAATTTTATATACTATCTCCTAGTAGCTCACCCTAAATAAGGCTGGCCAATGCTGTGGTGTTGGCTGAGAAGATAAAGATCAACAAACTGAGATCAGCTGAGTAAATAAATGTCAATATTAGAACTGCCATACCTGAACATGTGTGACAGAGTTGACTAACGTTCAGAAGCTGAGTCAGGTTGCTGAAGGGATTGTTGATCACGCAACTGTAGGTGTTGTTATCCTGACATTCCACCTCCAGAGGTAGAGAGAGACTGATGCTGAGATCAGACACACTGATGCTGGACAATAAACTGTTTCCTTTGTACCAGGAGAGAGTCGCGTGATTCACATTCACCACTGAACACAGCACTGTACAATACTGCACTGATGAAGATGAGGATGAAGGACACTGTGAAGAATTTCTACTGATTACTGGAAATGGAAGATGAGCTAAAATAGAGAATAATCATAAATATAAACATCTCGTCAATGGCTTTAGCTTCTGTGCATTGGCTTAGTGCATTGCATAAGTGTTTTTATGGTCTGTAATTTTAAGCTATAAAAACTATTTAACATCTTAATGTGCACAGTTTTGGCAGGAATATATATATATATATATATATATATATATATATATATATATATATATATATATATATATATATATATATATATATATATATTCCTATATAAAAAGAACAGACTCACCACAGACAGACACACTAAACCAGTCAACTGCCCATTTTGCTCCAATTATCAGTAGTTTGTAATCTCCATCATGTTCAGTTCCGGTGTCTGTGATGGTCAGTGATCCAGTTTTATTGTCCAGTTTCAGTCTGTCTCTGAATCTCCCACCAAGAATATCATCATATACAAAGATGCTGTCAGTCGTTACATTAATTTCAGCTATTAAAGTGTCTTCATCCCTGAACCACCATAGAATCAGATCAGTATCCATCATTTCAGTGAGACCCGAGTTTAGAGTCACTGAGTCTCCCTCCTTCACTAATTTCACTTTATCATCACCTAACACACCTAAAGAAAAGTCAAAGATTAAAGCTTTAAAAATAACTTTAATACCTTAAAAATATCCATAATTAAAGTGTGTACATCTGAATTTAAACTTAATTTTAAAATGAAGCCAAATTATTTGATAGTACCAGAACAGAAGCAACCAAAGACATCATTTAAAACTTACCAAGCAGACGCCACAAACAGAACAAAACTAATTTGAGAAGCATTGTCTTTGTTGGTTCACAGAAAACTCAGTGAATATAAAGTCTTGAAATGTGTGAAAATTTCAGTATATCTGCTTGTATGTGAACCCTCCTCTAACCAGTTTCCGCTCACTCGTCCATCTCCTTTAATATCATGAAAATCAGCAATTTTTACTGATCTGACATTTCCTCGTGAATTATGACACACATCATGAGGACAAACAACCAACTGAAGCTGTTCATCTGCAAACACATCAAACCACATGATCAGATTCCTGTGCAGATCAAACCAACAGGAAAACGCCTTCAGAATACATTTTTGACCTTAAAAAAATGTGTATAAAGTTTGTAATGTTTGCTTGCGTTGCTACAACATCATCTATAAGTGAATGTTAATGAGCACATACAGTTGCTAGTAAATGTAATACAATCATGTCATTCAGACCTGCAACACGTTCCAAAAAAGTTGGCACAGGAGCAATTGAGGGCTAGTAATCAGGTTAAATAACAATGTGATTTGAAACAGGTGATGTCAACAGGTGATTGTAATTATGATTTGGTACAAAGCAGCATCCAAGAAAGGTAACGTAGATACATCCACAAATTCCAGTGAAAACTGTACTGTGCAAAAAGGAAGCCCTAGGTTAACGGTGTCCAGAAGCCCCAGCGACTTCTCTAGGCTCGGAGGCATCTGGGATAGACCACGACACAGTGGAAATGTGTACTGTGGTCAGATGAATCAGTATTTTAGGTATTTTTAGGAGAAATTTGCGCTGTGAGCTCCTGTCACGATCACCAGCGATCTAACAACCAGAGATCGCTGGTAAGCACTCACATTCACACAAACTACAAATCCGCCATGTTATTGACAACATATTCAGTCATGCAACACACACACACCTGCTCCAAGTCACAGTTGATTGCAAACACTCACACAAACACTCACACATTCACACAGTCAGCTGCTCAGACTGATTACTTGGACACACGCACACAATTTTGCTGAGTCTTGTTATCTGTTCAAGTGACATTACAACGCGTTTCCTTTGTCTTGCTTTGCCATGTTTTGATCCTCGCCTTGTTTATCTGTGTTTTCCTGTCTGCTGCCTGCCTTCTGACCATCTGCCTGTGTATTTGACTATGACTCTGGATTGCCCGTATACATTGCTTACCTGACCTCGCTAATAAACCTGCATTTTGATCCGCAACCCTGTTGTCAGCGTCACTTTCCCTGGTTCCAGCTCCAGACCAAAAGAGAGAAGGATCACCCACATTATTTCTAGCAACAAGTCCAAAAGCCAGGGTCTGTTATGGAATGGGTTTGTGTCAGTGCACTTCTGTGATGACAGTATTAATGCTGAAAAGTACATAAACATTTTGAAGCACAATATGCTGCCTTCTTTTCCGTGGACGCCCATGCATATTTTAACAGACCATGCAAAACCACATTGTGCACACATTACCAAGTCCTGGCTGCAGAGGAAGAGGATACAGGTCCTTGACTGGCCTCCCTGCAGCCCCGACCTGTCTCCAGTAGAGGGTTTGTGGTGTATTTTTATTTGCATTTTCCATATTGTCCCAATTTTTTTCTGATTCTGTGTTGTAGTTAATTTATAGTAATTTACACTTGGCTCTTTTCGAGAAATATGCGATACATAACATTTATATTTTGCTTTTTGTCGACTTTTTTATTTCTGCATTATTCTTATGGCACCAGTTTGGTCAAATTGTTGATCGTAACCTGCTCTGTAACTGTAATGCCACACTGGTTTTTGCCCTGCAGTATTAAAGATGACATCAGATGCACACATTTGCTCTGCTAAACATTTTTATTCCTCCAGAGGGCGCTCAACATAAATAAAACATGAAGAGACTCTTGAACTTAAGAGAGAGAAAACTTTATTAATACAGATGCAAATATATCTGGCAAATATATGATAAATTAAGACCTGTATCTAATTTAGAGAAACAATAAAGCATCCAAACTGGATCTGTACAATAATAAAACTACAAAACACAAACATTAAAGATTTAAAAAAACGATTTTAAAAAGATTTAAAAACTGAGCACTTAAGGCTGTGAACTGAGCTAAATGAAAGCAAAGCTTTGTATTTTAAGTCTGCTGCTGTATTTATAACAAACCCTCACATGAGCTGCATCAGAATCATCAGGTTCATCTAAAATCTTGAAATGACTGAAAGCAGTTCTCTGACATCATCATTCAGGTTTGTGATGCGTCAATATGTGCTTGATCTTGTTCAGCTCTTCTGGATCTGATGTCATAAAGCACAATAACGATAGTAGCCACGCCCACCAGAGCAGAGAGGACCAATCGGATCACAGCTTCAGTAGGACCACAGCAGTGAACAGAGTCTGAGGAACAAACACATCAAACTGAGCTCAGATCAGTCAATAAAGCTTCATATCAGCACTGCCATCCACTAATATCAGCTCTGCTGTACCTGAACATGTGGGACAGAGTTGACTGATGTCCAGACGTTGAGTCTGGTTGCTGATGGTGTTGTTGATCACACAGCTGTAGGTGTTGTTCTTCTGATATTCCACCTCCAGAGGTAGAGAGAGACTGATGCTGAGATCAGACACACTGATGCTGGACAATAAACTGTTTCCTTTGTACCAGGAGAGACTCACAGCGCTCACATTCACCACTGAACACAGCACTGAACAATACTGCACTGATGAAGATGAGGATGAAGAACATTGAGAAGAGTTGAAGATGAGGACAGGAACAGGCAGAGGAGCTGAAAACACCAGAGAATAAAGAGAAATGAGGAGGAATCAAGAGACTGAAGTAGACAAGACCCATCCACAGTAGAGCATTGAACAACATCTAATATAGAGTCTGAACAGCATTTGAGTTTAATCTGGATTAAAGATGAAACAATAAAACAACATTTAAATGATCAGACATTAGTGTAGATCTGTTTGTCAGCTGGAATAAATATAATGTGAAACCAAAATTAAACTCACCAAAGACAATGAGATTGAAACTTTTTTTGCTCACACGATTCCATCGTTTATAAACTCCAGCATGTTCAGTTCTGGTGTCTGTGATGGTCAGAGATCCAGTTTTATTGTCCAGTTTCAGTCTGTCTCTGAATCTCCCATCAAGAACATCATCAAATACAGAGAATCTGTTGGTCTGTTTATTGATTTCAGCTATTAAAGTCTCTTTATCTCCAAACCACCACTCAATCTGATCATCATTCCTCAGTTCAGTAACACCAGAGTTTATAGTGACTGAATCTCCCTCCGTCACTGGAGGCACTGAAGTTTCATCTGCATCAACAAACACACAGAAAACATTTTATCACAAAAAGAGACTACATAATTAACGATTGCTTATTAAAGTAAATAGTTAGTTAGTTAAAAATAATAATACAATAACAGAAAATACACAATCAAAGCAGATTGTCATTAACCCTTTCAAGCGCATGATTACACCGGTGTGATTAGAATCTCATGTCATTTTCTGCTAAATTCAATTAAATATGAATAAATTATAAATGGGGGGAGGGGTCACGGTGGCACAGTGGGTAGCACAATCACCCCACAGCAAGAAGGTCGCTGGTTCGAGCCCTGGCTTTGTCAGTTGGCATTTCTGTGTGGAGTTTGCATGTTCTGTTGGCATGGGTTTCCTCCGGGTGCACCGGTTTCTCCCACAAGTACAAAGACATGCGCTATAGGCAAGTTGGGTAAGCTAAATTGTCCGTAGTGTATGTGTGCGAATTAGATTAGATTAGATTAGATTTAACTTTATTGTCATTACACATGTACAAGTACAAGGCAACGAAATGCAGTTTAGGTCTAACCAGCAGTGCAATAGCAGCAAGTGCAGGATACAGGTATAAGTTATAAAGTGCAGTTATAGAAAAACTATGGTAATATTTACAGATGGATGTACTATGAACATTATATACAGGTTGTATTAGCTATGAACAGATTTACAATAAATGAATATATGTACAGGATGCTATTAATATCAGAAGTGTGCAGATAGATAAACATAATTACAAATGTCCATGTGCAGTGGGTATGTCCAGTTCAAATAAATGAATCTGTGCAATGAATATGTGCAAACTTTAAATGTGCAAATGTTAAATAGTGCAGTGATTGTGAGGAGTATAAGTTAGAGGAGTGTGGGGGGTGTATTGGGGGGGCAAAAGAGTCAGTGAGGGGCAGAGTTCAAAAGGAAGACAGCTCTGGGGAAAAAGCTGTTCCTCAGTCTGCCGGGAGAGCCTGAAGCGCCTGCCGGAAGGCAGGAGAGAAAACAGTCTGTGAGCAGGGTGAGAGGTGTCCTTAAGAATACTGCGTGCTCGGCGCAGACAGTGTTTCTTCTGGATGTCCTCTATGGCTGGCAGTGTAGTCCCTGTGATGCGTTGGGCAGTTTTCACCACCCGCTGCAGTGCCTTACGCTCAGCAGCTGAGCAGCTTCCATACCAGACTGTGACGCAGTTGGTTAGGATGCTTTCTGTTGTGCAGCGGTAGAAGTTCACCAGGACGGCTGATGAAAGCTGGTTCTTCTTAAGTTGCCTCAAGAAGAATAGGCGCTGAGAGTGAGAGTGTATGGGTGTTTCCCAGTGTTGGGTTGGAGGGGCATCCGCTGCGTAAAACATATGCTGGATAAGTTGGCGATTCATTCCGCTGTGGCGACCCATTTAATAAAAGGACTAAGCTAGACGCCAGGTTTCTTGACTAACCGCATCTGTTTAATGTTTATGTTTTTTTTTTTTTCATATTTATTTTGTGTTGTCACTTGTCACTTTATGTACACTGGAAGCTTCTGTAGCCAAAACAAATTCCTTGTGTGTGTGAAGCACACTTGGCAATAAAACTGATTCTGATTCTGATAAAGCTCTACTAGGGCACAACTTCACCTCCAAAAAAAATGTATATATATATATATTTATATATATATATATATATATATATATATATATATATATATATATATATATATATATATATATATATATATATATATAATAAAAAATCTCTATATTTATAAATAATCAGCAATATTGTTATTATACAATTATTATTCTAAATAAATAACAGAAAATCATCCTAAATATAACTGAAAACAAAAAACTAAAGACACTACTGGAGTGATGTTAAGTTAATTTAAGAAATCTTTTACATGAATATGAATTTTATATCTAAAGACAAATCAATAAAATACAAAAGAGGATGTTTTATAGAGTCATCCAACCCAGGCTCATTCTGAAAACGTAGTCCCGTGGACGTTTCTGGAGACTGCGAAATACGTAGCCGGGGGTACGTCCGGCTGCATTTCATTTTTTTAAGCGAATGCTGCGGGGCGGTGTGACGCCATTCCTTTCGGCGCTTGTCGGCCGGCCGCTCGCCTCCATGTGGAGGGCTTTCCCGGTTAGCTCTTCGTGTACTTTGGCGGACTTGAGGCGCAGAAAGGGGCTGACCACGACGACGACGATCGGGTTCGAGTCCGGGGAAGAGCGGTTCCAGAAATCAGGTAAGAAAACAAAATCCATAAAATAAAGTGAACAAGTTCATCACAGGGTGAGAATGTGGTCAAAATCTGAAAACGTGGTAAAAGTCAGACGAGGGCTTTTCTTTTTCTGGACGGCTTTTGTGAATCGTCGTTGGTTGGGTTTAGAGACGGAGGAGGGTGGGTCAGCCTATTGGCCGGTCACACGGTCAATCATCCTGTCATCCAGGCAGACAGAAGGTCGTTCGACAGCGGCCTCTACCGGGTTTACGCGAGGACGGCGCGGAAGAAAGCGCTCACAGCGGCCTCTCGCGGATTCGCGAAAACAAAAACTGCAAAAATATGTACCCCCGGTTGTGTGTTGTCTTAGACCCGACTCATGGCCAAGAATTACGTTTATTAAGTCTAACATCCCTGACTTCATCCCTCCTTTCTGCTTCATACCAAAAAAAATCTGTTAGGAGCCATGCTTAGTCTAAATATTTGAACTTTGTTCTGTCGACTTGCAAAACTCACTGCGTGCTGACACCTCCGCATAAAGGATTATGCCAATTTCACAACGCATGAGCGGCAAGGCTATTTTTTCAGCGTGCATGTTCACAACTGCACCGGGAGCAACGCAGAGCAGCGCGTCAGCGTCAAACAGAAGCGGTGCGTGTGGCGCGCGGGTATGTTTTTTCCAACACAATCTCACGGCAATTCGTAACTTTTTGATTTAGAGGCTAATTCGTACTATCTAATTCGTACAATATAGTATGATTTGCTCATCCTCCAATGACGGTTGGGTTTAGGGGTGGGGTTAGGTGCCACGCCTCCTTTTTAAAATCCGAATTTGTACGAATCAGCCACTAAACTGTCAAAACGTAAAATACTTACATTTTCTTGTGAGATCAGGCTGTTTTTTTCTGTGCACATGCTGAGTTTGCTTTTGATTTTGAACTACATTGCTTTCACCAGCGTTGGTTCGGTTGCACATAGAGAATAACGTCTTTATTCTGGGATTATCACTCTTAATAAATACACTTGCATATAAAGTTAATTGTTTCTCAAAGAATTTACTTGGGCACTGGCAATTTGTACTGGGGCACGTGCCCCTGTAAATGCGGTCTAGCAACGCCCTTGGACTAAGCCGAAAAGAAAATGAGTGATTATTATAAATGTCATAAATCACTATTTATCATTGTTTTCAAACATATTACATATATTTTAAGTATCAAAAATTCTAATACAAAAAAGTACTGAAATACATAATATTTATGGTTTGTAAAATGCATGCTGATGACGTCTATGGAGACAGTATAATAATCATTTAAAAATAAAACTAGTGCACATACTGTAAGATACACACTGCTTATGTTACTAGAACATTTACTCTGTTGCTCTCCCAGTTGCTTTACTCACTTTTTTTATGTATTTTGGGATAAAATGATGAATGTTGTACATCCATCTCTCAGATGGGCACCACCATCTCTCAGGACCTGCAGTGGGACACTCACATTGACTCCATTGTCAAAAAAGCTCAACAGAGGCTGTACTTTCTTCGTCAGCTGAGGAAGTTCAACCTCCCAAAGGAGCTGCTGAAACAGTTCTACACCTCCATCATTGAATCAGTCATCTGCACATCAATAACTGTCTGGTTTAGCTCAGCTACTAAATACGATCTCCAAAGACTACGTCGAATAGTTCGGACTGCTGAGCGAATCACTGGCACAACCCTTTCTACTCCCCAAGAACTGTACTTATCCAGAGCGAGCAGAAGGGCTGCCAAAATCACTCTGGACCCCTCACACCCAGCCTCTTTGAACTTTTACCTTCTGGTCGACGCTACAGAGCACTGTGCACCAGAACAGCCCGACACAGAAAACAGTTTCTTCCCTCAGGCAATCCATCTCATGAACACTTGATGATAATAATTGCGGAACCAACATCACTACTGCTATACACTTTTATACACATATACACTTATTTAACCACACACTTTACATGCCAATTTGCACATAACAGCTGCACATATAACATTGTATTTAGTAATATAGCTGTACATACGCTTGTCAATTTGTATATTTGCACTCACTACTTCTATTTTATTTTATTTATTTATTTTTTTTTATTTAAATATATTTATTATCTGTTTTTTGTCCTGTCTCTGTAATCCTGTTGCACTGTAGAAGCTCTGTTACGAAAACAAATTCCCCGTATGTGTGAACATACCTGGCAATTAAGCTCTTTCTGATTCTGATCTCTAATCTCTCCTGCAAGCTGCAGAATAGTTTAACATGGCGACGCTCGACACCCGTCGTAGATCAAAAAACATGATAATTCATTATTAAGCAGTTGAAATATATATGTTCTTACACATATGAATTGGAATATCGGATACTTCACAAAGTAATTAAAATGTCAGTCAATATTCGCAGAAAAGAGAAAAAAGAAACAAAACACGACAGGGATAAACATATCACCGTAGTAACGTGATAAACTTGACGCTTCGCCATGGAAACTTTAAAGCGACGTGTTGTAAACAATTAACGGTCACATTTTAAAAATGAAATGGACGTGCTGAGCAGGAGTATTTAAAACTTAGGTGTGAAATGAATAATATAGTTTCAGTTTTGAGATTAAACAAGAGGTGAAACCAATATTTAACTCACCAGAAACACTGAGAGAAAAATCAATCCTTGTCTGCTGGATCCGTACTTCATAAAGTCCAGCATGTTCAGTTCTGGTGTCTGTGATGGTCAGAGATCCAGTTTTATTGTCCACTTTCAGTCTGCCTCTGAATCTCCCATCAAGAACATCTTCAAATACAGTGATGCTGTTGGTTCGTTTATTGATTTCAGCTATTAAATAATGTATCTGTTTACTTTCAAACTTCCAGTGAATCAAATCATTATCCAGAATGTCAACAAAAGAAGGGTTCAGAGTAACAGGCTTTCCTTTCCGTGCAAACAATGTCACTTCTTTTCTAAAGTTACTGGTACCTGAAGAAAAATAAACAGATTTAACAGCTCATTAATTACCTCAGTTTTTTATATATACTGTTCTCTGTGGTCCACTTATGATGTTATCAATGTGATCAACAAATATAACTCAGAAGTAATTGACTTTGTGTTTTTGACCCTCATCATCAGAATGCTCTGTTTGAATGGTTGGGGCCAATCGTAGACTCAGAGGTAAACACTTTCCTGCTTGCCTGACAGTTTTGCACAGGGCCGGAGTGGGACTTCTTTTCAGCCATGGAGTTTCAAGCCTTAGACCGGCCCACCTCAGTTCACGACTGACTATATTAAAATAATGTCAATTCCAATACAGTTTGTAATGACACTATCACGTCCTTTTCAAGGACACAGCTGCTTTAGAATTTCAAATGTTTTTCATGAATTTGAGAACATTAAAGGGTGGCTAAATCTCCAACAGTATTCTTTAAAACATCACTATGTCCTTTCCTGCAATATCTGAACATATATTCTGTGGAAACTTCTTTATAGATGTCCAGTCCTTTGTAACGGTGGTCACACAAAAAATAAAAATAAAATATGTACACCTACATAAGTAACCCAAACAGTATTATATGTCTAAACACTAAAAATGAAAAAATAAATAAATAAATTTACTCAGGTGAGTTTCGAACTCTGGTCGGCAGCATCGTATCCCAACATGCTGACCACTGAACCATAATGGCACTGTTATGCTGGTGCGTTTGGAATAAAAACCACAGTGTTACTTTCTATTGATGGCTTAATCTTTTTCTCCCCTTTTTAGATTTCTGCCCAAGTTATGTCAGATTTATTAATGTAGTGAATCATCTGATTTTCATTAAGCAGGTGTAATATTCATTAATGTTAATTATTTAAATTCTTATATTCACTAATTGGCCGCTGTTTGGGGTCGAATGACAGTTACATCATCATTAACCTGCAGGCTTCATTTTGCTCATGGGGCTGCGAGAAAATAAATAAAAAGAGCGGAGCTGCGGTAAAACAATGAATAAAAAGAGTGAGGCTATGGTCAAATAAATAAATGAAAAAAGTGCGAACGCTGAGAAAGCAATCAGCTAGGGACACCGGCCCTCGCAGCCAAAAAAATAGACCGGGTACCAGGAATTCTTCCAGTCCTCCCAATTAGCCAATTCGGGCCTGGTTTTGCATATTAAAAGGGATTACAGGCAGCTGAAAGAGCGTGAAATGGGCATTCTCTGGAGGTGGAGCTTATTTATTACGTCATAGAGTAGAACATTCCAGATCCTGTTAATTTGGAAACTAAACTGACAGAATTTAGGAGAACAAATTGTTAAGTTCTGAAACTTACAGGATGTTTTTTTTATAATATTATGACCTCTTATGCTCTTGTCATACCAAATGCAAATGTAAGCATTAGTGCGAGTAGATAACATACATCAACACAAATATGTGAAGAGATTGGGCATTTGCACTCCTCCACAAATGATGTGGAATGCCAATGCATTTTACGTCACCTCAATTGAAAAATTTACCTTGAACAGAAAATTCACAATAGGTAAAAAAATACCCCACAAGTGATCCAGAGCAGGGGTGTCAAACTCATTTTAACTCAGGGGCCACATGACGGAAATCTATTCACAAGTGGTGCCGGACTGGTAAAATCATGGTATTTACAACTTAAAAACAACAACTTCAGATTGTTTTTTGTTGTCGTTGTTGTTTTAAAGGGCACCTATGGTGAAAAATCTACTTTTCAAGCTGTTTGGACAGAAATGTGTGTAAGTATAGTGTATAAACTGTCATATTGGGGTGAAATAAACACACCCAGTGCTTTTTTTTTTTTCAAATTTAACAACATAAAAACGGTGGACCAATTGGAGCTGTTTTCAGATCGACCGCAACTTTACGTAGGAGAGCGGTCCCCCCGCCCACCAATATTGATTGACAGTTGCGCGCATTAACATGTCCGGTAGTCACGTGAATAATTATATCATCAAGACAGGACGAGCGCAAAGCAGCCGGGAATAAAAGATCTGTTCAGTTCGCTAGGATCATCAATCTTCATCAAATGTGATCAAGAGTGAGTTTCACATGTTTTTAAAATGTTTTAAAACAGTGCATGTGTGTCATGAATTACAGCGATTCACTTAATCAGCACAGCCGCGTGTCAGAACAATTATAAAGGAAGACGCTTCAATCGCGATTTGTGGACGTTAAATCAGGTTTATTTTGTACATTAATGTAAGAGATATCCATACAGCAGTGGAGATTACCAGTATCATGACACATATGCGTGCAAAACGAGTGCAAAGCTTAACGCGCTGTCTCTCTCTCTTTCTCTCTCTCTGTGTGTCTTCGTGTCTGAGCTGTGTGTGTGTGTGTGTGTGTGTGTGTGTGTGTGTCTGCGTGTCTGAGCTTAGTGTGTGTGTGTGTGTGTGTGTGTGTCTGCGTGTCTGAGCTATGTGTGTGTGTGTATGTCTGCGCTACGTTTGTGTGTGTGTGTGTGTGTGTGTGTGTGTGTGTGTATGTGTGTGCGCTATGTGTTTGTGTCCTCGCTGTGTGTGTGCGTGAACTTTGCAATGACATTGTGTGTGACTCATTGTTGCAACTCCACAAAAAAATGCATCAAATACTGATTGTTAAAGCTCTTACTGTAGTATTTCTCACACACGTTATGTGAGATCTGCTTCCTGAGGCAGCCGAGGGCGGCGATTGCTGACAGGCATGTAGGAACGGTGGGCGGGGAGGACTAGGACTTAAAGGGCCAGTACAAAAAAAACAGCAAAACCTTTTTTCCAGCTATAATATAGACACTTCAAACAGCTATAATAAATAATCTGATGGGTGTTTTGAGCTGAAACTTTACAGACACATTCTGGGGACACAAAACACTTTCATTAAATATGTAAAAAGGGGTAACCTATGTGCCCTTTAATACGATCAACATAAAAACATTGAAATTCAAACTGGATCCTGAGGACAACATGCACTCACGGCAAGTCTCAACTTTTTGATTTAGTGGCTAATTCGTATGAATACGATCTCACTCGTACAATTTAGTACGTTTTGCGTATCTACCAATGACGTTTGGGTTTAGAAGTGTTGTTGGGTGCCACGCCTCCTTTTTTTATATCGTACATTTTCGTACGACTGAACTTATATGAATAAGCCACTAAACTGACTTAACGTGAAATAGCTACGCTTCCTTGAGAACACCTCAGTGTGGTATGGCAGGGCATAGATGTGGTCTTTCTCTTCGAGAACGCCGTCACACTGACGCTGATTCAGGCATCTGGATTGGATGAAATAAACAGTTTGCAACAGTTTGCACCATCCAATGGACAATATTGTAACGTCAGTTTCTTTTATTGAAAAATTGCATCTAGTTTTATACTTTACAGTATCATTTCCCAGGCTGGATTAAACCCATTTGCAGGCCGTATGATTGACACCCCTGATCTAGAGCAAAGACTATAGAATACACAAGACGTGCCACTTGTGTAGTTTTGAATGGGGAAAAGTGTAATGGTCAATATGGCGAATGAAGCCCCGCCTACTAATACAGGAGCGAATCATCGATCACTATTGACTGAAGAAGCTAGTACCAGACGTCTGCTTTTACGACAGTTTGGTAGTCAACAAACACACTGGAATCTCAGCGAGTACTTGCTTCACAGACAGAAGAAATATATCCAGATAAAGCTTGAAATCTGTCCTTTTAAATGAACCAAGTGCACTCGTGGTTCTGTAATCTGTATGAAACGAAAGCGAGGTACAGTCCATCCTGTCAAATACACATCACATGACAGCACTCACTCAAACACCAGCAGACTTGTAAACAAGACTTGCTGTAATTTCTGGAGGAGATTTACCATCAAGACAAAGACAAAGACTATCTGACAATCACTATCCAGAGGATGATAATGTGTAGAACGCCCATAAATGTGGTCGGTGCTGTGATCTCATTCCTTTTGAGTGTGCATGCGCATTAGCTCAGGCAACCTGAAAACATGCCGATTTTGTTTGATTCTGAGGTTTAGAAACGAAACTTATAAGACAGTTGTTGTTTAACTTTGTGGTTGCAAATCTGTAACGTAATCATAAGCTTGGCAAACAGTTTTGGAGAATTTGATGTTTCCCCATTCAGACAGAATGCCCGAGCATACTGCCCGAGAGGCGTTATAAAGATGGCCGCCAAGTGAAGATGACTTACCTTAAAGGGGGTTTGTCTAGAGTGAGTGGCACAATGCTATACTGGTGTGAACCCAGTTTTATATGACAAAAAATAGAAAGATTTTTTCCCCATTACATGACTCCCTTAAAAAAATAAATGTGACCCAGGACCATAAAACCACAAATCTTATGTTGCATGGGTATAATTGAGGGAAAAGCCAAAAATACATGTATAAATGTAAGATTTTAAGCTAAAAATCATTTGAATGCAAGTAAAGATCTTGAGCAAATGTCAACCTTACCATGAAAAAAATTAAGTTTTCACCAAAATACCGAAACTGTTTCTACGCTTTGTGTAAGCAAGTATTTTACAGTACTTTAGAAATACTCAAAAATGTCTGTCAGTGTTTTCAAAGTATTATATTTGATTTACCAAAGTCACACAAGTGGCAATTTCACATCTGTCACATCCATAACAGAGAGATGTGTCATCCATAACGAAGCTTTTTCCTCATAAATGCAAAAATGTAAAATCAAATAAAATAAATCATGTTTGTTCTACAGAGAGCCAACTCTTATCCTTTTGATTAGCATAGTTTTTTGGGGGGTTGTGCAGTTCTAAACTCGCATACTAAACTGATTTAAACTCGCATTCAGAACGCAGCAGCACGAGTGGTCTTTGATGAACCCAAAAGAGCACATGTCACTCCGCTACTCACCCGTTGGCACTGGCTGCCAGTTGCTGCTCGCATCAAATTCAAATCTCTGATGTTTGCTTACAAAGCGACCTCTGGCTTTGCTCCTTATCTGCTCTCACTTCTGCAGATTTATGTGCCCTCCAGAAACTTGCGTTCTGTGAATGAACGTCGCCTCGTTGTTCCATCCCTAAGAGGGAAGAAATCACTTTCCCGAACTCTCACATTCAATCTGCCCAGTTGGTGGAATAAACTCCCTAACTACATCAGAACAGCAGAGTCACTTGCTGTCTTCAAGAAACGACTAAAAACTGAACTGTTTAGTCTCCACTTTCCTTCCTAATCTGCAACTGCCTCTCTGGCTATACCACTAACTGTGCTCTCTCTCTCTCAAAAAAAAATAAAAAATTTTTTTTACTAATGCTTAGCTTCTTAGACTTTACACACCTGAAACTTGTCTATAGCACTTGTTCACTGCTGCTCTTATAGTTGTGTAAATTGCTTCCTTGTCCTCATTTGTAAGTCGCTTTGGATAAAAGCATCTGCTAAATGACTAAATGTAAATGTAAATGTATACTTTTTTGTTCACATCCATAACGCATCTTTATTTTCCTAATTTAAAGTACAAAACATTTTTACAGACTGATATTTTTCTGCTCCTATAACTCTGTGGTTAGCTTCTCTGTAAAATATAAACAGATGATTCAATATAATGTTAACACATACTTTCTATGTGAGTTTATGTTTTGAGTTTTTACTGCAAATGTCACATCCATAATGCTGGAATTGCTCTCTTGTTCCATGAAGGAATGTCGTAAAATCTTTTCTTTAAGTATATCAAAGCTTAATTTCTGATTAGTAATGCGCATAGCCAAAAACTTAATCTGGACAACTTTAAAGAAGATTTTCTCAAGACTTGAAGATTTCAGAGTTTTCCACAGAATCTCTGGCTAAAATTGTCCATCCTAACAAACTGAACATAAACTGGAAGATTATTTATTCAGCATATCTCCCAAAACGAAACCGTATGACCAGCCTGATCTCACGAGAAAACGTAAGTATTTTACGTTTTGACAGTTTAGTGGCTAATTCGTACGAATTCGTACGAATTCAGTCGTACGAAACGGTACGAATTTAAAAAGAAGGGGGCGTGGCACCTAACCCCGCCCCTAAACCCAACCGTCATTGGAGGATGAGCAAAACGTACTAAATTGTACGAATTAGATCGTACGAATTCATACGAATTAGCCACTAAAAAAAAGTTACGAATTGCCGTGAGATTGTGTTGGTATGACTGGTTTTGTGGTCCAGGGTCACATATTTGAAATGAATATCATCATAAAACACATGTAACAGAAGAAATATGTCTGAATAATACATTTGTGGAGATTAATATTATTTTAAATTAACTGAGGAACACAAAACTCACCTCGAACAGTGAGACTGAAAGCCTTGCTCACATTGTTGATGTGCAGTTGATAAAGTCCATTATGATACATTTTGGTGTCTGTGATGGTCAGAGATCCAGTTTTATTGTCCAGTTTCAATCTGTTTCTGAATCTCCCACCAAGAACATCATCAAATACAGAGAATCTGCCAGCAGTCACATTGATTTCTGCTATTAAAGCCTTTTCACTCTCAAATCTCCACTGAATCTGATCATCATCCATCATTTCAATAAGACCAGAGCTCAGAGTGATAAAATTAGTCTCCCGGACTAACACCGATTTCACATCTTCATCACCAAACACACCTGAAAACCAGATTAAATCACCCGATTCTGAATATTGAAGTATTTACTAAAATAATCAACAATAACATGCCAGAACAGAAGCAGCTAAAGCCATAAAGACTATTAATACTCACCAACCACACACCACAAACAGAACAAGACTAATTTCAGAAACATTTTCTCAATCGATCACAGAAAACTTTGCAAGAGCAACGAAAACGTCTGAAAACATTCACTGAACTGCGATATTTATCTGCTTGTGACCAAACTCAGTTTCCGTTCACACGTCCATCTCTTTTAACATCATGAAAATCTACAAGCTTTTGCTGATCTTGCATATTCAGATTCATTCTGGCCCTGCATGTGAACCTCCAGCAGAAGAGTGTCTGAATTACGCAATACACAATCAAATGTGTTAGCACATTAGCGCTGTTAGTGTATTGGCAATTAGCATATACAGTTTACGAATGGTTTGTTATATGCTAGCACTATAACTCCTATCAGTATTTTGTAAGATTATGGTTATTTGACCTTCGCCCATCAAGGGTTGCCATGTCATGATCTCCAGAAGAAATTTCTGTATATTTTACAGTTAAACGCATGAATCTGCCTTGAAAACAGGTAGGCTGTGGTGTTGACGCAATGCTCAATTGGTACTGGGCTCAAAGTGTGCCAAGAAAATATCGCCCACACCATTATACCACCAGCCTGAACCACTGATCAATACCGGGACTGTGCAGAAACCTTTCGAAGGGCATGTGAGGAATGGGGCGTGTGGACGATTGCGAAGTGAAGACTGGAGGTGAGGGCGTGGCTATCGTGAAGTAAACATGGTACCTGAAAAGACACCACAAACAGAATCAAAATCTGCGGGACATCTTCAACGATAGTTTCAGTCCACAGATATGTGAGGAAATGTTCAGTGATAAAATGACAGACACTTTACAGTGCTGGTCTGTAAAGTGATCTGAAACTCTACAGACAGCAAAAATAACACCTACTCATTCAGTGTTAATCGGGCGAGACAGCGACTCAGTGGTTAGCACGATCACCTCACAGCTAAAAGGTCGCTGGTTCGAGTTGGCATTTCTGTGTGAAGTTTGCACGTTCTCACCGTGTCTCCTCCGGGTGCTCCGGTTTCACCCACAGTCCAAACACATGCTCTATAGGTAAATTGAAGAAACTAAATCAGCCATAGTGTACGAGTGTGAATGTGTATGGATATTTCCCAGTACTGGGTTGCAGCTGGAAGGGCATCTGCTGTGTGAAACATATGCTGGATAAGTTGGCGGTTCATTCCGCTGTGGCGAGCCCTGAATTTTATAAAGGCACTAAGCCGAAGGAAAATGAATGAATGAATGAATCCGTGTGACTGCATAAACCTTTTGTTGCCAATTAAGCATAACTTAACACTCTGAGCTCCTCAACGTCCTTTAGAACAGCAAGTGCCCTAAGCAGCGGTTTCTCAACCACCTTCCTGGAGGACCACCAGCTTTGCACAATTTCCATGTCTCCTTATCCAAACACACCTGATTCAGATTATGAGCACATTAGCACAGACTGAAAGACCTGTAATGGATGTGACAGATAAAGGAGACATCCAAAGCGTGCAGTGTTGGTGCTCCTCCAGGAACGTGGTTGAGAAACACTGCCCTAAAGCATTGTGTTGTCTTAGAATTCGGTATATTAATTTGTCCTATGAGGTAAAATGACCCATTTTAACCAAACCTCTAAAGTAACGTTCAAGTCAATTCTTAAATCTATTTTTTGCACAAAGAAGCAACCTCATCAGATATTTATGCACCAAAACATCTAGGCATAAAAACAGCAAGATAGCACTTCAGGAACTACCCGTTTTATTATCTAGTCATAAACCTTACAGGACCCTTACTGTTTATGGTTTCTGTAACCAATAGACTGATTTCACGCGGCGGCCATTTTTAAAAGCATAATCAAGGCTGCAGTGGGAAGAAACCCGGAAGTAAAAGTCACACTGGAACGTTGTGTACTTGGCTGCATATCTTATTAGCGAAGAGAAAGTGACACAAATTTATACTTTCACCGCTTTCCAAGTGACCCGAAAGTCTGTTCTGAATGGAAAGTGAAAATAAAAAGGGATATCAGACCTCATTTTTAGCTACGTTAAGGAAAATGGCACTAGATAGCTAATGTTTTCTTTCCCAAACACACATTTTAGATGCCATTCATCAAGTTCAAGTTAACAAACTGATTCTTTTACTCTCACGATACTGAATTTCGGTACTTAAATTGAATTTTTTTTTTTTTTAAAAACGTTAATTTCCTGCTAACCTGTATTCACCAGTGCTCAACAGAAATGACTGTGATTGGTTGTAAAGGTCATCAGTTCACCGCACTTCACCACTGTTTACCGAGTGCAAACACAAACGAGCAATCGACTGATCTTCACGGCTTTAAAACGCTCAAGTGTTCGTGTATCTGTGTTAGCACTTTTTGAAGAGCGGTGAACTGATGACCTTCACGGCCAATCACAGTCATTTCTGTTGAGCACTGTTGAACACTATGGCAAATCAGCGGTGTTTATGAACGTGCTTAGCGGCACTTAAATGTTAGCGGGAAATTGACGTTTTTAAAATTTCAGTACCGGGACACTAATACAGACAACACAAGGGTGTGCTACAGAGGACTTTTATCACTCACCGGGTTACATAGACTGAAGCAGTTAACGGTCACGGTGTTTACCTAGTGCCATGAGCTGAAGCTTAGGAAGACACTTAAGCGTATTACTCTGAAAGAGATTGTGATGTTGTTTGATGCCTAATATGCTTTTAATTGTTTAAATTAAACTGAACTGAATGATATTAAAATGATGTACAACCATCTCTGCGTTTTCAAATCGCTGCAACAGTTGGAGGTTTGTAGTCCACAGCATGTTGCTGCAATGTTTACAATGCTGATCCTACTGTATACTTCCAGGTTTCTTCCCACCGCAGCCTAGATTTCATGTTTTAAAATGGCGGCCGCACGAAATACATGTTTAAAGCCACTTTTCTGGTAAACGCTTTTATATGAATATATTTTTTGCCAAACAAGCAGATCAATATATCAGTTCAGACTTGAGAACTTTTAGGAATTTTAAGTGTCAGTCAATATCACCTAAATGCTACTATTAGCCTAAATGTATAAAGGTTGTATAAACTAAAGTATTCATTGATTCATTGGTATTCCATTGTCTAAAAATGTATCAAGAATGTCTGAAAACATCTGACATTTAAGAAGGTCGTCATTTACAGGTTTCTTTTCTACATGAAACATCAAAAGGTGTCACCATTTCTGACAGTTTTAGACAACACAAAATCAATATTTCAACTTAATGGTTAAGAAATAAATCAGAAGGCTGGTGATGTTATATTTAACTCCATTTACATCGCAATATAACTATATATTGGTACATTCATGTAGAGCAGAGATGCCCAAACTAGGGTCCGTGGGCTAAAGTTGGCCTATAGTAACCTTTGATCCCATCTGAGAAGAGAGGGAGAATTTTTATGTTTTATGTCCTAATGTTTATTTGTTGTTGTTACTGTGTGAGTTCCTTTGTGTGGCACTGTTGTGAGATGAAGACTCTTGACTGCAAACCAAATCTACCTTCGGGTATAAATAAAGTAACCTAACCTAGAATGATGAGGATGGTTTCGAGATTGTCAACTCAAATTTAATGTAACCGCTTGTTTGATTTATTGCTAAAAGCTAACTGAAATTAAATGGTTTAAATTAAATCAGGTTTTGTCTAAATGTACACACGGTCACCTGACAATGCAGAGACTTTGGTGAGCAAAATCAAGTCAAATTCAGATTCTGCTTGACTAGAGTATTCAGCATTGAACTCCACTGTGTTATAAACGCAGGGTTGTAGCCAGCCTGGTGAAAGGGGTGGTTCTTTTTTTCTCAAAATGGGATCTTTTTGCAGTTATTCATCTCATTTTAGAGACATTTTAAGCAGTATTTTAAGCTGGATTAGCTTGTCAGACGGTCATCATAACCACACTTTTTAATGCTTAAATATTTCCAAAATACTTATTGTTAAAATACAAATTCATTAGATCAGGTATCATTAGAAAAGAAAGAAAAAAAAATCAGTAATTTGTTAATGTTTTAATTAAAAACTGTAGCCAATTGTAATTTATTAGGCAAATAACAAACTGGCCAGCAGATTCAACTTTCCACATTTCCATTACATTTCCTCAGTCAGAGTTTGGCTATTTGAATAATAAAAAATTAAAACATAATCATAAAAGAGCTTCATCACTTTAATTTGGTTTCATGGATATTCATGGATAACAACAACAGCAAAATTATTCTTCAAATTGATTGTAATATGGGGTGCTTTGGTGCTTCACCGTTTTTTTTGTTTTGTTTCAAGAATAAGGTCCAAGATTTACAATAAAAGTTACTTGTAAAATCTTTTCTCTTTTTACAATTCGATACCATAACGAAAGAAGACTTCACTTACATCCAATTGTATGTTTTCTTGCACAGTTAGATTTTGGACTCATGGAAAATAACAGTTCGCATAGGCCAAAACTGATTAGCTGAAGTCACACCGATGTGATGGTCAGCAGATGATTTGGCTCTTAAAGCCTTTTTCAATGGGCTATTTTCACAATGTATGATGGTGTAGCAGTCAAAACAGGACAAATCAGCTCATGTATGGGACAAATTCTGAGCTTCTGTCATTGAGGGGTGGGTCTTTCGACCCACCCGAACCCCCGTGGCTACGGGCCTGAAATGCGATTGTTTATGTTTTATATTGCAATAAGTTATCATTTAATGAGTTTTACTGCATTAGTTAATAATACCATTTAAAATAATGTTTTCTTTTTATTTTAAAATATTATTGAATAAGTTGGGAAATTGCCCATGGCAACTTTAATGTAATATAGTTTAGTATATATTTACCTTCGGCCCACGGCTCTCATGATATGTTTTTTGGCCCTTTATATGAAAAGGTTTGGGCACCCCTGGTGTAGAGGAATTTTTTTTCTATTGTACAAATTTAGTACAAGAGAATACATCTCACAACAAATATGAACAAAATAAAAAACAAATAAATTAAAATGAGAGAAATTATCTCAGTAATACAAAGTATAAATAGATGCCAGGGGTAAAAAAAAAAAAAAGGTAAGATGATATTAATAAAAAATAAAACTTTTATTCAATCAATTGAAAGTTACTTAATGCTTCATATGTTTTTTTTTTTTTTTGCTTTTCTGTTTTTAATGTTACATAATGTAGTACCGTATTGTTTAATCTCTTTTATAAAATGTTCAAAATTTGGCTTAGCTTTGGCCCATTTCTTGACATGAATATGGTATTTTCCAAGTAATATTATCAGTTGTATAAGAAAATATGTTGTACTTTTTGAATCAATTCCAGCTTGCACTAAAGCAAATATGACATCATATAACCCAATTTGTATTTGTGTACCAAATGTCCTTGAAATAAAGTTAGAAGCATCAATCCAAAATAGTCTTGAGTAAACACATTGAAAAAACAGATGAGTAACAGATTCTTTAACAATACCACAAAAATCACAAGAGTTTTCACTATCCACTCCAAACCGTTCAAACAAATCTTTTACAGGATAAATTCTGTGTAAGATTTTAAAAGGCACCTGTCTTACTTTATTACTTATAAAAAACTTATTTGTTAGTAACCATACTTTCTTCCACTCAATGTTTCCAAATTTGAATGACCAGAAGACTGTTGAAGATGGCATATGATTCTTTTTTAATACATTTCTAATACATCTATTACTACATTTCTCTTTAACAATGTTAATATCACCAATAAATAAAACATCATCACTTGTCTTTGGCTGTTGGTCCACATTGTGCATGGAATTACGCAACAGTGATACCACTTTACTTGGTATTGCATCAAAAATAACAGCATAGTCTTTTGGTTTTACAGGAACTTTAAATTTTTTAAGGAATTCTGAGTATGACAAAAGCAATCCATGTTCATCAAGTAGTTGACTGACTGTAAATATTCCATTGTCATACCACGATTGAATAAATATAGACTTCCTTTTGTACAAGATATCTTTATTATTCCAAAGAAAATACCGATGAGGTGTAAAATTATGTTTATAGACCAACTGCCAAGCCAGCAATGTGGTGTAGAGGAAGTAACGCCAAGAGAGCTGCTTCCGGTGACGTCAGAAAACTCGCGACGTTGTCATGGTGAAAGTGGAGCGTCGCGTTCTCGTCAGATGCTAAAATGCGGTTTATTATGACTATAAAGCGCGGTTTGCTCTGCTTTAACCGAGTCAATGTTGTCTGATAGCACTTTAGGCGATGTTTACTAGTTAATCAATATGTGGAGTCGCGGAGGACCGCGGAGTTCAGCTTTGGACAGAGCTAAAGCTCAGCTCTCTGGACAGAGAATCTCAAACATTGCGATTTTAAAGGACAAAAGAGATGAGGTTTGCGTTTTGTATTGTACAAGCTTCTATATATTTGCTTTAATGCACGTTCTTGGTGCTGTTTTGTACGATTCATAGTGTCATTTAAAAGGAAAAACATTTTTTAATTTAATAAAAAAAAATGTAAAACTTTCTATAGAGGTAAAGTTGGTTTTATATTTGGATATTCAGACATTCCCTTTAATAATATAATTTCAGGAAAGTATTCTTTGCAAATTCTAAATAGGGAAATCATATAAGCAGACAATGACTATCAAAGTACAACATTGTTCGGTGAATTAGATATTGTTAATGTTGTTGAAAAGTCATACCTGCATGTTAATTCCTATCGAATATTCAAAGTAACATGGTAAACAATATAGAGACTGCTAAATGAACGAATGTGCGAATATAAAACTAACTTTACCTCTATAAACTTTCTACATCTGTTTTATAACAGAATGAAAAGTTTACATTATATTATATCACACTAAATGCCAGGGTGCAGGACAGAGATGTATCTTTTAAATACAAATCAAAGTCATTTAAAGATTTAGATCTTCAAGAAAAATCTAAAAGAAAGGTTTACGCTTACAAAATTTACATTTATTTCTAAAATATTTTGCCAAAAATATAATAAGATTAAATTAATAACATCTGGTTTCCCAGGAAGGGCATTTGCTGCATGAAACATGTGCTGGATGAGTTGGCGGTTCATTCAACAGTGGCGACCCCTGATTAATAAAGGGACTAAGCCGAAAAGAAAATAACGAATGAATGAAAAACATCTGGATGTTCATTCTGATGGTTATATCCTAAAATAAGTTTAATATTTAAGCATAACATCAGGGATTATACCCCTAAATATACCTAATACATTTTTCCTAAAGTTTTTGGTACATTCACAATTCAGATCTTCAGTTTGGTAATAAAATCTGTGAAACAACTTTCTTTATCCCTAACCTCACAGAGGCCGTGTGTATTATAACATCAAGCATTAAATGGATTATAAGCTGTTGTTTTTACTGAAAATATTGTAATGGCGCCTTTCTGAAATAATGCAATAGACATTTACATATAATGATACTAAAGCATATTACTATGCTATAACAGTTATCAAACATATAGCGCATTATTTTGCTGTAACATAGTTAACAAACAAACATAATGGGTAGTAAATGCAAGACTTAAATAGAAATACAACAGGTAGTGCATGAGCTAGAAAGTGTCTAAAGATCCAAAACGATGACTGATGTAGTATAGGCAGTGCTTCCCACAGGTTGGAAATATACTTGCGGTGGTAGGCGAATTGAAACACAGCAGTTACGTAAATAACATAAATGGTTAACTATATGCGACAAACAAAACATGATTTAATTCTTTACAATAATTTTATTTATTATACACTGTTACAACTCTTTCTTTTCAGTGGGTTAAAGTAAATTAAAAAAGGCAATTTTTCTCACCTTTATGCTATTCAGGAGCCATGAGCACCCACTGATAAAATCTGCCTTTTTCTCTTTTAAGTTCAAAGCAAACTTGAAGGCCAAGACATTTTAGATATGTATATAAAATAGCCTATGTAATATATTAACATCATCAAGGTAATACTATAATCATCAAATGAGAAATAAATGACAGAAAAAGGACTAAAATCTGAATTTAAAATATATATATATATAATTACAAGATTAAAACCTTTAAATTTAAATAATATAAAAAATAAATAATTCTAATGGTGTGCAAACATTTTGCAGCCAGTTTAGACCAGTCATTTCGTCCTCTGAGTAGTAGGTTTTGTAAGTCATTTAGATGAGTTAGGAAAATGAAATAAATTATTATTTAAGGTTTCTCTCGCTCTAATGACTGTCACATGAGTCACTTGCGAAGCCAAGCGAAATAGGCTTAAGTAAAAAGGTGTTGCAAAACCACACATGAGCTTTAGAAAGCGAAAGCAAAAGCAGAATCACAGATATTTTATGAGATTTAGAATCTGGGCCGGACGGATTTTTTAAGTCCCAAAAAGGCGCATCTCTGTAGTTGACAGGTCTCATGCACACATAAGGAATTGTGTAAACAAGAGTAGATTTTCCACTACTTAATTGAACACGGATGTTTGGTTATTGGGTGGATACAAAAAAACGAAAGGATGTTAATAACAGAAAAAAAGTGCGTCACTTAAAATTCCTGGGCGGCCTGCCCAAGTAAAGTCTATGTGTGGGAAGCACTGATAGGTAGGGCCAGACAGAATCTGCAGACATTTTTTGCTATTTTGTATCTTGATTTATGGTATATTGATTTATGGAATGATTTTAGGAGTATCATAACTAAACACTTAATATATTGAATAAAAATAATATATTTTAGATTAGGTTAGATTCAACTTTATTGTCATTACACATGTACAAGTACAAGGCAACGAAATGCAGTTTCGGTCTAACCAGCAGCGCAAAAGCAGCAAGTGCAGGATACAGGTATAAGTTATAAAGTGCAGTTATAGAAAAATTATGGTAATATTTACAGATGGATGGACTATGAACATTATATACAGGTTGTATTAGCTATGAACAGATTTACAATAAATGAATATATGTACAGGATGCTTTTAATAATCAGGAGTGTGCAGATAGATAAACAATTACAAATGTTCATGTGCAGTGGGTACGTACAGTTCAGATAAGTGAATCAGTGCAGAATATATATTTTTTTACTTTGATTTAATGTTTACAATGCAAATCCTATTAGATCCACTTACTTGGTAAACAAAGCAAGTCTTTCATATAATAAATCTACTCAAATACGGAACAATTACTTTACAAACTGTATTGTAAACAAATCATATGAACATTTTAATAATACTAATATTATATCACAATAATATTAGTGAAATTAATTTAAAAACTGAATAAATGTAACTTTACACAAGTAAATAAATAGACTCAATGACAGGCTAAAATCTGCGGATTTCTGCACACTCAGATTCCGTGTGGGCCTACTGATAGGGTAAATGAGTGGGCTTTGAATTGTAACTCTTCTTAAAGGTAATCCTTTCATGTGTAGTTTAATAACAGTTTGATAAGACGTCTGTGAGAGACAGAAGTAAAATACATTCAATTGATTCCACCATTATTATTCAACATATTTATAATGTGTTGTAGTACCTGCAGTTTTCACCATGTTTATCTTCATCCAGGAAAACTTTGTGCAACCGTCCAGACAGACCCATATCCAGGACCTCAGCGATGCATCCTCACCATCACAGATTGAAAACCAGAACCCTGCGAAAAGTTTTAGCTTGGGTGGCGGTAGTCGATTTCTGAAGAAGACCTCTAAAGATACAACAACTGAGAGAACTTCTGCAGGAACGGACGAATCTAAAATCATACCTCAACGTAGCTCACAAAGCGCCGCATTGAGCAAACTAGCACTCATCGAGAACCGCATCAGAAACCAGAAAAGCACAAGTAACCACACAGAGCCACAGGAAACACGCTTGTCTGTCCATTCCAGCGGCGATCTGAGCATGACGGGAGGTCGCTTTCTGAAGAAAAGGATCGCTTCTGAACCTCAAGAGCTGAGGTTTTCTGAGACGACGCCTGGTCTGAATGAACGAAGAGAAAGGAGAGTCAGTTTAGACAGCGATGAACAGGACATGAGAAGACTTATAGGAGATTCTATTAGCTTATCTGAGAGTTCCTTGCTAAATGCAGCAAGGCAGAAGAGTCCTCAGGTTGTCAAAAAGGTAGGTATTATAACAGTTACATGGTTATTTGAATTAGTTTACTCACCCTGATTGCGTTCTCCATCTGTTTACTTATCCAGAATAGAAAACATCCATATCCTGGCTTAAAATGGGAGGCAATGGTTAGTTTCATTAAATAATTTTTTTTACAAGAAACACATTATGAACACTTAAAACTGTTGCAAACACTGGAGTCATTTTTTTATTTGTTAAATAACTTTTTTTAAACTCTTTATTGGGAAAAGAACCATATATGGTAATTTCGTTGACATTTGATTACAAAAACGTAAAAAAAAAAAAGTCATAAAAGTTCAAAAGTCTTGTAGTTAGCTGTAGTAACACTCCAGGGATTTTTTTCCCAATTATTATTTAAATAAGGGATAAATCGAAACATCTAAATCACCTCAAATGAAGAAAATCCAGTCAGATGGATACCTAAAAGCCTTCTTACCCAGTTTAGTTCCAACAAAAGTAACAGAGAGAGTTTAAAAATGAAGGAAATGTTACTAAAAATAAAGGAAATGTTACATTTTAAATATTAAAAAATATCCTTTGTATATTAAGACAACTGTAAGGCAACTAGGGGTGAAATATCGGGGAAAATATCGTTACAGCATAGCGGTATTTTTTATGTCAATACTATAATAATACATGGACACCTATATCGATTTTTACGCCCCAAGTCTAGGGGAATACAACATGGGCTTAATAAACTAAATAAGGTTGTGGATTTCTCAAGTGAATTAAAAACAAAAAACGTATGCAAAAGATCCCCTTCGGTCGACAACCAAACGCAGACAGAGTACTTGAATGGATTTATTGTAGATAAAAGTAGTAATTTGAATAAGCATCTCTTCAGGGTGGCCACTGGCCAAAATAACAAACAGAAGAATCTACAATGTAAATAAACTAAATAACCTGTATATCTTTAAGGAAAAATACAGGATTATTAGCTTCCTCCCTGAACATAAAGTCAAAGTAATCAAATAAATAGGCAGGTCACCCCTACAAGCTCAAACTCTCAAAAAGTTGCAAGCATATACATTGACATTTGGACAATAATAAAGTTTGGTCGTTGGCTGGAGGGATAGGGAAATCCAGGAGCTCTCCACTCCCAGCAACAGTCACACCAAAAATGAGCTCCTCGAACTCTGCCGGAAGTTCTGTTTTTTCAGCTCTCCCCGAACAGCAGCCAATCAGAACCTGGATTACATTAACACAAGAAGGCGGGACAAAGAAAAAGATACATGCAATGCGAAACAAATATAAATAAACTTTAGTCGTAACATTGATCAGTCGCCAGTGTTTTATCATACTATTTGGTCAAATATTAAAATAACTTTATTTACAGTCCACTAGGCGGCGGTGTTGAACTTTAGTTTATTTCTGGTGAGTGGGGTCATCTTGAGCACCAGTTAAAAGATGGCGGTATTGACTTGGAGAAGTGCGACATCAACATTTATGACAATTACAAAAGTGTTGGTCAGTTTGTCTGCTTGAAAATCCCATTTTGCACAGCGGCAGCAGAAAAAACTGAAGTGAAATAAATTGAGAAATGTTTCTGTTTAGTCAGTTTTCCTTTAGAAACTTAATTTAAGGTGGAAATCAAACTTCTCAATAAAGACAATACCGTATTTATCACATTTATATTGCATCGCGACAAGTATTGTGATAATATAGTATCATGGGGACTTCCCAACCCTAAAGGTAACATCCCCAAAGGCTTTATAAAAAAATCAATAACCCATGCATTTTTCTTCTTATGGACAAAGAAAGCCAAGCTACTCTGTTATACAAGGATGAGTGGAAGGTTTACAATCTGATATCAATCTTAGAGAGCCATAATAAACAGCATACAGAGAGAGAGAGAAGTGCAAATTGACACACTACATCACCATAATCAAGTACAAAAAAGACAATTGCAGAATGTTTTGCACTATTAATAAAAAATTCAGCTTTCCTAAATAAAAAAATGGCAAAAAAAAAAACATTTTCTTGCATTAAATAAAATGACACTTGCTTAGAAACAAAACAATGCTAAAAAAACCTCAAGCTTAATTTTCAAATATTTTGTGAAGTAACAAAAGATCCAAAAGGTAAGATTAACGTTTTTGTAACGTTTCTAACATGATGGAAATGTATCTGAGTCACATTAGGGATTTTTTTGTTTTTTAGTTTTTGCGAACTTTGAAAGGTTTAACGCCACGTTAAGATGGAAATCTGACTATTGTCAACAATGATACAAAGATATTTATCCGCTTGTTAAGTGTGACATCACATGAAGCGGCTTCCGGGTCCAATCGCTCTATCAAACTGTATAGGGAGACTTAACAAATGTTAATAATAAATGTTGCACAGCGATGTAATACTTTCGAAAATCACAATCGCAATAAATATATATATATATATCCATGCCTAATATCCGATGACCAGAAAGTGATTAATTTTTTATAGATTGTTAAAATATTGGAGTCTATGATGCAGCAATGATTTTATATAAAATTCACTTTAATCTGTGATATGACTAAAAAGTGGTCATAAAGGAATAATTTCTTAATTCAAATGAGTAACGGCTTGGACCCTGAAACAGTATTTCATACGTCATGACTTAACAAGCAGATAATCTTTTACTAATTATTTAAAACAAAGTCACATAACCTTTCACTTTTCTTCTTTTCATGATTTGTTTTAAATCTCGTTTTTCCAGGTAAACACGGGGAGCACTGGGAAATCGACTGTACCTACAGCAACTCCTGAAAAGCATAAAGTTATCAGTCATCGAAGTCTTTCTCCTTCTTCCAGAAGACCTGAATCACGTATGGTCCGCTTTACAGAACGCTCGCTGTCTTCTGAAACAGATCACAGTGAGATTCATTCTTTGGATGATCTTTTTCCTGCTGCTCCGGCACATGATTCTGAAGATACTCTGAGTGAGATGAGTGCAGCATCTGATGGTAAAAACACCAATGCGTTGGAATTATCAGAAAACTGTAGTTTGACTTAATTGTTCACCAAAAAAGTGTATTCAATCCGTGTTCTTGATTTGCTTGCAGATTTCAAACTGAACGTGATGACACTTGATGATTTAGCGCCTATACCTTCTGAAGCAGCTGAAATCTCACAAGAAATAGTATGTAACTATGTCTATACCAATCCAGATACATTTGAAAATGCCAGTTTCATCTACACTACCTGACAAAAGTGTTGTTCCTAAATCTTGGATAGGCGACAAATAGTAACTTAAGTGGCTTATATGAAAGGCAAAGGCCTCTAGATTACGTTTATTTTACCACATTAAAATATGATCATGCCTTGATTTTTAATTATTTAATTAGGACAGTAAGGTCTGACTTTGCTAAGACAAAAGTCTTGTCACTGAACAGAAATAATGTCCAGTATAGAATATTCAATTCAATTTTTTTTTTTTTCAATTCACCTTTATTTGTATAGCGTTTTTACAATGTAGATTGTGTCAAAGCAGCTTCACATAAAAGGTCACAGTAAATAGGAACAGTGTAGTTCAGTTTGTAGTGTTTAAGTTCAGTTCAGTTTAGCTCAGTTCAGTGTGGTTTAATAATCACTACTGAGAGTCCAAACACTGAAGAGCAAATCCAACGATGAGCAGCTCTACAGATCCCGAACCATGCAAGCCAGTGGCGACAGCGGAGAGGGAAAAAAAACTTCACTAATTGGCGAAAGTGAAGAAAAAAAACCTTGAGAGAAACCAGACTCAGTTGGGCACGACCATTTTAATTTCTCCGCTGGCCAAACGTTTTGTGCAGAGCTGCAGTCTCAGCGGCAGAGGCTGTAAGCTGGCCTCAGCGAAGACTTGTCTGTCCCTGGAGCGTCACAGGAATCAGTCTCATGTTCTTCACTTCTCCATGACCACCATAGTAGCTGCTCAGGATATGGAAACCTTGGGATCATCTCGTCGTTGGTCTTGGATCGACTCAGTGACTCTGCATAGTCTGAGAGTCGGGAAGAGTATCCCCAGGTGGAAATGGAGAATAAAGAAAATAATTAGCGTAGCTGCTGTTCATAGTGTATATAAACAAGATGCATAACCTGTGTGGAAGCCCCCTAAGTGGTGCACTAAGTGTATGCTTTACTAAACAGATAGGTCTTTAATCTAGTTTTGAATTGGGAGAGTGTGTCTGAGCCTCGGACGTTATCAGGAAGGCTATTCCAGAGTTTAGGAGCCATAAATGAGAAGGCTCGACCTCCTTTACTCGACTTTGCTATTCTTGGTACTACCAGAAGCCCTGAGTTTTGAGATCTTACAGAGCGAGTTGGAATGTAGCGAGACAAAAGATTGGTTAGATAAACAGGAGCTAGATTAAAGCTTTATATGCAAGAAGCAATATTTTAAATCCAATACGAAACTTAACAGGCAGCCAGTGTAAGGAGGATAAAATTGGGGTGATGTGATCAAATTTTCTAGACCTGGTAAGAACTCTGGCAGCTGCATTTTGTACTAATTGAAGTTTGTTAATAGAGGTCATGGTGCGGTGGAAAAAAAATTAATATTGCGTATGACTCCATCATGAGCTTGGAGGACTGCATCCATACATCTCTGCAATGACTCAAATCACTTATTAATAAAGTCATCTGCAATGGCAAAGAAAGCGTTCTTGCAGGACTCCCAGAGTTCATCAAGATTCTTTGAATTCATCTTCAATGCCTCCATCTTACCCCAGACATGCTCAATAACGTTCGTATCTGGTGACTGGGCTGGCCAATCCTGAAGCACCTTGACCTTCTTTGCTTTCAGGAACTTTGATGTGGAGGTTGAAGTCTAAGAAGGAGCGCTATCCTGCTGAAGAATTTGCCCTTTCCTGTGGTTTGTAATGTAATGGGCAGCACAAATGTCTTGATACCTCAGGCTGCTGATGTTGCCATCCACTCTGCAGATCTCTCACATGCCCCCATACTAAATGTAACCCCAAACCATGATTTGTCCTTCACCAAACTAGACTGATTTCTGTCAGAATCTTGGCTCCATGTGGGTTCCAGTAGGTCTTGTGCAGTATTTGTGATGATTGGGATGCAGTTTAACAGATGATTCATCAAAAACAAAAATCAACCTTCTGCCACTTTTCCAAACGATCAGTTATTATTTGTTGCTCTTACAGCTGGGATAAACGACAAGACTTTTGTCAGGTAGTGTAAAAACATTCTTGATCCACACTATCACTTTCAGTATTTTCCCAAAAGTTGGTCATCCATACTGAAATTTCACTCGTGTACTGCGCATGTGTTAAGGCATTTATTTACTTTCCGGCTTTTTGAAACAATGCTGTAATATCTTGAGGAAAATGCCACGTTCTTTTAAATGACTGCCAATGAGGTGGAAATGTTGTAACACGGGAGTATAGTTGCAAATGCGAGTGGGAAAATAGATTGGGAGATGAGCCAAAACAACAGCCTATGAAGAAAAATAATCGGGAGTAATAAAGTAATCTTTAACAACACAGTCAAGACGGAGCAAACAAAACAACTCCTGTACAAATGATCATTACTAAAAATGGCACTTAAGTTCCACTTAAGAGAGTATAAACTGTTTTTTGTTGCCTGAAAATTCTGCCTTAGTGTGGCTGTAAGGGCATAATGGAGAGAAATGTGTGCAGTTTTAAATTAAAACGTTTTAGTGGGGACATGGCCTTGGAAAACAAATACGGCATACTTTTCTTTTACTAAAAAGGCAATTTTCAATCACAGAAAGAAACACAAGCCAGAAAAGAAGACCGAAAAAAGAAGTCTCCAGAGATCTCAAAAGTCGCTTCACAACCCACACCAGAAGATGTCTACGAAAGCGATTTTGAGAGTGAAATCGCATCAGAGATTACACACAGTGAGATCTCAGAGCGTCTTTCAGATGAAGATAAAGACACCTCATTGGTCAGCGAGGCTCAGTACAGCTCTTACAAATCACAGGATGATGATGATGATCATGATGAGCATACTTTATCACAATCTTCTGTCTCGTCCAGTGGAAATTCAGATTCTTCTTCGAACTCTAGCTCATCCAATGCCACAGTCACACGTGGCCCCAGTCCTGAGCGTAATGTGAAGGAGGCTGCGGTGCAGACGCAGGTGGATGGATTTGCTTACACGTGGTCTTCTGGTAGGTCTTTTTAACATCTGGTGCTTTAAATCAGCCAAACCTCATTTATTTGTTTGGGGTGCATCTCTGGGTTATAATTTAGGGCCATTACCATTCTGGTTTCAGAGAAATGAGTTTAGTTGAATCTGGCAAAACACATCTAGATCATGATTCAATTTCTTCAAACAGCACATGCATTATGGTATTAGTTTAAGACCAGTTGAATTTTTGTTTTCAAAGAAAAATTTCTTAGAAGGGGTCCTCAGGAATGCAGTTTAGGACCACTTTCACCAGTCAAAAGTATATGTCTATGTCATAGTATTTTAGTGTGCCTCTAAATTATAGTTTAATTGTTGCTATGAGAGGGATGCATTTAATCTGGTCACAAAATCTGGTCATTGGCAGCAAGTAGCAACATTTTGTAGGCCCGATTTCAAACTTCCATTTATTTGGGTCTCCCTCAGAGTAATAGATTTGAACCACTTTTGCTTTTATTCTCATCACGTAAGATTACCAAAACACAACTTAATCCTATTTTTATTTGTATAGTTATTTTTTTTCTGGGTTTTCACGTTTAATATACAGGACAGTGGAGATTACAGACAGCAAAGTGTGGGGAGCAGAGATAAGGGAAGGATCGGCAAAGGATCTCGAGCCATGGGCACCTCAGTGCTATGTGTCGACCCACTAACCACTAGGCCAGGGGGTGTCAAGCTCAGTTACTGGAGGGCCACAGCCCTGCACAGTTTAGTCCCAACACACTTAAACTGCGGTCACTCTGCCCTTTTCTCCCCATAGAGTTCCATTCATACGCACGCGAATGCGTCAGACCGGAAACGTAAGATTGTGCGGCAAGTTCACTGTATTGGAAAGTTTTCCTTTCACAAAGGCTTGGTGAACTCTGACCTGCGAAATCGCATCATATGATTGCGTGCGACCAATCGAGGAACAAAACAGGACCTCCCTGGACAGAAATTTAAAACATGGACCAATCGCTCGCTTTTTTTAATGTCCAATCATCTGGGTTAATCTTGCCCCTTTTCGCAGCGCCGTACTACAGAATTTTGCATGCTCAAAATCTAGTGTGACTGCGGCATTACCTGTAAGTTTCAAACAAGCCTGAAGGACTAAATTAGTTTGATCAGGTGTGTTTATTTAGGTTGGAACTAAACTGTGCAGAGCTATGGCCCTGCAGGAACTGAGGTTGGAACCTGTGCCCTAGGCTATTGACGCTGACATCTTAGTCCTAGTTTAAACTATAATTCTTGGTGCATTCCACAGGGTTACAGTTTAGGACCACTTTTGTTCCTGTTCTGAGTGAAATGTATCTGGGTGAATATCACGAATCTGGTCTAGATTAGAGATCTGCGCAGGACTGGATTTTTAAAGCTGCTCCCGCTAGGTTTTATTCAGCACCTGTCCGCTCCTGCCGTATATCGTTTTTGTTTACCCGCTGCCCAACCCACCTCGTTTTGAAAACCTTATATTAAAAATAGGCACTATCAAAAGAGAGAGATAACAGATAAAAGTATAGGTTGTGCAAGGATTGTAGGCTGAATGCCAGTTTTGTTTGCCCCTTCGTGATGAGACATGAGAGCCACACGGTGAGGTTTGTGGCTGGTGAGGTCACCAGCAGAAGTCAGATTTACAAACATATCCACTCAATAAATATGCCAACTACCGATTGTGTTTCATATCTCATATCAGTATGATTTCTATACACATAGCAGGTACATATTGGGCCAAGGAAGAATGTAAAATTATAGCGATTAAATATGCTTCCCAGCTGGATGCTACAAAGTCCAGACAGCCTATAACAAGCGACACAGCACCACGGCGGATTCTCTCTCTCTCTCTCTCTATATATATATATATATAGATATATAGCTATATATATATATATATATATATATATATATAGCTATATATCTATATCTATATATCTATCTATCATCTCGGGAGCACTATATTGTTAGGCCGCCCGGTCCCACTCAAATTACACCAGAGTTACCGACCGCTACCGCGTTTTATTCGTAAATTTATTCCCGTGACGCAAGAAATCTGGTCGGGTGCAAACCTGTAGTCTTGATCATACATATGTGTGTATTTTTAATATTATATTTATTAATTTATTTAGTCTATCAAGGTTAGTTTGGACCACTTTTGTTCCATTTCCTGAAGAAATGTATCTGGCTAAATCTCTCAAAACTGTCAAAAACAAATCTGCATAGTAGTTTTTTAGGAAGACTCTTAGGGTTATAGTTTAGGACCATTTTGGTCATGCTCTGAGAGAAATGTATTTATTTCACATTTCAAAGTTTGGTTGTATTGTCGCAGTATTTTCATTAGATTAATGCATTTTTTATCTCTAACATTCCTATTACAGTAACTTGGATAGATTCAAATATGTTTGGTTTTGCTTTACGACAGATTGATTTCTTCACAATTTTTAGGCATGGCTGCTGCTGGTCCTTCAATAGGCATGAAATATGTGGACCCGACTCCAATAGCCAGTCACACAGTCAGTGCTGAAGCCATAGAAAGTGAGTATATAATGCCTATTACACGCATTAAAATAACTATAAGCCTAGCAAATTTGACCATAAAATCAATATTTAAGTACATTTAAGTTTCTCTTACTGCAATTGAAATCATTTATTCCACTCCAACAGCGTTGACATCGTACAGTCCTGCCATTTTTGCACTCAATGACATGTTGAGGCAACAGCTGGGCCTTACGAGAGCGTTCATTGCATCCACAAGACATCATTACACATCAGTGCTCGAGTCCCTGGGTCCTGCTGACTACAAATACACCACACTGCAAGATACTAAAGAGGTAACAACACATTTTACTGCAATAACTACTAAACTCATCATATCATTCTGCCTATAAAACATTGACAGTGTACATCTTTGCATACTATTTCTCTTACATATTGATTAACAAGAGTTTCTTTCATCTGTTTTAGTTCATCCAAGCACACAGGCCACCCAAAACAAGTATCGAAGACGCTCTAGAGGAAGTTCAACAAGAAATGAAGGACAGCCATTATATTTAAATAATCATGGTCAACATTTTGGATGCATCATCCATAGATTACAAAAAAAAAACATTGTGTTTAAAAATGGGTCATGAAATACCTTAGTTTTATATTTTGTACTGTACTCTAAAGTCCACTGATTATGTTACCAAGATTTTTTTGCATCAAAAAAGCATCATGATCGAGAAATAACTGACTATTTTCTGTCCTGTTTTGGACTCTCATCAGAAACCTCTGTCTGAATGGCTGTGGCCGATTGTAGACTCAGAACTAAACGCCCACTGAAAGTGAAAGTAAAAGTTATGACATGTGGCCAAGTATAGTGACCCATACTTAGAATTTGTGCTCTGCATTTAACCCATCCAAGTGGGTACACATACAGAAATGAACACACACCCCAGAGCAGTGGGCAGCTGTGGTGCCCAGGGAGAAGTTGGGAGATCGGTGCCTCACTAAAGGGATTCACCTCAGCCATAGTAATGGGGGTGGTGAGAGCAATGGTTATTCACTCCCAACACCTACAATTCCTGAAGGTGCCGTGACCCAAACCTGTGACCTTTCCATCACAAGTCCAACTCTTTAACCATTAGGCCAAGGCTGCTCCACTTTTACTTTCACTTTCACTTTATTGTAGTAGAATGTCCCAGTCATTATGGCGACTGCCTTTAATATAATCTGTTTTGAGATTTATAAATACTCTTATAGTATTATGTGCTCAAAATATCAAAGAATTTTTGGTTTCTCAGCTCATGACCCCTTTAAAAATCAATGCTTATGCAATAATGTGCCTAAATAAAGCCGCGTTTTTTTTAGCATCTATTTATTATGCTTCACATTAAACCAAGAAAGTCATTTATGCATGAATAAACGTTTACATAAAGATGGTGCCCTTTTTAATAAGTCTTTATTTTGCTTGTACAGAGTTTCCGATTATTCCAACGAAACACTGGCGATGACACTGACACTTCTGCGAGTTACAGTTTGATGCTTAGATGCATTTTACTACAAAAATGAACAGAGGGCAAGATAAAACATCCAAAGTAAATGTGAAAAATTGCTCTGGGACATCTACAGTATAAAACAGACCACGGTTGATCACTCGGTGCTCGCGGGCTCCTGCGGGTCTCTGCTTACTGAGGATAAAACAGATAACAACACAAATTATACATGTTTATAATGTACGCAGAGTTCAGTAATGGCAGTAAATGGTTTGGGGAATTTTTAAAAACCTTGGCATTGACGTACCTTTTTCTCTCGCTTTCATTCTAGCAACAAAATTGTAGCTCTTGTTCCTCCTGTAGTTCACGTACGGGTCATCCAGAGCAACTCCCACTCCTTTATACTGATCCCACTTGTCCCGCACGTCTCCGCCTTTGATCGGGTCTTGAATTCCTTGCTCTTTAGCGCCGAGACCTCCTGAGCCACTCCAGCCTGCGGGACGAACAGGACTGGATTTAGTGCTCCATCCTTCTCAGAATGTGCATTTATTGTTAGTTATTTTTCAATCAGTTCATTCGAATCAATTCAAGCCTTAAGGTCTGTAAACGCTCTGCTCTGATTGGTCAGCGGACTAATGATGCGTTCATACCAGACGTGGCTTGCGTGAATAGATTGTATTATTCACATGTAAATAGACGCATGAACATTGAGTTTGCTCGCTTCATTCGCACGTCAAATTCGCTTCACGAAAGACAAAGATTCGCATAATAGGCGGGGCCTCTGTCTGCACGGTGACTCTTGTTTTATTGCTAAAGGCTAACATGGTTTTTATTGAGAGAGTAGCTGTGCTTTATGCGCTTTAGGAAGGCGGAAAAACGGCATAGATTCATTTGGCGCTGTGTCTGAGTCCATTAGATCTTTTCAGAGGTGCACCCAGCTCTGTGAGTTCATCAACTCCTTTAAAAACTATACCTGGATGATGGAGTCTTTCAGCGGTGCTTCCGACTGAGCTGAGCCCAGTTTGATGAGCTGTTGTCCGGTGTCAGCAGGAGGATTTTCCATCAGGACACCAACAGGCCCTACGTAATAATCACGCCCATACAAGAGCAAGCTCCTGATTGGTTAACTCGGCAGGAACTCGAGCGCTTCGCACAAACGACAAGTTAAGCGCGTCAAAGCCCAAACCTGAATGCTGAATTTGTGACGCGTCATTCGTTCCATTCTCGTCACCTCATTCACGCGAATGGCCCTGCAGGATGTCTAATCTCGTCTATGCATTGACTTAACACGTAAATTGAATTTAAAAAAGAAACGCTTCGGTAGATACACCATCATATACGCAGCCTTTTAAATTAAGGCTCCCCAACTATCAGGTTAAGGCTAAGTACCGGGTTGTGAGAGTTTCTACCAGGCCACAACAAAACAAAATGACTCTATTACTAGGGCCAGACGGAATCTGCGGACGTTTTTTGCTATTTCTGCTGAGAATTTTGGTAAAAATCTGCAGATTTCTGCGGAATTATTTTGCGAGTATTACAACTAAAACCTTAATATGTGAAATAAAAAATGATATCTTTTTAATTTTATTTATTTTTTAAAATGCAAATCCAATTAGATCCACTTTATTTGGTAAACAAAGCTAGTCTCTCATATAATATTTCCGCTAAAAGACAGAAAATATTACTGTACAAACTGCATTGTACATAAATCAGATGAACATTTTCACATTAGTCAATAATATTACTGTAATTAATAAAAAAAACACATTTACTCAAGTAAATAAACAGAATTAACGATGGGCTAAAAATCTGCAGAATTCTGCGTGCGCAGATTCCACATGGGCCTATCTATTAGAGATCCTACTTTATTGTGAGTTCCTGACGCAGAAGTATAAATCAGCCTTTAGCAACATATAGAAAACAATCCGGCGGGTACGTCGGCCGTCTTTATTAGGATTTAGCTACCGCTCCATGCTAATAAGGTTGCAGACCTGTTCTAGATCAGGGATTTTCAAACTTTTAGGACAGCTAACTATTACTTATGTCTTTGTAAATGAAGTCTTCAAAGTCAGTGAAATATCCAGAAGGGCATCCTGATGAATTGATTCAAAAGGACACTTTTTTTTGTCAGACGGCTCACCGGTTTTACTTTCATTCACCGTCATTTATTTTAAAAAGCACCCAGTCCATTTTATTTGAATATTTTTTACAGGATTGCATTAACTCTACAGGTGCCTGATAGTTAGCTGTGGAGCTAACGTTAATCATATACACTCTAGTGAACACTTAAAAAAAATAATCAATTTACTCGAGTGCTCGCCTCAAATTCTCGCACGCCCCACAGTTTGAAAGCCCCTGTTCTAGATCACTTACCCATCTTCATGAGCATCTGATGACCCTTGTTTTCTTCTCCCAGTCTGAGGTCAGGAGGTATCGCAGCAGAGCTTGAACCCAAACCAGATGTGGAGCTGGAGTAAAAATTAAACAGATGTATATAATAATGAAAGCACCATAATGAACAGTCTAAACCCAAACTGAAATTCCTGGTCGCACCAAGCGAGACCAGTTTGTAATAATTATTACAGAGCCGCTTACGGTGGTGTCGGACTGCGTGATTTTGTGGCATGGGGATGCTTTTCTGGAGATCGTGATCTAGATCTGGATTTAGAGCGAGAGCGACTTCCGGATCTGGATCTGGAGCGGCTCTGGCTCCTACAAGAGAAAGTTAAAAACAAATGGGTCAAGCAACTTTTTGTAGATAGAAACAAAAAGAGTTTAGATGCCAAAGCGGATGTTTTTTCAGACCTGGAGCGAGATCTGGAGTAGGAGCGGGAACGAGAGCGAGATCTGGATCGGGATCTGGAGCGAGAGGATTTGGAAGATCTGGAGCTGGAGTGTGACGAGGATCGTCCTCGGCTGTGCGACCGGCTGCGGGACCGACTCCCTCGGGTACTAAATAAAATCAACAAATTAAACAAATGTTACCAACTAACAATGGGAATCACTTTTTTAGCTAGCAAAACCATATTTTTCAATACTTAAAATTCTGATACAACTTCAAATAATTTAAAAGTAGATGGAGACATCAAAATTAGGATATTACATGCCTAATTTAGAGAAAGTTGTTTTATTAACTCAGAAATATTAATAATTACAAAGTAAAAGTGATTTTTCATTTGTATCAGGGTTCCCATAGTTAATACAAATGTAGATTAGAAATATTTTTAGCATATAGATGAAATAGATATAAACATTTACTCCATAATACAAAAAATAATACTTATTTGTAACAAATAAAATATAAAAAATATTTTTCTATAGTTTTACTAATTTAAATCAATTCAAGGTTTTATATTTAAATTTATTTTATTTTTTTACTTTGGGTTTAGTATTGTGTTGTCATTCGGTTATTTTGTATTTAAAAGTAGTTATTTTAATTTGACATGTTTTCAGTGCTTTATTTTTGACTAAGACTTTGACTAGTTTTTTCTTTTCAGAATCAGATCAGAATTAGAAAGAGCTTTATTGCCAGGTATGTTCACACATACGAGGAATTTGTTTTGGTGACAGAGCTTCTACAGTGCAACAGGATTACAGAGACAGGACAAAAAACAGATAATAAATATATTTTAAAAAATAGAAGTAGTGAGTGCAAATATACAGATTGACAAGTGTATGTACATGTTTATTACTATATACAACGTTATATGTGCAGCTGTTATGTGCAAATTGGCATGCAAAGTGTGTTGTTAAATAAGTGTATAAAAGTGTATAGCAAGTAGTGATGTTGGTTTCGCAATTATTATCATCAAGTGTTCATGAGATGGATGACACTTTTTTTATTACACTTTTAGCTATATTACACTAAAATAATTAATTTAGCTAATATCTTAACAGTATTTTCAATAAGTAATACTTTTATAAAATATCATTCATTAATTTATGATTTTAAAAAAATATTTTCAGCTTTGATTTGATTTAAAATGTTACAATTTACAGTTATTTGTCTTTTTATTAGTTTATTTCAAAGTAAGAGTTCATTTTAATTTAAGATTTTTTTACCTTTATATTGAGCTTAGATGTATTTTTTAGATGGATTCATAGATATATGTTTTGAGTTATATATTTTTTCTTAATTAGCTAGGGAACATTTCTAATATTGAATGTTTTTAATGTAATAAATACATTGCATTTCACTCCAAAACAATTCAATAGTTCATGATTTTGTTATCAATAACACAAACACTTTAAAAACACATTACAATCATCAGGGTTCATACACATTTTTTCTGCTAAAACTCCATGACTTTCCATGATTTTTCCAAGACTTTCAAGTAAATTTTCATAACCTAATGTTTCATGCAATGTCTACATATGCGTGGTAAAAGAAAAAATGCATGTTCAAATTTATTACAGCATATCGTAAGACACGCAACAATCTATTTAGTTTCAATTTATATTTATATCTATGTAAAATTGATTTAGACGATGCTTACACCGCACTGATAATGTGAGAGTATGTGATTGGTCAAGGACAGAAAAGAAGTAAATAACCTATATTCAAGTATACAGATATCTGTTTTTCATGACTTTTCCAAAACATTTGAGGGTTTTTCTGTCTTTTCAAAACTTTTCCAGGCCTGGAAAATGCCATGTCAAAATTCCATGACTTTTCCAGGTTTTCCATGACCGTATGAACCCTGAATCATTCATTTATTTCCCACCTGTTGCGTTTATCCTGCTCCTTCTTCCGCCTGGCTCTCATTTTGGCCCGGAAGAACTCGTACAGTCCGTTCTGCTCCCAGCCCTCGCTGAAAAAACAAAACAAAAAAACAATCAATAAACATCATTCCGACTGAAATACTAGACATTACAATACATTATGCAATAGAATATTAAAGTCTAAAGTGATGTTTGTAAAGTAGCAACGGTTTCTGCTGTTCTGACATCAGCTGCAGATGTGAATGAATGGCGGAAGAAAGTAGTTCCTCATACAAAAGGTATTTTAAGACTCTCAGTGTTTGATTTTCTTTTTTATATACATGATTATGCCGTCAAACTGTTGTATAAATGCAATATCACACTCGTAGTGGTGTGGTGTGATATGGCTGTATATCAGCACTGGTGGGGCACTAATACAAGAAAATCAACACACAGCATTATGACTGTGTTAAACTCACCTGTTTCGGGGTCTGTCGTGTGACGGTGGGCTGTAAAAGGCCTCGACTGCAGCCAGCAGACGGTCACTAGGGGGCATCGGCGGTGGCAGACGGATATCTTTAGGATCCAGAGGCTTATAATCATGATCTTCCAGCTGTTATATAAAAAAAGGTATAATTTTCAGCATAAGCCTGATATGATCGTCTACTTTATAATGTAATAATAGGAACTCCATATCTCTCGCAAAAAAAAAACATTTCTGAATGTGCTTCAGACAGGTGAGTGGGTTTGACAAACCATCTGTAGAAACACTTTCTTTTCTCCATAGCACCGGACACCATTGTTAAAATTAATCTTACAAGGACTCAATAAGGAAATCAATATTTACTTGTCAATGTACCGCAAATCATGTTATATTGTATCGTATCGTATCGAATATCGTTCTGTCTTAGGCAAAACTTACTTGTATAGTCGGTCATAGGCGTGTATAGTTAGCTTACCACTCTGGTATGTTAGTTGTGTAGGTTTAAAATAGCTCTTAGGACCAGTGTTGTGTTCATATTTATGATTATGCTTCTATATTTAGCACGTGGTCCTGCAAGACATGACATTTCATTCCACTGTTTGTATTTATGACTCTTTGTTAATTAATGCTACAGCATACTGTAATATTAACTACAATGAACTGTAATAAATATTGAAGTATACTTTAATTTTTACTACAGTCGTGTATTGAAGTATAATATACGCTATATAGTTGTAGAAATATACAGTATTGGGTCATCTTTATATTACTATAGTCGTTACCATACTGTGTCAATTACAAATTACTACAACAGATTAACTAGATTTACTAGGACCACTCATGTAGCGAAATGACAGTAAAACTACACTTGACCTGACATAGGATATGTAATTAACCCTTAACCCAAGCCATATTCTAACCCCTAAACATATAGTAAGCACAAGCAGTTAATTAATATTATGCAGTATAATAAATGCAGTTAAATAAATAGTTACAGTGTAGCTGTGTTGCCTTAAAATAAAGAGTAACCTGATAAGGTCACTCTTACGCAGAAATACGATATTTTAAAACAAATTATCATCCAGTTTTGAAATGTTCAGTTCATTTCAATATTGACATAATCAAAATTAAAATATTACATTGCCAAATGCTTAGAGACTTAATTAGTTTAATAGTTAAGATGTGAACACTTCCACATGTTAATCTGGCCTACAATATGCTGAAACACTAGCTGAAAGCTCTGTAACTATTTATATTGCTTTGGTACATTAACTCTGGGCAATAAGACTGATAGTTAATGTTACTTAATTGAACTAAACTTACAAAAAAACGAAACAATATTAATGCGCTAAAATCATAGCCGTAATCTGATTACAAATTGTTAATAACTAATAAAATTAATATCTATTTTTTAACAAATATTAACAAAGTAATATCATCAGGCTTTTTCTCACTGTTGATTTTAATTCATTAACCAATGTTGAACTAATGAGATTTTATTGTGAAGTGTTAGCTTTATTGTGAAGTGTTAGCTATTGTACTCTATAATCCTTTTGTAATTTAATTTTGTTGAAACGAAAAATATTTTAGGTATATTTGTAATAATAACTTTTTTGTAGCTTAGGTCACTATCGCGATAATACCGTTTATCGCAATAAAAGCTACAGCAATTAATCGCGACAAGAACATGTTAAATGACACTAAGTGTATTTTAATTAATATTAACACTACACTACGTATTTTTGGTTATTCTAGCTGTTAAATTAACCTTATTTTGAAGATTAGGCCAATATTGTGATAATACCGTTTATCGCGATATAAGATAATTAACTGCAACAAGAAAATTAAGTGTTTTAAATTAATATTAACCTTACAATAATTTTAGCAATACACCAGGTATTTTGGATATTCTAGCTGTTAAAACATCCTTTTTCGCAACTTAGGTCAATATCGTGATCATACGGTTTATCGCAATAAAAGCTACATCAGTTAATCGCGACAAAAACATTGTTAAGTGAAACTAAGTGTATTTTAATATTACCTTTACATAAATATTAGAAATACGCTATTTATTTTTGGTTATTCTAGCTGTTAAAGTAACTGTTTTGAAGATTAGGTCAATATCGTGATAATACCATTCATTGTGATAAAAGCTACAGAAAATAATCATGACTAGAACATTGTTGAGTGACATTACGTGTATTTTAATTAATATTAACATTACACTAAGTATTTTATGGATATTCTAGCTGTCAAAGTAACCTAATTTTTAAAGATTAGGCCAATAGCGTGATAATACCGTTTATCGCGATATAAGATTTCGCAATTAACTGCAACAAGAAAATTAAGTGTTTTAACTAATATTAATGTTGCAATAATTTTAGCAATACACCAAATATTTTGGATATTCTAGCTGTTAAAATATCCTTTTTCGCAACTTAGGTCAATATCGTGATAATACGGTTTATCGCAATAAAATCTACATCAGGTCATCGCGACAAGAACATTGTTAAGTGAAAATAAGTGTATTTTAATATTACCATTACATAAATATTAGAAATACGCTATTTATTTGTGGTTATTCTAGCTGTCAAAGTAACTGTTTTGAAGATTAGGTCAATATCGTGATAATACCATTCATTGTGATAAAAGCTACAGAAAATAATCATGACTAGAACATTGTTGAGTGACACTAAGTGTATTTTAATTAGTATTAACATTACACTAAGTATTTATGGTTATTCTAGCTGTCAAAGTAACCTATTTTTGAAGATTAGGCCAATATCGTGATAATACCGTTTATCGCGATATAAGATTTCGCAATTAACTGCAACAAGAAAATTAAGTGTTTTAACTAATATTAATGTTGCAATAATTTTAGCAATACACCAAGTATTTTGGATATTCTAGCTGTTAAAATATCCTTTTTCGCAACTCAATATCGTGATAATACAGTTTATCGCAATAAAAGCTACATCAGTTAATCGCGACAAGAACATTGTTAAGTGAAACTAAGTGTATTTTAATATTACCATTACATAAATATTAGAAATACCCTATTTATTTGTGGTTATTCTAGCTGTCAAAGTAACCTATTTTGAAGAATAGGCCAATATCGTGAAAATACCATTTATCGCAATATAAGATTTCGCAATTAACCACAACAAGAAAATTAAGCGACACTAAGTGTATTTTAATTAACTAAAATTAAGAAAATAAATGTAATAAATCTTTGCCTTACTGTTGATTTGAGTGCATTAACTAAGGTTTACCAATAAGACTTTATTGTAAAATGTTAACTACTATACTTTACTGTCGTTTTGCAATTTAATTTGGTTGAAAGATTTATTTACTCTAAACATTTCACTCGAAACAATAAAGCAAAATGCCAAGTATCATATGTTTTTCTAGCTGTTAAAGTAACCTTTTTTTGAAGCTCAATATCATGCATCATCAATAAATATAAGGTTAATATTGTGATAATAACATATATCGCGATAAAAGCTTGAGCAATTAATCACAATCATTAATAGACGCTTAATGTACTCTGACCTTCACGAGTGGTGCCATAAGTCCGGCGGGCAGGTCAAAGTAGGGCACGTTGGGCACCAGACTGGGGTCGTCCTGACTGACGTGTGGCGGGTTGTGGCGTCTCATGTGCGGAGCCTGACCGTTGAAGCCGTGGGGTGGAGGTCCGAACTCATGCTGGTTCCCACCCCATGGAGGAGGATCAGACATTCCCGGAGGAGGAATCCGCTGGTTCGGGTGGTGATGCGGCGGTGGACCAATCTCTGAAAACACAACAGCATTTCAGAGAAAAAGCAGAGGAAGACAGAAACACTCACATTTGACACTGGAACTACCAGAATACTGGAACTACTAGAATTCCCATAGCAGCCACTCTGACTGTTCTCATAAAAGACGTCATATCGTCACATCATATTTACATTCAAAACTTCTATTGAGATATTAAAAATTAAGCTTTGAATGTCTGTCATCACATTTAATTAAGTCATCACTCTAAAAATACAATCTTTTGGTAATACAGTTTATAACGGTATAGTTAGACTACGTTAGACCACCCGCGAATGTCCACGACTCACTTTCATTTTCACTTTCTCAAGCAGGAGAGAAATCTTTTTCACGCCACTGAATATGCTGTTTTGAAAGACATATCTGAAGTAAAGTTATGCTTTTGCCAACAGAAAGTTGTGTTTCTGATAGCAGGAAGTTGCTGGGCATATTTAAAGTAACGGGGAAAAGTAGACAGTGAAATGCATACGGTCATTTTGACTGCTATGGTAGTTCTAGGTAGAAATAATCAGAACTCTTGTTATAAAATAACAATGTAAAAGAGATATACACACATTTATTCAAAGTCAGGTAATTATAGATATTTGTGTTTTAATTCAACAAAAAGTTAATAAATTGCAAAAAAGAAAAATGTTCGGTAGTTCTTAAACACTGAAAAATGTATTGACACGCCGGTTTCAATTTACTAGAACCTCTATGCTAAGCTGTTTTGACACAATCTACATTGTAAAAGCGCTATAGAAATAAACATGAATTGAATTCTAGTGTTAAAACAATGTCTGAATGTTCAGCATGCTAGGAAAAAGGGTGAAATTAAAATAAATGAAAAATCTAAAAATCTTTTATTTTTTGCCTTTTCTTTATAATGACCTTCTTCATGCCATACAAAGCAACATGCAACCAAATCCCAAAAAAAAAAAATCTATAAAACCTTTTTCTGCAATTTGTTGATGTTGGAGCAAAAAATATAAAATACTATAAAATGACTGCTTCTTTAAAAATACATATAAATACATTTAGCAAATTATATTATTACAATATATTAATAAAAGCCTGCATCAGGTATGCGATCAGTTGGAACTGAATTATTAATTCTTTTAATACTTTTATATAAAAATGCTATAATAATAATATATAAAAATATTTTATATCTTTTTATTTAACATAAACAAATGTATTTATTTTTTTAAAAAATATTGTTATTATTTAACTATAAAACCTGCATTGATAAATGTATTGCTCATGCAATAGTGTTACTGTACTGTAAATTACACACATATTATATATATATATATATATATATATATATATATATATATATATATATATATATATATATATATATATATATATAAACACAATTCGTTACTTGAAACCACTTATATTATTTTAATAATTAAAAAAAATATCTTCAATTCATCTAGAAAAAAAAAATTCAAACAATGCATTGATTTATTGTATTAATTGTGAAGAATTGTTAAAAAACAACAAGAATTTCGGGAGAAAAAAAATATATGTTAATAAAATGTATTAACCCTTAAACTGCCTGCTCTACCAAATGGTTGACCATGTTTTCGCTGTTTTAAATGACTGTTAAAGTCAATTAAAGAATGACTATTTTAAATAATGGTTTACACACAACATTTTTGGTTTACAAATACATCAAACAAATATAATCCTGTTGCACTACAACACTTGATTTTGGTTTTATTGTAAAAACAAAATAAGAAAACATGTTAAATGAGAATCTGAAATATTTTATGGCATACGTCAAAAAATAAAGATGATTTAGTATTCAAAACTGTTTTATTTACAATTTGTTTTTTTAAATAAATTGGTCTTACACTTTATATTTTCAGATTTTTCATTGCATATGTTCTAATTCTGGTACTTTTACTATAAACTGACATATCAACCATTTGGTAGCGATTGATATTTTAGAAATTATGGGATGCGTTGAAAAAAATCCATTGAGTGTGTTAACTAGCGACATTAGTTAACGTTCATATAACGTCATATAACAACATGGGTTAAAGTTCATATAAATATGCAAAAATCCTCTTATATTACCAATCTTTATCATTTACTTTTCCTCTAAATTTGTGTGAAGAACTGAAACCTTCAAAAATCTGATTATCCACATCAGTCACTAGTTCAAATACAAAACACGCTAAACTCTCACCTCCAGGAAAGTCTCCCTGTGGATAGTCGAAGTGGTGCGGTGGAAACGGCGGCCGCTCAAAGTGATGCCGTGGAGGAAAATCATCCTGCATGAATCTCGGCGGGAAGCGTCCAAAATTATGAGGTGGCGGCGGCGGCTGGTTGAACGGCGGTGGCTGCTGATGCGGAGGGAATGGTCCACGGAAGTGTGGCGGACGCTGCATGCGGAACGGAGGCTCCCTCTGGCCCCACGGCGGAGGCTGATCCTGCTGGCTGCTCCAAGGCGGCTGCTCATACTGGCCGCTCCAGGATGGCGGGGGATCATTCTGGCCACTCCAGGGGCCTCCGTCTCGAGGGTCACTCCAGTTGGGGTCCCGCTGCTCATTCCACAGGCCCTCGTGGCTGTTCCAGGGTGGACAGGGAGGCGGAGCTTGACTCGGGTCGAACGGTGGCTGGAGGCGGAGATAATGTGTATGTTAGTATTAGTAAGCCTGTGCGAAATCAAATTTTACAATGGTTACTTTGCTATTCTTTAGGTGAACAATTAATCCATGCAAGTTAACCTGCATAAAAAAAAAATGTTTGTTTTGGTAATCTTCGATCAAATTCGGAACATTTGCTTCCGTGTTTGGAGTGGCGTGAACGCTTGCCGTTAGTTTGATATGTGCAAAATGATGTACAAAAAGAAAGCCCTGTCCCCTACTCAATATTCAATTTCAGTTAAAGATCAGTAAAGATCAAAAGAAAAAAAAGTCGGCCTTGAATCACATTAATGAGTCGTTATATATTTAAATCTTTTGCCTGCTATCGATCTTAAATTTAATGAAAGCCACTCATTTGCATAATCCAATAGCTATTGCATATTACAAACACTCTGAAATAGGCGTTTCGGTTCCAATATGAAATATGTATGTATATATGTATATATATATATATATATATATATATATATATATATATATATATATATATATATATATATATATATATATATATATATATATAGAAAGACAAATCTAAACAGGTTTGGCCAGCTGATTAATCAGAGAAGAGGCTTTATGGAAGAGCGGGGCTTATAGACTTTAAGCCCCGAATTGAATCAACCAAACAGGTTCAAAACAATAGCTAAATTATTCTAATATTCAATGCATATTCAGATAAAATTACAATGTTTTCTGACCTCAGATTCATTTAAACATCTTGTGGGAGACCCCAGCACAATATTAGAACAATTTCAAATATCATATGACCTGCCTTTTATAGGTGCACTAAGCAAATTTTGCCAAACAATATTCATATTTGAGAGCACCAAAACAATCATGCCAATAACGCCGACATACCTCTGTATATATTTTCTATTTCCACTATCATGACTAAACACACCGCTTTTGGCCTACTCACTGCAATTTTGAAACTTTGCTTTTAAAATATCACTTACAGCAACTTTGACAACTAACAGTTATAAAGTTAATTAAATAATAGTCATATTTACACATAAATGTAAAGTAACCACGTGTATTAATTGGTTAAATATCATATTCGTAAATGTAAATCAATCCACCACTGAGGAACAGTGAAAGTAAAGGTTCTGGAAATTAACATTGCTGATGATCGCATGATTATAAACCTCATTTCTAACAATATTAAAATCATCCTTATGTTTAGAATTTTCAGGATAGATTTTACAGCAACTGAAGCCCTTGAATATTGATATAATTCAACTATCTACAACTTTGTTTTTTGCTTTTGATTTATTCATAAGTATCAATTATGATGGCATTTTTTATGAAATGGTGAAACATTTAATAGTAACTTTTTGTTCCACTCACAGGCTGTTGTGGGTTCCACGCTGGCATGTTGTGCTGTGGATCGAACCAGCCTTGTTTAGAGGAGGACATTTCAGGTGACAGAGCAGGGTTCGAGTCTGACGACCGGTTCTGAGACCCTTCATATTCACTGGATGGAGGACCAGACAATGGAGGCTTCAGATCTGCTGATGATCATGGAAACAAACCAGTAATTCAATGAGAATTAACTCGTATAACAACACAGACAATCTAAAAGGCCTCAAAATGGGTTGAAAACACTTAAGCAACATAATTGTGGCCAAATAGCACAGATTTCAGTCATTAAAAATAGCTTCTTAAATAAATTCAAACCACTAGGCAGGACCCTTTTAAAAGAAAATGGGAAACCTCAGGTCATGTTTGTCATAACTCATGACAATTTTGGCATCTGAAGTTACAGTTACAGTTAAATCTGAATACAGTTAGGTGTTTCAGAGATATAACATTCATTTTGGCATGCTCTTTGTATAATTTGTCCACCTACAGAAATTATTGATTATGGCTTTAATTTACACCATTCAAATTGGTGAAAAAAAATCATAAAGAACATACATGCAATTGAATCAACTACAGCAAAGGAATAAGGAGAAATGTTTTTTTTTTTTTTGTCTCTATCACCTATAGTTCAAAAGAGACTAGCAAAATGAAAATAAACTGAGTGTGAATTTGGATAACTGGTTTATGGATTGAGTTAGAGGTTTATACCTTTCTGTTGTTAACGTTATAGCCTGGCAGTAACCAAACTAATAAAGAATATTTAACATACAATCGAATAACATTCAGAAAAAGAATCAGTGCACAAACTAATTATGGTTTATAGGAGTGTGAATTTGAATAATTGGTTAATAGATAAATTTCACCACCTTTTGCCAAATAATTTTCTGGGGAGAAGACGAATTTTAAAAGATTACAACTCTTAACTGCAATCAAATCACATTCAGCAAAGGAATCAGAATGTAGACCTAAAATTTGAGTGCAAAATTGGATAACTGGTTAATAGATTGAGTTAGAGACTACACAATTGCTGTGGTTAATGTTTAGACCATCTTTTGTCTTTGCCCCAAATTTCACAACTTTTTACCAGAGAGTTCACTGGGAAGAAGAACCCTAAGTATTACAACTTGTTACTGCAATCGAATCACATTCAGCAAAGAAATTGGAATGCAGACTCTACCTATTACAGTTTAATTTGATAAAATTTGGGTGAATTTGGTTAACTGGTTTAGGGATTGAGTTTAAGCTTCAAATCCTTCGCTTGTTAGAGTACAGCCTGACAGTAATTGAATTAATCACATGGAATATGCTATGTAGACTCTACCAATTACAGTTTAAATTTGATATTAGTGTAAATTTGAATAACTGATTATTAGATAAATTTCACAACTTTTTACCAAATAATACTCTGGAGAGGAGAAGAAGAGCTCTAAAGAGTACAACACTTAACTGTGATCAAAGCACATTCAGCAAAGCAATCAGAATACAGACTCTTAAAATTTGAGTGTAAATTTGAATAACTGGTTAATAGATTGAGTTCGAGACTCCAAAACTGATGTGGTTAACATTTAGACCGTGCTCTATCAATTTGCACCAAATTTCACAACTTTAGCAAATAGTTCTCTGGAAAGAAGAAGAACAAACCTTAAAATTACAACTTGTAACTGCAATCGAATCACATTCAGCAAAAGAATCGGAACGGAGACTCTACCAATTATTTAATTTGATAAAATGAGTGTGATTTTGGATAACTGGTTAAGGGATTGAGTTAAGAGATTCAAACCTTTCTGGTGTTCATGTAATTAATCATATACAATATGCAAAGGAATTAGAATGTAGACTCTACCAATTACAGTTTAATTTGATATGAATGTAAATTTGGATAACTGGTTAATCAATAAATATTACAACATTTTACCAAATATTTCTCTGAGAGAAGAACTTTAAAATTAGAACTCAAAACTGCAATCAAATCTTATTCACCAGAGAAATCAGAATGTAGACTTAAAGTTTGATAGCATAAGAGTATAAATTTCGATAACTGGTTAACAGATTTAGTTAGAGACTCCAAAATTGCTGTGGTTAATGTTTAGACTGTCCTCTATATTTGCACCAAATTTTACAACTTTAACAAATAGTTCGCTGGGAAGAGGAACTCTGAAGATTACAATTTGTAACTGCAATTTAATCACATTCAGCAAAGGAATGGGAATGTGAACTACCAATTACAGTTTAAATTTTATAAAATTAGAGTGTAAAGTTGGATAACTGGTTACTGATAACTTCCACCAAATAGTTCTCTAGGGAGAAGAACAATTCTTAAGGTTATGACATGTAACTACAATCTCATCACATTCAGCCAAGGAATCAGTATGTAGACTCTATCTACTATGGTTTATATTTGTTAAACTGCAACTGCAACTAAATCTCATTCAGCAAAGGAATGGGAATGTAGACTCTACCAATTACTGTTTATCTTGATGAAATTAGTATAAATTTGGATAACTGGTTAATAGATTTAATTAGACACTCCAAAAATGCTGTGGTTAATGTTTAAACTGTCCTCAATCTTTGCATTAAATTTCACAACATTTTACCATAGAGTTTTCTGGACGGAAAAAGAACAACTCTGAAGATAGCAACTCATACTGATTTCTGTGATTTACCAGGCTGAGAGGCGATTGGCGTCTGGCTCGTGACTTCGGCATCCGCAGGTGTGAGTTGAGCGACGCCCACTGCTGCTGCGGCCACCGTCTGCTGCTGATTCAGATTGGAGACGAACTCCTCGTGTTGCGTCTTCAGAGCCTGAATCTGCTGCTGAAACGCCATCTGTATGGGCTGCACAACCGGCGCGTACTCGGTGATGAGCGATGCCTGGAAGAGAAACACATTGTGTATTTGACCTGTGTTTGGTTAACTGAGGGTGTGCAATGACAATATATATATTGTATAGCCAACATAAAAAATCTATCGTTTTATATTATGATGATATGGTTTATATCAGTGTCGCAAAAATACATTGCTTATGGTAATACATTTTCATATTGTACATGAGTGCAATATTACACAACATTATGGAGATGCAGACAGAAACATAAATAACAGTATAGTAAGAAAGCAGCAAACTTAAAAGTACAATGTTTACATTTTGTATTTCATTTAGCAATATTTTATGTTGGGTCAGTTATCACTTGTTTTATTGAAAAGTTTAATACATTTTTATTTCTACATTTTTTAATCAAACATTTGCCTTGTAATTCTAAATAAGCTGGGAAATATGATCACATATGAATGGGTAGATTTGAGAGTATATACTTCAAAGTGTATATAAAATTGATTGAATTTAAAGAAATGGTGCTATTTCGGGATATATACCATAATCAGGATATGAGATGACTTATATTGAGATATGAGATTTGTCATATCATAACCCTAACCCAAGGGAGAAGTTTTACCTGATACTGTCCGAGGCCCAACGCTGGACTCTGAAGCTGCTGAATGGTGACATCATCAAAGTAGCCGTTCTTCTCCCAGAGCTGCAGCAGCTGAGAATGGCATGAACAAACACTCACTTTTTGGCTTGTGTAAAATGAAGACTAACATCTACTAGACGTCAATGCATGAGGCAAATGCATGTTTTACATTAGAGGTATCAATGTTTAAAATACATTTGATTTGTCTAGTGGTAATACAGGAGGCATACATTCAGATGCATGAAATATGGCTGTCAAATGGCAGGTTGCTATTAAATATCATCCCCAAATTTTTAAATAAAGATGAAGACTGAACTGAAAATCCATCAAGGGTTTGACAGTGTTCTAGGTTTTTGGGTCCAATAAGCAAGACCTTTATATGAATTTAGTAATAAGTTTTTAGTCATCCCATTTTTAATAATAGCTATGCAATCTGTTAATTTTGTGAATTTGTACAAATTACCAGGTTGAGAGGAGATATATATATAGAGTTGTGTATCTCTGGCATAACAGTGGAAACTAACTCCATGTATTTTTTCATCCTCTAGTTCAGGGTTGCCCAAACTCGGTCCTGGAGGGCCAATGTCCTGGAGAGTTTAGCTCAAATCCTAATCAAACACACCTAAACCAGCTAATCAAGCTCTTACTAGATATACTAGAAACGTCCTGGCAGGTGTGTTGAAGCAAGTTGGAGCTAAACTCAGCTGGACACCGGCCCTGCAGGACCAAATTTGGACACCCCTGGTCTAGTGGCAGCATATATAATGTAAAAAGTAAGGGACCAAGAACTGAGCCTTGTGGTACCCCACAGTGTACTTTTGATCAGTATGTTGCCTCTTCATCAACTGACACAAAATGATAATGTTCAGATAGATAAGATATGAATCAAGCAGTGTACAAACATGAGGGTCTGACAGCGTGATCGTACCCGTGTGATTTTCTGCTGCTTGTCCTCCTCTACAGCCAGGAAACTCGTGCAGTAAATGGGAACCACCACCTTCTGTAGAGCCGCCAAAAGATCCTTCTGATTTTTCCTCTGACTGTGGAGAATCATTAATAGCTTGAACATTAAAATACTTTAAATGAAGACACTTTAAATATGTTATATACAATCAAACACAAGGTAACACTTATAATGAAGTTACTAAGACTTTTTAGTTTTAATTTCAATTACTAAAACAGAAATAAACATACTATTTATAATATGCAATGAAACTTAATGTGATTTAATTTGATGTATTTACATTTAATGTAATTTTAAACCAAATTTTTAAATGTACACACACACACACATAATATATATGTAATATACTAAATATTATTCATTCTTTTTCTACTAAATAGTATTAAGATAATATTAAAGCATTTCATGTATAAAAATACGTATTTAAAAACCTTGAAATAAACATTCATTGCAATTTTTCAACTACACCAACTAAAATTTTAATGGAGAAAACATTAATACACAAGCCCTAAATTAACCCATTCATTAAAAGCTACAACAGCATATTAATGATATTAAAATAATACCGTCTCTCAAGCAGCTCATTTAAATATTTAAATCAATCATAACCTCACCAGTGATGCAGGACGTCATTGGTCAGATAGATGAGATGTAGGCGGAGCTCAAAATGTGCCTCGTCAGCAGTGATGCGGTTTTGGAGATGTGATGCCATCAATTCGCAGTGTTGCGGCGTCTTGGCATTACCGAACATCCAGTTCTTCCCAGCCTGTGAGAGAAAGCATTCAGAAATAACTCGTCTGGAGCTCATCGAACAGAACAGATTGGATTCTGGGATCATTTAGGGTTCACTTCAAGCTTTTTTTCTGATTGGATAGCTATCTGATAGTGAAATTGCTCTCCATAATGCATTCGAGATAATAAAAGTCTCGGAGGTTGTCTGAGATGCATTCCAGACAAAACTGAACAAATGCATCTAGATGTTGAAACTTTTACTGCTCCCAAAATGTAAACTAGGACTGTACAATATATCGCAAAAGTATCGTTATCACGATAATAGCACATGCAATACAAGTATCGCAGACATGTGTGATAGATTACATTCTATTGTTTCTTTACCTAAATTTGACCAATCAGATGGGGCCTTCCTATCTTTAGCCCCGCCTCCCGAGTAGTTGCTGTTCTGCTATTGGCTCAAATTATATATTTATACGTATTGTGTCACGTTGTGATTTTTGACTGTTTGCTGCCGCCTTGTGAATAAAAAATGCACAGGTTAGTGTATACTCCGTCAGCTGTTTTCGTTTCCTTGCGTTTAATTAAAGAATTAAATCAATTATTTCAGCTCATAACAATGTTTTGCGTCTAATTTTCAATGTTTTGTGGCAATTAGCTATGTAATAAGCAGGATAAAGTACATCCAGGAGGTTGTTTTCACAGAATAAAGCCCTTCAGTTTTATACAAAAGTGCTTTGCTTTGGGTTGGGCTGCTGATAAACCTGTTGGGCTTTATTCTGCGATAACAACCTCCTGGATGTATTTTATTATATATTTTCATATATCCATATAGTTTTTATCATAAATAATATTGCAATTGCGGAAAGTCTGTACATTTGTGCTTGTATTATTTTTGTTGCTGTTATTGATTAGTTTGTCTCTCGTTTTAAGTGCTTTATTCGTTAAATAAGTTTGTGCAGCTCAATTTCATATTTAATTTTGGAAAGTCGAATAATCTTTATGAGAATTGGATTATCAGATAAGCTCTTGTTTTGCTAATGGCTAACAGTGTGTACTTTCGAGAACTCTAGTAATTTTGAGCAGTATAGTTTTTTGTGTTCGTTTATGGAGGAGTTGCCATATTTGTAATTATGTTTTGGAATAGTTATGAAGTTTCGTTAAGCGCCGCATACGCTGAAGGTTACGGTTTTGTTTCTGCATTCTTTGGTTAGTTAGCTTAGTGGGTTGGGGTTTAGTTAGATTGTTTTGTTATATTTATTTCTTTGTTTTTGCAACACTCCTATTTTTCGTTTAATTTGATAATTAAAATTTACATTCTAAATTCCTATATTCATTGTTTGATATTCTCCGTTTAATAAATTGTTAATTTTTGTTTCACTTATCATTTGTGTTTTCTCATTTTCAACCAGCACCATTAGAGACTCAATGTTACGCCTTATCCAACATAACTTAAACACGTAACAATCACAATATGATATTTTTATCATATCGCAAGCTTAGGGCGAAGTTGTACCTGACACTTTCCGAGGCCCAACGCCAGACTGGATGTATTTCATCCCTAACATATAATGCAGCATTTAAAGATCGAAATCACATCCTTTCAGTTGAGATGCATTTATGTGGACACATTTAAATTCACAAATCACACAGCAGTCCGATCAGCGAGAAAGCACATAAAGTGAACAGCTGTAATCCGGCTCTTACAGAAATGGCGTCTTTGGTGCAGGTGTCTATTATGGGCTGGAGAAGGTTGTCCAACTCGTTCATGTCCAGCTGCGTCTCCACCAGCAGCTTCTGCATCTGCTGCTCCATCGCCAGAGAAATGGCAGCCGTTATTTGCTCCTGAACACAACAAAACAGTCATTTTAGTCATATTTATTATTATGCAATAAATAATAATAATCATGATAGCAGTTGCACCTAAGAAGTGGCAAACTGTTAAGTATTCATTAAGAAAAAACATTAACACTTAATTTAAGTTGGAAAGAAAACGAGAAAAAGAACAAATTCAGATTTGATTATTAAAAGCAGTTATAATATAGATTTACATATTGATAATGAAGTTATAGAAAGAGTATATGCAATTAAGTTTCTTGGTGTTGTACTGGATCATAAAATTAGTTGGAAACCGCAAATAAATAATGTGATATCAAAATTAGTCAAAACTGTAGCAATAGTGTATAAAGCTAGATTTATCCTGTACAATAAATCAATGTATATATTATATTACACACTTATGTTGCCACATACGAGTTATTGTGTTGTAATATGGGGGAATACATATAAATCTAATTTACGATCCGTATGTACAATTCAGAAAAAAGCTATTAGACTCATAGAAAATGTGGGGTATTTAGAGCATACAAATCCTTTATTTTTTAAATTAAAAATACGTAAGTTCAATGATTTGGTTAAATTTAAAACAGCACAATTTTTGTTTAAAGCTAGGAATAAACTACTTCCAAAATGCATACAAACGTTTTTCGAAGAACGACAAGGGGGATATAATCTGAGAGAAGAACTCAATTTTAGGAGGTTGAAAACAAGAACAACTTTAAAAAGTTTGTGTATGTCTGTCTGTGGTGTAAAACTATGGAACAGTCTAGATCTGACTCTCAAACAATGTCAGGATAATAATCAATTTAAAAAGTTGTATAAATATATATTATTAAAGGAGTATAACGATGAAGGTGATTGAAAAGGTATAAAAAGAGAAAGGTATGATGAAATTTTAATTAATGGCTATTTGCAGTACTAGGTTTTTTTTGTTTGTTTTTTTCTCTGGGTTTATGTTACAAGGTATACGGGTAGAAAATGGAACCAAACATATAGTTTGTCGGATATGCCAAAAGGACAGAATGTGTTCATGTGAAAGGAAGAGATAAGTAAAGGAAGAAATAAGTTTAAGTAATAGACGAATGATGTATGTGGTAATGGGGTGGGAAAATAATAAGCTTGTGCTTCATCCCACTCCATTTTCGACCATGTTGAAATGTATTCTTTTGTTAATGATATTTTATGTATGATACTTTGTTCGAAAATAAATAAATCAAATCAAAATTATAATTTAAATATTATTAATATATATATATATATATATATATATATTTTTTTTTTTTTTTTTTAAGTAAACGTGTCATAATTGCAGGTCATAATTGCTCAAAATTGCGCAATATAGACTAAGAATTATGAGAAAGTACATTCTTTTTTTTTTTACTGCAATAACTGCACTACATTGCAATACAACCTGCACTTATTTGAAAATGTATTGTCTATTACTTATTATACTTTCGATTATTACTACATTATTTTGTCTTGCTATTCATAAGTCACGTAAGTCTTACACTATGTCTGTCATATCAAGCATTTAAGTTTTTTCCACTCATAAAAAAAGATTGAAATGCTCGACCTGTCTGAGGCTGAGCAGGTGCTGCTCCTGCTGCTGCAGGTTCCACTGGCTCTGCTGGATGAGCTCCTCCATTGACGGTGCTGCCGCCGGGATTGCTGGAGGGCCGAGAATCGCCATCGACGCAGAAACATCGGCCGCTTCATTACCCGGAAGATTAGAAATCACTGATAAATCACAAAGACAAGCAAATACAGAATAAAACATGGCTGCTGCTGCTGAACGCCAGAACAAACATCTGTCCATCAGTATGGCCAAATGATGGGAAGCACTGCTGTAGAAAACGGGACGCTTATTTAAATAAAGTTCCCAAAGCAAAGCAATTCGATGGAAGCTTGTTTCTCCCACATAATAGAAAAATGAATCAATTACATTTTTTATTTAAGTATAGTTTTTAATGTCTTTTTCGTCTCATAATTCAGAACTGAGAATTCTAAATTCACGTTTGCAGGTTACCATCCGGCAAATTCCAATTTTTTTGAGATCTAGTGAGAAAAAGAGATTTGCAATTGCAAAAAAAATAGTTGAAACTGTGAGATGCAGACTCAGAATTGTGTAATATAGATTAAAAAATTATTACAAATGTGAGACTATGAATTAAAAGAAAGTCCATACACTTTTTTATTGCAAGTAATAGTCACAACTGCACAAATCTTTAATCTAGCCTACAAGATGTAGGCTAGATTAAAAGATTTGCAAAAAATATGAATAATATGAGAAATTGAATAAACTTTTTATTGTAAGAATTAGTCGCAACTGTGAGATGAAGACCTGAAATTGTGCAATTTGGTTTAAAATATTGAGAAAACCTATTAACTTTCAATAGTAAGTATTAGTAGCATTCAAGAAGATTTGAAATTGCACAATCTAGATTAAAAATTGTGAGAAAGTCTGTATACTTTAATAAGAAATAGTTGCAACTGTGAGACTCAAGTGCGCATCATAGCCTAAAAATTATGAGAAACTCTATTAACTTTCAACTGTATAGCAATTGTAAGATGTAGACTCAAAATAGCATAATATAGACAAAGAATTGCAAGAAGGTCCATACATTTTAATTGAATGTCGCAACTTCAAGATGTAGACTCATAATAGCACAATGTAGACTAAGAATTCGAAGAAAGTTTATAAACTTTCAACTGTAATAAATAGTTGCAACTGAGATGAAGACTTGATATTGCGTGATACAGATTAAAAATTGTGAGAAAGTCTATAAACTTTCAAATATAAGAGTCCCAACTTTGAGATGCAGATTCAAAAATTGTGCAATATAGACTAAATTGCGACAAATTCTCAAACTTTTGATTATAAAAAAATAGTCGCAACTGTGAGATGAAGACTTGATATTGCAAAATACAGACTAAACATTGCGAGAAAGTCTACACACTTTCAATTATAAAAGATGCAACTTCGAAATGCAGATAAAAAAATTGTGCAATATAGACTATGAATTCTGAGAAATTCTCAACACTTTCGATTATAAAAAAATAGTTGCAACTTTGAGATGAAGACTTGATATTGTGAAATACAGATTAAAAATTGCGAGAAAGTCTATTAACTTTCACATTTTAAGAGATGCAACTTTGAGATGCAGATTCAGAAATTGTGCAATATAGGCTAAGAATCGCAAGAAATTCTCAAAACTTTCGATTATAAAAAAAGTTGCAACTGTGAAATGAAGACTTGATATTGCGCAATACAGATTAAAAATTGTGAGAAAATATATAAACTTAATTATAAGAGTCGCAACTTAGACTAGGAATTGCATGAAGTTATGAAAACTTTTTGATTATAAAATAGTCACAACTGTGAGATAAAGACTTGATATTGGGAAATACAGATTAAAAATTGCGAGAGAGTCTATAAACTTTCAATTATAAGAGATGCAACTTCGAGATGCAGACTCAAAAACTATGCAATACAGACTAAAAATTGTGTGAAATTCTCAAAGCGTTTGATTAAAAAAGAAAATAGTCGCAACTGTGAGGTGCAGACTCAAAATTGCATAATATAAACCTGCGTAGTTGATGAAGAATAGCAGGAAAATCCATAGATTTTTAATTGCAAGTAATAATTGCAACTTTGCAATGCAGTCTCTAACTTGCACAATATAGACTACAAATTGCAAGAAATTGTAAAAACACTTGACAATTGTAAATAATTGTCGTTACAGATGCAGACTCAGGATACCACAATATAGACTAAGTAATGGGAGCCCCTATAAACGTTCAACTGTAAGAACTAGTCGTAACTGTGAGATGAAGACTTGAAAGTGTGCAATACGAATAAAAAATTGTAAGAAAGTCTATAAACTTTCAATCATAAGAGATGCAACTGCGAGATACAGACTCAGAACTGCGCAATATAGACTACGAACTGTAAACAATTGTAAGTTGTAGACTCAGATTTGCACAAATAAAAGCCGATAATCATTCAATTCCATGAAATAAAGTTGCAAATGCGAAATGTAGACTCAGAATCAAACAATAATCTAAAAATTATTAAAGTCTGTAAACTTGTAAAATTGCAAGAAATAGTCGCAACGGCAAAATGTAGACTCAGAATAGCGGAAAAAAAATCTAACTGTGAAGTAAAAATAACAAATTGACAGTCAAAATTATGAGATAAGCTGCAATTATATTAATATTCATGGCAGAAACAAGCTTACATACACAGAGTTCATAGAAACATGCAGACAAATCACTCATGCTTGTTTGTTCCCCTCTGATTTTCCATGTCTGGAGATTGTAGCATGAAAAACTCAAACAAACTGGAGGACAAAAACATTTAGGCTAAGGAAAGAACAGGGGAAAATAAACCAAGTAACAAGTCCAAAGAGAAAATCTGCTGGTGACTTCCTTAAAAGCTTAACAAAGATTGATCCATAATATCCACATTTGTAAAAAGAAAAGGAAAAGAACAAAACAAAAAGCTGCACATTTTTACATATTGTTTATGTAGCAAAAAAAAACTGCAAGAAAGTAGAGTTAGCTTGAAAGCTTCTTTTAAATCCCAAAATCTGTGAAATAGTAACAGTGAAGCTTTTGCAACCATTTTATAATATTTAAACCAGTTCTAAAGGTTGAACGCTAACTGAAAGACGTCATCTATAGCATACCCTGACAGCCAAATACAAAATAAGGTTTCAAGCACTGATGTCGCAGAAGAACTCCATGAATACCAGGCAAAATGAAACATTTCTGACCATCGGTCTAATAAATACCTTCCATTTTATATTCATCATCATGAGTGCCAGAATCTATAAAGGAGAAAAGCACACCTTAAACACGAACATATGCAGAACACAGCTGTCAGACAAATCTGGATCTTTGGTTAGTAGCAAGGTTATTAATGTTAGCAAAAAAAAATAAAAAAAGTTAAAGTGAAACAAACAAACAAATGTTAGATTATATTTGAAAATGTTTGTCTTAACCACTAAAACTTAAAAAAAGTAAGGAATATTTGAATATATAAAATATCAAACATCTTAAAATATGAATAAAAGATTCAATACTACAATGAGAATAAGCAAGTTTAAAATATAAAGCAAAAAAGTACACCTGTACAACTTATGCTAAAAATTACACTAGCTAGTAAATAAATGTGACTTATTCTCTGCAGCAGTTCTTTCACGTACGCTGCTGCTGTTCGATGGCCAGTTTATACTTGTAGTAGCCAAAAAATTCCCCTCCGAACAGAAACGAGAACTTGGCGTTGTCCTTCTGCTTCTCCATGGTCATCTTTTCAAATTCGGGTCCATTTCTGGCGACAAACTGCGCCAGTTTGTCAATGACATTGCGCAGCTCTTGATCTGATGGGGGAAAATAAAGAGAAAAACGTTTTCACATTCACAGTTATATTGAAATTTTTTTTTTAAATAATATCATTGAAATTAATCATAACTCTAACAATTAAAGTACCAATTCCCACTATTAACTACTAGCTTATTACTTATATACATCGGCTTTTTATCACTTATAAAGTATTATCATATTGTACATGCCTAATCCTATCCAATACCTAAACCAAACTATCTTACTAACTATAAAAAAACAGCAAATGAGCAGTTTGAGCTAAAATTCTTAGAAAACAATTACGTTTTCGCATTCGCGGTAACATTTTAAAAAAATATTTTACATAATATTGAAATTAATCATGACTCTAACAATTTAAGTACCAATTCCCACTATTTCCTGGCTTATTAGTTAAATACATTGGCTGTTTATCACTTATAAAAGTATGACCATATTGCGCATGCCTAATCCTATCCAATACCTAAACCAAACTATCTTACTAACTATAAAAACACCTAGCAAATTAGCTGTTTATTGAGCTAAAATTTAGAAAATAATTACGCTTTCACATTCACAGTTACATTTTTTAACTTTTAAATAATATCAAAACTCTAACGATTTAAGTACCAATTCCCACTATTAACTACTGGCCTATTACTATACATTGGCTGTTTATCACTTATAAGGTATGAACATATTGTACATGTCTAATCCTATCCAATACCTAAACCAAACTTTCTTACTAACTACAAAAATAAAACAGCAAATTAGCAGTTCAATGAGCTTAAATTCTTGGTTAATTATTTGATAATAGCGAGATTTGTACCTTAAAATAAAGTGTGATCAAGTTAATCATAATATTGTAAGATATACTTAATTCAATATACAATATTGATGATATCTTTCAATCGGTCTAGCCTTGGCTTAAATAATAATGAAATTTTCACCTAAATTAAATACTAAATACAATGTTTTTTACTGAAAACATCGGTCCTATTGACATTTACTGTAAAACCGTTGTACATTCAAATAACACAGTGGTAAATATTTGGCTACCTCATTTCCCATCCCAGTCACACCAAAGCAACAAAGCAGCAGTTAAATCGTTATTTTATACACTAATTGTGTCTATTTGTGTCTGTTTTTATCACAATGTGACTTCACTAGCTGCAGTACACGCGCAAGCGCAGTTTTACCTTCTGGAGGCGTCGAAATATCCATATTTCTCAGCAATACAGGCTAGTATGACCAGGAATTCACTTATAACACATGACGCTGAAGCGCGAAACAAAAATATCCCGTTTTTAAAAATTTACGACAACATCTCCACGGGTTTGTTGTGTTTCAGTTCAAGATGAAGCGACAGGAAACAGAACTAACTACGTTAAACTTGTAACTACTTCCTCCGGTGCGTGGGAGGCGCATGCGCACGTTTAGAAGAGAAGTCTCGTTACAGCGTCAACTGCCGTTGGGAGGTCGTAAATTCGTAAAACTTTGACGTTTCTTTTCCCTTTTTTGATATTTTAACTTGGTTTTAACGCTTTATTCTGTATGTGACAGCTAATTACCGTAATAGTAAGTAATCATTACTATATATTCGGGTTCTACAGACATTTTTGTGGTCTAATTAAGTTTTTGTGACAATGTTTAGCCTCCCTACTGAAAAAAACAGCCTAAACCAGCCTAGGCTGGTTGACTGGTTTTAGCTGGTCGACCAGCCTGGTTTTAGAGGGGTTTTGGCCACTTCCAGGCTGGTTTCCAGCCATTTCCAGCCTGGTCTTATCTGGTCAGGCTGGGAGAAGACCAGCTAAAACCAGCTTGACCAGCTTAGCCAGGCTGGGAGACCAGCCAAAACCAGCTATGTCCAGTTTAAACTAGGCTGGTCAAGCTGGTTTTAGCTTGTTTTAGCTGGTCATTTTCCAGCCTGACCAGCTAAGACCAGGCTGGAAATTTCTGGAAACCAGCATGGAAGTGGCCAAAACCCCTCTAAAACCAGGCTGGTCAACCAGTTAAAACCAGCCAACCAGCCTGGTTTAAGCAGTTTTTTTTTTGTAGGGCAATTAATATGCAAATGAAAAATAAAATGTAGGTGGAATAAGTAAGATGCTAACAAAATAATGTAGCTACTAGTATGTTTGGCAAAATAAGCAATTATTAATACTTTTTAATTTTACAAAAAATAGGTGAAATGCACAGCTAATGTTTTTCAGCCAATTATGAACTTCTGGTGAAAGCTTTATATGTAAAAGTTCCTTTTACAGCATTGATGTTGTAATGTAATTAAAATATAATCAGTTAAATATACTTAAGCATCCATTTGGTTCTTAAAATGCAGGCGCTGTCATTAGCAGCAGGCTAGCACAGAAATTCCATTGAAATAATTAATTTCCATATTTTAAAGACATGGCAGGAAAAAATAGAATTGAATGCAGTGATTATTGTTTGGTATAATACCCACTTTATATCGTTTCTCAACCAGGCAGTGAAGATTGCTGTTTTTTTAAAGAAATCAGATCTTATACGTGGAGATTTTGTATGGGATGACAATTAACCAGAAGCCCTGAGGCTGGCTGACTGAAATGAAAAGTCCGTATGCATATACCCCATTGTAGCTATTTTAGATATGTTTTGGTGACCATGGGTGGAACTACACAACTGAGATTGAGGTAAAGTTGGTTTAAAATATTAAAATATAGTTTAAAAAAGTATTCTTTGCCAATTCTAAATACTGAAATCATATTAGCGAAGTGTAACATTGTTCACAGTCAATTAAATAGTGCTAATGTTGTTTTGAAGTCATTCTTACATGATATTTCAGACCAAATATTTAAAGTACCATGGTAAACATGGGACCATGTCCTTCACTGAATGAATATGCGAATATAAAACCAACTTAACCTCAATACAACTGGGTCCATCTGTCAACACACTTAGCAAAGTCTTCACTTTCTGGATAACTATTTCATATGTAATCTTGTTATAAATGATGAAGATGGTGCATATTCTGTTTTTAGCAGTGGGGTTTTCCAGTATGCAGCCTTTCTCTCATGCAGATTACATCTGTAACTAGATTAAAGCCACACCACTGCTGATTGATTCACCCAGATGTGTTAGTGTGAATGTATAAAAAGAGTTGAAAGTGAGACCAGTCATGCTTTTTCACATAAGTGAGTATTGTTTTTAGTTATAAAAATGAAAGGAAACCTCAATTCTGGCACGTTGCCAGACATTAAGCATGTGCTATGTATCCCACAGCATATTTTGTTTATTTTTGTTGAAATATGAAACATTTCAGCCTAAAGCTAAACCTTAAGCCACTGTACACACCACATCTGTATTTAGATTTATTATTGACAGATGTTTTTATATTTTGCAATGAAGTAAATACACATTTATCCTAGTTACGTTTAATGAGTTAGAGCATTTACGAAACACAACATAAAAAAGTTGACTTAATTAAATTAATTACATTTGTATACTTAAAATCAGTGCATTGCAATATCAAATATAAAACACCAGACTTTTCTTTATAGTTTAAAGTCTATTTCTATAGTATTTTGTATAATATAAGATGAAAATGTATCTTTTTAACATTTTTAAACACTTAGGGAAAAAAAGCAGACTAGCTAAACAATAGTAAAACTTTTATCTTCGTTACTTAACTATTCGTCTCATTTAAAATCATAGAAACATAAACACGAAAAGCGGAGTCATGACCTAACAGAAGAATCACCCATATAGGTCTCTAAATGATTCATTTCTAACTGTCCTACTAATCATCAGCACTCCACATGTTTACAAAGGATGACAAAAAAGCCTTTTCACGTCCACTGATGAGAAGAACACTGGCGCCAGCTCTCCGTCCAGCCCAGCGCCTCCCACCTTCCCTGCATGACCTCGAATTATGTCATGCGAAAAGAGCCTTGTCCCATTGAAAACCTCTCTTAATCAAACCCAATTAATTCCGCTCGCTTCCCGTATTATCCCCTTCGAGGAACGCGTCATACCCATCAGCCTGTTAACTTCAGCCTGGGAGCAAAATAATAGATTATGCAATTAATTTAGTCGTTAGAGACTTAATTGTTCCTAATGAATACAGTAACTCTGTGGGGGTGTCCTGCCATTATAGGAGCGTCAGAATTTTCACTGAAGATCGGACTTGATTAAAATATGAACACTCAGCAAAATATAACATCTTACAGAAATCACATTAAAACATTATGCTAATATTTGGCAGTTCTTATATTAGCTTTTTGGCCAATATTAGAAATATATCTTTCGTGAATAAGAATTGCATGAAAAAGAAGCCCCAAAAACAAATCCAGGACAAATTTCACACCAAAATAAATGGAAAACCAAAACTGTGAACAATTATTCGTCATCTTAAATTTCTAAGTTGAATCCAATTAACCTGATGGGTCATTTTAACTTAAATTATACGAGACAGCTTGTAAAACTCACAAAATTAAGTTAGAAATATCTCAACGTCAAAAGATGTTAATATTAGGTAAGATTTAAGTCGCCAGCGTCTAAGGACAACGTTATTTTGATGTCCAATAAGACGTGACATTGATGTTTTATGATTTTAGGTTGTTTTAGAAAGTGACCAAAATCCAACGTTGAGCCAAAATCTTAAACCAACGTCATATTGACGTGAAATACTGTCATTTATTCATCAGGTATGGCAACCAAAATCCAATGTCTGATAGACGTCATAGTGATAACGTCCACACAACGTCAAGCTGTAGCATTAAATGACATTGATATTTTGTTGTTTTTAGGTTGAGTTGGAAAGTAACCAAAATGTAAAATCTGTCCAATGTTGGCTATTAACGTCAACCCAATTTACATTTCCAAACAAAATGCATCAATCTGTTGACGTCCTGTGCCTGCTGGGATGATTAACTTAAGTTTAATAAGTTATAAATGACATAAATATGTTGTCATTACTTATTAAATATAAGATAAGTTTTACAGGAAACTAGGGTTGTCACGATACCATTAATTAATCTTACGATACTATACCAGCTGAAGTATCACGATATCAAGTAGTATTGCGATACTGTAATTGTAACTTTAATGTACTTTAATGTAATTCATAATTCCCTTAAGGCCAAGAAGTATTATTTGCACCTCACTTCACCTAAAATGTATTCATTCTTTTTGTTTATTTTGTCGATAACTGACCAACAAAAAATACATTACAATAAAAATACATTAATATAAAAAAAATGATACAGAACTAAATTTATTACAAAATTTCCTACAAAATTAGGCTATGAAGTGGTCAAAAATTGTTTCAATGTTTCCTGTTGCTATTTTGGGGTTTTCCATCGTCTTTTTTTCAGTCTTATCAGAAACAGAAATGAACCGATTTCTATGTGCGTTCGAACTGAAGCATTAGAAAATGTGCAATAGGCTACTATAAATACTTGTGTATAAATGTTTATTATTAACTTTTCAATGAACATGAGTTGATTATAACTGCATATCAATGACAGTGCGAAACAGCCTACTGTAACGTTTGTAATTATATTAAATAACTAAATAAATGAACATATATATATATAAACACAAACAGCCCCTTACAGTCTCCGATATGTTATCAATTACAGAAGAACTACACACAACAGACATTTTGTCCGTATTTAGGTTCAAAACAACACAATATATAGCCCACAGTCAGTGTAAACCTCTCATCTGTGTCTGTAATCTTCAGCAGCACATGTAGCCTCTGTTAGAGAACAATTCCATCATTCTGAGTTCATATTAGTCCAAAAGGTGATAATAACAATAATAGTTAAACAAGGCAGTTTGTTCACGTTTGCTGAAAAATAACGTGCTCCTTTTTTCCGGCTTCCGGTTTTTTCCGGGCTTCACTCTTGCGTTTGTCAGTGTCTGACAGGATCGGGTTTCAAAAGCACGTCAATAATCAAGCGCAGGTTATTATCATCAGCTCAAGAAGTTTGTTATTTCAGATATAGACGCGCGGCGAGCGCAAGCAAAAAAACTACGCGGCACTACGCGGCACAGGGTAAATCTGCTCTACTCCATGGCTTTGTGGCTGTTTATCAAGACGACGACATGGTTTGTTTGAGCCCGGGTCGACCATGGCTCATTATTATATGTATTTATAATTCCGCTGTAATCTCTCGGCTGTGCGTGTATTTCAAACATGGCGGGTTTTTTGTTTTTATTCTGGCTTGTTGCGTAAGCGAATGACGTATCTCTGTAAACCAATAGCGTTCAGCTGCGCGTCTAGCTCCGCCTTTTGGTACCCGTTCTCGTGTTTGGTACCCTTTCGAAAGAGGGCCGAAAAAGTGGTACGGTACGGTTTGGTACGCTTTTTGACAGTGGAAACGGCTATAAACGCGTACCGAACCGAACCGTACCGTACCACTCAGTGGAAACGGGCCTTTAAAGGCTATGAAGTTGCATTCTTAAAGGGCTCCACAGACTATTCAAATAAAAATGGTCCATTGTTGCACAAACGTGTGAGCTTTTTAGTGACTTTTCCAAATGCAACATCTATTGTAGATAAACCATTAATGACAATACTACCACTTGCAAACTACAGTGGCACCGCCAGTATTTTGAAGCCAAAGTATTGCGACACTACCATAATACCGATAAACCGCGCAACCCTACAGGAAACATAATAACATAAAATATATATAATGTAATAATAAACTAATGTAGATTAGTTCATTAAAGATGTATAATTGCTATATAACTGAATGGTGTAACTAGTAGACTTTTATAATGCTGGTTATCCTTAGCATAAAAATGTTCTACATTAATACAAAACGCTGATATTGTCTGTTTTTAATCTCTTTCTGTTTGCTAGTATTATAAATGTAGCTTTAGGAAAAAATAAAAATAGCTTTAAATGTAAATTGTGAAATCATATCCAGGTCAGATTTTACATCAGGGAGATTAAATGGAAAACCATCAGAATACCAAGAAGAAATATATTTTGCTTTACAAAAATTAAGATTTTATTAATGTTATTAAATTAATGTTTACAGTAATTATACAGTTTAATAACGATCCAAAATTGCACAATAAAAATGTCCTACATTAATAAACAACACTGATATTGTGACCACAGTATTGTCCATTTCTAATCTCAGTATATGCATGTTCATCTTTTAATATCCATATTTTTATTTATTCAACATCAGTCCGACAGTAGATTAGATGGTAAACATCATATGCAGCAGCAGCGCAGTGACTTGGAAAATGAGAAGAGCGCAAATCGTCTTAGTAACTCGAGGTCACGGATTAACCTTTGGTTTATGTATCTTGCTACCAGATGTGTGACTAAATAAAATGCGAGCAATATTTTTCCAGCCAGTTCCCGATAAAAGTTATTTATAGCAGATTATCTAAAGGAAAAGTTGCATTTGCTCAGTGCTATGTTTTCATCAGTATGTTTTTAATGCGCATTTTGGAACATTGCATATAAAAAGGCTTAAGATGTGCATCATTTTTAAAAGTTAAAGTTGAATTTCTTGCTTTTAAATCCAGATATAAGAGAAAAGACACTGTCACAATTTTTATAAATCAGATTAAATAGGTTAAATAAATATTACTAAAGAGGATAATAGGTCACTAAAACACGTGAACCGAATGTGAGATCATAAAATGGACGTTAAACACAAACAGACTGACCCACATTCAAAGCATGAGAGTGGAAAAACAGCAGATTTCCCTTAGCCTGGCGAACAAAGCTTTTTGCAGTGGATGAACTGCTGCTTTCCCATGATTCCTTTGTGCCAGTCCAGCTGAACGCATGCCTACCCTCGGCCCAGCCGCCCGTGTGCCAAGATGTGCAGCGGTCAGTGGCTGCTCGCTCTCGGCCTGGGCTCTAATCCTCACACTGAACTCATCCTGGCCTGCGGGAAAGAGCTCTAATTGGGGGATTTTCTCCATCATTAAGCTTGATGAGCAGCCTTCCCACCCTCCGTTCCCATCCGCGCAACCGCTAATACTTCCTACATCCATCACCGTAAAGTTCAGCCACAATACTTACCTCAATTTTTTATTATGGATAGTTTGTTTAAACAGCTAAAGCCACTTTTGTGTTGTTGTATTTGAGCCATTTGTCAGGTTTTTATCCTCAAACTTCTCCCGTGTGGAACACTAGTTTCTCACACATCTCATTCAAAGCCTTCTGTTGAGTTTTGATGTGATTTTTGACTGTTGTAGCTGTGAAATAACTGAAATCATTCAGCTTAGTGATATGGAACTCTAATGTGCTCAAAACCTGCCGGAACTACTTTAGCTGTGCGTTTATCTGTAAATAATTGCACATATTAGAATGTTCTTCAGCCAATCAGAATCATGCATTTAACTGCCCCATAGTATATTGTTGATTTTAGCATTAATGATACATTAAAATAGCCTACTTATGTGGAACTCTCAGGACTACATCCTGGCTTTGTTGTACAAGTGTTCAGAATGTTTTGTGTTGCTAAAACATTCAAAAAATAAATAAATTTTAAAAAGCATGATGCTACAGGCTACTTTTCGAAGCTGGAGTAAAAAAAAATTTTAAATGTTTTTTTTAAAGGTCATCCCAATTCACAAGGATTTACAAAAATGGCCTAAGCACTGTATTATGCATGTCAGGCCAGTTGGTGGTGACATCGCTTGGCAAAGAAATGCCACATTTGCCTATTTTTTTGGTTGTCAATAAATTGCATACTGACACATCATGCATGAGGCTAATAAGTATTAATTATTGGTACTACTTTCAAAAACTTGCACTTTAATACCTGTTTTCAGGTTCCTAAAAGGGTGTCATATAAATGTACCCCTTAATGTAGCTCATTACTATTCCGTTGCTAGAAGGATGTTGACGTGGTGGCAGAAGTAATATGGGATATTAGGTCATTGGTGGTTGTCAATATGTTAATTTGCATTCTTTATTGACATTGTTTCAGGAAAAACCTTCGAAAGGATCTTTACAGTGGAAAAACTGTTCTTTAAATTTATTAAAACATGTTCTTCACAAATGTCTCTTTCAGGACCTTTCATCAAAAGGTTCTTTGGAGAACCAAAAATGGTCCTTCACTGCAAGAACCCCATTTTTGGAACCTCTTTTTAAAGAGTGTATACTTGTGTGTTGGGTTGTGCTAGACAGTTTTAGGTTATTCTTTGTTTTATCCAAGTTGTTGCTATCCATTAGCAAAAGTGTTTGGAATGCTTTAGCACTTTGTTTTAGCACCAGGGTGCTGCGTTTCTCCCCCTGAATTGACATATGAAATATGAACGTAAAATCAGGTCCAACATGAGAATGTTGTGAAGATCATGTGAAACTGTGCAACAGGAAAGAACCATGTTCACACCCTTTGCTCTTTTCCCAGCACATGTTTTTTTGGGGGCCCCAGATGGCCCCTGCAGTGTCCCATCTGTCCGAGAGCATTGCTCACACATCATGAATACAACAGAGCACCAGGCCCTCTGAACATGTGCCTGAACAGCAGCGTCAGGAGGCAATTAGGGAACAGCGGCCCCCAGGGCCAGAACCCCCTCCTGGGCTGGTCTGATTGACTGGAACCTCATCTTCCTAACGGGCTGGCTCTGCGCCACCAGTCAGAGAAACAGAGACAGAAGGGCCGATCAAATAGACAATCTCTGCTATAGTTCAGCCGCACACAGACCTCTGAACAGCCTTTTCAGGAACGGAGGAGTCCACAGCCAAGCTCTGAGAAACTAGATTTGTTTATTTTTAAGAACATTTTGTAGACATTCTGATTTAAAGTCAACTGTGAAAAGATCTAGGACACATTACAAACATAAAAATCACATTCTTTTTTTTTTGGACAAAAATAACATCATACACGCATATTAATTGCCCGTGATTGTCATTGCTGTCTAACTTTGGCTTTTCAGTTGTTCAAACTGTGCAAATTACCTAAACATCGTAGATGTAGTTTGTAAATTAATGTATGGCCCAAAGGGCCCAATATCAGAACTGTGTAAAATGACATTAAATGAAAAATAACTGAAATATACAGTTTAATCAACTGTACGAAAGTCATAACATCTATCAACTCTCAATCTCAACATCCTTACACCACTAAAAACATCATTAGTAAGCAAAGTTTGTTCAACAAGTCAACCACCCCAAAAGTTTAATACCCGCTCAAATCATATCTAAAGGTCCAAACCATTATTAGTCAAACACAGCTATGTGTATTTTTTATTTTTGCTAAAAAACTCTGGCAACATGAACTGAGTGAGTTTCCTTTCAAAAAATAAGCAGCAAATCCCACTTGTGTGTTTGTGGGACAGGACAATGAAATGGCCTGTTTTGATTGTAAAATATTCTCTTAGTGATCACAAAAGGCCACTAAAACACAGCGATGATGCGCAATATAATCTATCATCCATTTTGATTGGTGTCTTAGAGTGACAGTCTCTGACCATCAATCCCTATAAGAAGTTGAAACAAAAAGTTCAGATTTGCATCAACTGGTCTAAACAAAGGGAAAGTCCTTGTGGGGTGGGGGCTTATAGTTTCCCCTTCTGCTCCTTTGCACGTACAGAAGATGGATCTGCCAAAAAATATTTGCCTCTAATGCACACTGAGGCGTACAAACTTCTCCACCAAACTAATCGTTTCTGTCCCATGTCCATGCCGAGGGATTGCTCATGTAATCAGTTGCCTAGAGGTCCTTTTTTCAACCAATGACCATATTTATATTGTATGTCAACCCAAAACATCAGGACCAGGCCTTCAGGAAGAAGTGTGAATTTGTAGACAGAGGTCATGTGATGCCATACACACCCTCATATTCACAATTCAGTCACTCCGGTTCCAGAAACCACTCTGAAATTGTTTAACCCTTTTAGTAGTATGGTCCCACATGTGGGATTGCAATTGTTGCGCCCCTGGAAGTAAAGTCCTATCTATAAGATTTGGAATACAGAATTTATTATGTGGAATTTTCTTCGTAATTGAAGTTTGAAGTGTCGCCATGGAAACTAAAACGAAACACTGTGTAGTTCTAGAGCGGTTTCAAAAAATTCTCTCCAGGGAGGCAGTTGAGATATTCCAAACTTACCACAGAAACTGTTAAACTTGTTTGCACAGTAAAAGACATATGTGTGTCGTATGAATACATGTATGGAATGGAATTGCTTGTAAATGTTTCTTCCTGCAGATTCAATAGTTTTCATCTGAAGCTTGCTTGCAGTTGCAGAAAGAATAAATATAATGGCACAACTCATTTTTCGCTGCCCCAAAACTTTCTGACCCAGAGAACAAGTGAACCGTCCAATGCAAGAAACAAAGTTCTTGATTTGACAACACAAAGGCCTACAGTCAAAAGAGAGATGTCTTAGCACATGGGTTGCCAGGTTTTGTCCATAGACTGGATATGTTCCTTGGCTTTCATCCTCAGTGCGGCAATGCTTGAACTGCGTTGATCTACATCCTCCAGAGGGTATTTATCGGTGAAGGGAGGAGGGCATTGGTATGGAGGAGGCGCCATGGGCTGCATGCTTTGTGCCATGGGTTGGGGTGGGCTGAGGAAACTGTGACCGGGATAGCCCGTTTGCAGTCCTTGTGTAGGACCCATAAACCCTGGGATGCTGTGCACTGGAGTGGCACTGGATAGAGGCGAGGGCAGCCAAGGGTCGAGGGGTAGTGAGTTGTTCATGGGCCCCACATTGGGATGCATGGTCGGGCGGTTGAAGGAGAGCATGGGGGAGTCATGGAGCTTCATGGTGCTCGCGTCTATTTTTTCCTGACGCCTCCATTTGGCTCTGCGATTCTGGAACCAAACCTGGACAAACACATACACCTTAGATCATCGATCTGTTATGGCAGGGGTGTCAAACTCATGCAGTTTAGTTCTAACGCTGATTTAACACACTTACCCGTAGGTTTCAAACAAGCTTGAAGGACTCAATTAGTTTGATATGGTGTGTTTAATTAAGGTTAAAGCTAAACTGTTGTGGCCCTCCAGGAACTGAGTATTACACCTGTGTGTAATAGCAATCTTGTGCCAATCTGAGATCAGCATAAATGCAGGTTAGTGTAGCTGTAAATGCTTGTTCTTCCCAAAGAACAAGACCTTTGACCTAGCAAGATATTTGACCTAGCTCTGGCATGAAATTTTTCTGGTTAAATAGTATATCATATAGTTATTCTTTGTTTGGGATCATGTAGAAGCTGCAACGAAACTGCAATTTGGATGTTCAAACCATTGAGCCACAAAGAAGTCCACTATGTGGAGATTTGTTTTTTCTCAAAAAACATAATCTCTTTTTGACTGGACAAAGAAAGGGGATGATCGTTCAAAAATTGGAGTTTTAATAAAGTAAGTTCTGGAAGTGAACTAATCCTTTAAGGTTGTCATCTAATGTGGGCTGATTTTAGCAACACGCCAGAACATTAGTTTCTAAAACACATTATACTTTAAATGTGGCTTCATCAATGGGTTTCAAACACACCTGCACTCGAACTTCAGGCAGATTGACCTTCATGGCTAGCTCTTCTCGGCTGTAAACGTCAGGGTAGTGTGACTTCTCAAAGGCTCGCTCAAGCTCATGGAGCTGGTATGTGGTGAAGGTGGTGCGGTTGCGGCGGTGCTTTTTTTTGGGCTGCTCCCCATCAGCTGAATCTGGAGACTTGCTGTCACTCTCGATGGCTTTCCGCAGGTCCCCCAGGTCCCCATCACACTTGTTGGAGAACATGTCAGCATCTAAAGCCACAAGGGACACAACACATGACTTTTCACATGATGTTTGGAATTGGGCTTTGAACATATCGCAAGACTGCAATTTGACTAGAACAACCTGGGTTAAAGGGATAGTCTCTTTTGGGGCTTAAAGGCAGTTTCTATTTCATGCTGAACACATCTGACATCCATAGCAAGAAAAAAATATGGAAGTCAATGGCTTCAAGTTTCTTAAATTGTTCAAAATAAAAAAAAAATTGTTCAATAGAAGAAACTTAAATTGATCAAATGATGACAGAATTATCATTTTTGGGTGAACTATTTCTTTAAGAGCCTGAACTGGGGGCACAAAGTTATTTTGAGGTTAAACAAGCAACCCTCCAATAACCAGGATAGATCACTGTTCATTAACACACAACCAATTTCTTCATATTTCAATAAAACTAAGTAGTGACAAGATGACTGATGTGATCTTGGTTATTTACAGATGATGACTGCATGTAAATTCATTACTGATATGGTATTTCCAAAACTGAGATTCTAATCCCATAATACTCCCGGCCAAAATCTCTTGTAATACACAGCCTTGGACTAGAGCAGTTTTATTGTCACCAACGTTAGCCCTGGCTTTCACTGAGGGTTTCCCATCCCATAATCCAAGCAGAAACAGATGTAGTCTGTTAATTCCCCTGATGGTTTCCCCGTAGACCAGACCCTAATCTACCTAAGGGCTTCATTTGATTCTACCCCCATGTCCCCAACATAAGGTCGGTATTTCTAGGAAAAGCTTTACCTTGGTGAACAGCAAAGCCACTCTGGCAGTTGCAAAGCTAATTCAATTAATTCCAGTAAAAAGCTGCTCATGAGGGTTGGATTTGTTTACTGAACCTTCTGACACACAAGATGTGGTTGACAAGTTGATGCTGTCCAGCTCTAATCAAGCTCAGAACATGTGCCGACTAAACAAGTGAACATTAACCATAGCTGCGGTGTTGTTGCTTACATGCAAATCAAATAGTGGAAGTTGTTAGCATTAGTGTTGCATAGTACTAGCTTCCTTATTCTACTGTTATAAAGTTATAAATATGCCACTAGACTGACTCGGTTTGGTCTGAAAATTGGTGTAAGTTTAGTAAATTGATTCCAAAGTGTTTAATGTGTTCGACAGTTTTCAAGCTACCAGTTTAAAGTCATGAATACACCCCAAGAGTGACATTTTTGTTAGGTCTGAAAATTGGTGGAAAGATGTTCAAATGTGTTAAACAGCCACAGGAAGAAACTAATTTACCAAAATATACAATAAACAAACAAGCTTGGGGTAGGGAATTTTGATACATGAATGACTAAAGATGTTTAATCTTTGCAAACTTCTGTCTAAATTTCATGTCATCGTTGTCAAGGGTTTGTTTCAAACCAACATAAAATGTAAATAATCTTGCATGGGTAGTAATGCAAATGCTGCAAGTTCTGTAGCAGGTAAGATAAACCAATGAAAAGGACAGAGAAGAGACCATTTATCATTATTGTGTCCTTGAGCAGGACACTTGACCACAGGGTTAAGCTTCCCAGGGGGACTGTCCTTGCAATCAGCACATGGTAAGTTCACTTTGGGAAACGTAGGGTAATGTACATAGCCTTTCTGGCTTCCTGAATAATGTTTAAATAACACAGGTAATAATAACATTTTGCTTAGCTAAACTGCCCTACAAAGGCATCAAAGGGCTAACTAAAACGGGCTTTGCGACAAAGTCTCCTGGCTCAATTTTGTCCCATAACATAGAACCAAGATTATTAAGTGTAACTATAAAATATAAGCACATGTACAAAATTTTAATAGATTTTTTTTGTCATAGATACTGCACTTTGCCATTGTGGGGCAGTATAGTGATTACAAGACACAAAGCATGAAAACACCCCTAACTTTGGTGACATTAAAAGGACTTAATTACCAAGCAGGAACAAGCGTTCTGGGTTAACAGAGCAAGCATCATTAACAGGCAATAGGCTGAACTCAGACAATGGTTGGGGGTCAACAATAGTTCAAGGATCAGCACACCGCCTGTCAGATTCAAGACAGCCCAATAAAAATGCTCAGACGTGCTGGCAACTCGTGTCAAATGAGGACAATCGATCTTAAAGGCTCACGCCATTCAAAAGGATCTTGTCTCTTCTGAATCACGATAACAGACAAGTCAACTCTGGGTCATGCAGGAGATTCTCTCATCTCAGGACTGAGAAGCATGCTGGATTATGAGCCCAATGGAAAAAAATGGCGCAGAATGGAAAAGTGATTATGTTGGCATGCACAATGGTGCAATCTTGTTTAAGATAAGAGAAGATTATGGGAATTCCACAAGGGGATGAGAACCAGGGATGAGCCCCCTTACCACATGATGTTCAGGTTTTAAGGGTCTTGTAAAGAACTGAAAATATGATTGCTCCATTTAAACTCTGCTTGGAATATTATCACTGCCAAATACAACACCTGAAATTGCCAATGTCATTACATCCATAACAACTGGACATCCCGTGCTGTCACCTGAGATTTCTTACCACTTCCTATAAGAGTCGTACAAGACCAAATTATTAGACCTCTAAACATAATGGGTGTCAAACCATCTTCTACCTTGTTTCCTCCAATCAAGTGTTGGTGACGCATTGACTTCTCCAGCATCAAAGTGCCGCAGCCAAGCTAAATGATTGTCCTCTAGGGTGTACCCAGATTGTTCATTTTTTCCACAGCGTTAATGGAAACTGCGAATGACGTGGTGGCAGAATTCATCTAGGTAACTGTGCCATTGGTTTTGCCAGTTACGTAAAGATGCGTCAGACTTTAGGTTTAGGTCTCTTAAGTTGATGCTAATTCCCTGGCAAGATGCCGATATTACCTTAAAATACAAGTTGAGATGCAAACCTGGGACATTTTTTACTTCATTAATCAAAATACTATTGAAATCTCACATGATTAATATAGTTACATAACCCTTTCACACATCCAGAGTTTCTCAGAAAATTACTGATAAATTGCTGTCAAGAGATCACAAGTGAATATGCCCTTTTTAGATATTCGGTAACACTTTATTTTGATGGTCCATTTGAGTATTAGTAGACTGTCTGCTTCATATCTGCTGATACTGCTCCTTCAACAGATATTTAACTGACAATAAGAAACTTTGCAAGTACATGTCAACTAACACTAACCATAACCCCAACCTAAAAGTCTACTTATGTTCTAATGAGAATTAGCTGGTGTGTAGATGCAATGTAACTTAAATTTAACAAACAGACCATCAAAATAAAGTGTGACCAAATATTCTTTAAAATTTGTTCTTGCAATTCTTTCTGTTATGAAAAGTTACATTACCAATAACTTCACATTTTAAATTTCCAGGTGAAGTCATTCCCGTAATTTTACTGTTATTACTGTATAATAGTGGAGTTCAAAAATAGGGACAATACACATTTTGTATATTTGCTCTTTTTTTTAATCAAAACAGCTCCAATTGGAGACAAGGTTACCACAAATCTTGGAAAACAGGGACGTCTGGGGACCCTACCTTAAATTTTTGTCCAGTCTCTGGGTTTTTTAGCAACTGTGTGTGTCCATCCCAAAAGGCTAGCTAAGCAATAACTCTATGCAGTAAACACAACTTACACCTCAACAAGACTTCTATGAAGGACTTACCGTGAAATGTAGGTTGCTCCGATCCATCCCTAAGGGGTGGCAGATGTCCGTAGGGTTGTACCCGTTGGTCCTGCTTTCCTGGTTCTCCAAGACTCTCCGCTCCAACTTTGTGTGCTACAACATTGGCTCCAGGGTTGAGCAACGAATCCTGGTCCTTGTTGAAGCCTAGGATCACATCTATGCTGTGGACACGGGTGCCCACCACTGCGCCCCCAGCTTTGACCATATCATGGAAATTACTGGGCGAAAGACAGCTGTCATCCACCATGTTCATGGTATCCAGTGACAAATGCATTCGATTGCTGGGATAAGGCCTTCCGATTGATAAAACCAACTTGATCTGATGGAGGAATCCAAAATTCGCTTGTTTTACCTTGTTGGACACATCGACAAGAGAGACCAAATCAACATGTGCACTAAACAATTCCGTTTTTTTTAAATACTAGTTCTAGCTAGCAATGTTTTGGGTATCCAAGTTCAATTTACTTCCCCGCAAATCTATAAATCGATTTGACTGCTCAGAATAGCGCTATAAAGATATAAAGAATTAATTATAGAAAATGTCACAAGTAAATATCACAACCTATAAAAATTCACAATACAACATTCGTCATTCACCAAAAACAAGTTATCTAGGAATATAACGAATACGAATATTAACATAAAAGGTATGTTTGTTTATTATTAACAAATTTTGTCTCAAATTAAATGAAATGCATAATTCAGATTTAAATAAGAATGGTGTCAAAAAAGTAACGCAGAATTTCCCCAGGATAGAGCGAGCGTAGTATGGGACGTACCTCTGGCAGGAGATGCTCCGTTTGCTCTCCGTCTCCAATCTGACCTGCATCCACCTGTTTCTCCCTAAGCAATGGGTCACATGCGGGTGATGAGCACGCCTCCGTCTGCTACTGTACGCTCCCGACCGACCTCCACCGCTCTCACTTTAAACATGAAAACATATACGGTCGCCCAGAAGAAGTTCTCCAGTGGATTCCGCTGGACAGACTGCTGGTGTGTGTGTATGTGTGTGTCTCTTCAGAAGGGAAATAATAGCAAGGGATTACAGGAGCTCATTAATTGGGACTCTTCCCCCTTAAGAATGATTGACAGACGGTTTCTGCTCAAGTAATTGCTCTAAATGGAGCTTGAATTCACCCCACAGGAGGAGGGCGACACTAATGAAGCTGTTTCTCCTTGCTCTTACAGAATTCAATTGTTCTAGAGACAAAAGGATGAACTGAAAGTTTTCACTGATGCCTGTACTATTGAAGGAAAAGACCTTTCATTGAAAAGCTGTTGTTGGCTAATATACGAAAATATGAAAGTTCCGATAAAATTTTTTTAGAAGTATGAACAAACTACATAACAATAGTATTGAAAGATTCCTCAATTTTTTTGGTTTGTTTCTTGGTATGTTTTGTGATAAAACTAATAAAAATAATATTGAAAAAAGCAGGATTAAATATTAAGATGTACGAAGCGTACGTAAATTGTGCGTTGGATTATTGTGAGAATCGCTTGCCTCTCAGCAGGTCCTACAGTAAATACCCAATACTATTATGTGAGGAATAATTAGCCAAGCAATTAAAGTAAACAACATGAGCGCAGACTCATTTAACAACTCATTAAAGAGTTAACCCAGGCAAACTCACGAGTGATCAGTGCTTATTAAGAGATACAGTATGACCTCAAAACAAGATTAACTGGCTCTCGTTTACATGAATCCAAGTAAATAATCGCACTGCTTCCAGAAATGTGACTGTAGTAAACTACGACGCTAACATACCATTGCTTATTTCTATACAATACAGTACACAATATAGATTTCTATACTATACTATAGATTGTTACATCTAATATAATAGAGTATTTTGTTAAAGAATTGATTGAGCTGATGATCTGAGGTTCTGAAATCTTACAAAAAATTTGTAGCATTGGCATCTTATTTGGTGCCTTGGACTCGATCATTGGGAGAAGTCTAAATCCTTGATGGGCTAATAGAAGTTGATCACCAACACCTCAAATGAGGCCAAAGGCTCTGAAGATTTCCTCTGACCTCAATGAAGTCTTAAGATACTTTAAAGCAGCTCACTTAATGTATTTGTTTTGGGTCAGTGTTAGTAAAGCTAATGCTGGAAGGGTAAAGTAATGGTCTAAAAGTTTGGTAATTATAAACCTGGTATAATGTGTTTAAATGCATCTTGTGACCTCTTGTCTTCAGAATTAGTTGGAAGGCTTTGCTTTGTCCCTAATATACTTCAGTTGGAATTGAAGAACTGAAATGATGATGTCATTTCGAACAAAACCCGGCCAAAACAAAGTTTATTTTCAGTTTGTTTAGGCGTTTTTCTCACCAGATCATCCATTGTGGAGAAGCTGCAGGTCTAGTTTAAACCTAAACACGCACCTAAACACTGTTTAAACCTAAACACGTACCCAGACCCCAGATTGCCTACTTTTGCTCATCTTCAAATCGCATGTACAGAATCCATTTGGGAAACAGTGTCTATTCATCAACATGAAGCACGTCAGTCACGCACCGCTACATGAACTGACTGATTTGAGGATTGTAACGTATTTCTAACGGAAAGTAAGGGAATCCCGCCATTTTAATAATTATTTCAATGTGTTTTTTAAGGCTAAATAAATTTTACATTTAACAGCAAGAGGCGCCCCCTGGTGGTTCGGCGATCCTGTAGAAATAGGGAGGATCGGCTCTTTGATGATGTTTATTGCCACTTTCATTGACAGATTAAAAATACGAGAGAAATATGGAAAAACATTTTAACAGGATTATAGCGGGATAGAATGGTAAAATATGGGAGAATCCAATCCAGGCTCATTCTAAAAACGTAACTCCATGGACGTTTCTGGAGACCGTGAAATACGTCCCGGCGGCACATTTTTCAGCAGTTTTTGATTTCGCGAATCTGCCAGAGGTCGCCGTGTACACTTTTTGAGATCTCAAATTTCCCTCGCGAGTGCCATTCGCGTCTGCTGTTCTCGCGTAAACCCACCAGAGGCCGCTGTCGACTCACTTTTTGACAGACTTTCTGACTGACTGAGCGTACGATTGGCTGACCCGCCCTCCCCCTTCCCTAAACCCAACTAATTTTATCCATTGACCCGCCCACCCGCTTCCCTAAACCCAACCAACACGTTTCAAAAGCAATCCAAAAAAAAAAAGCCCTCGTCTGATTTTTTATTTTTATTTTTTTTTTTTTTTACCACGTTCTCAGATTTTACCACGTTCTCATCCTGCTATTCACCGTTTTTTTAAATATTTTGGATTCTGTTTTTGTCTTACCTGCTTTCTGGAACTGCTCTTCACCGCACTTGATCCCCCGTCTTCATGGTCAACTCCTCTCTGCATGTCAAATCTGCCGACGGATGTGGCGCGCTAACAGGACAAATTGGTTGCAGCCAGAATGCCGTCCATACGGAGGTAAGCGGTCAGCTGGTAAGCGCGAAAAGGAATGGCGTCATACCGCCCCGTATCGTTCGTTTAAAAAAAATGAAATGCAGCCATACGTACCTCCGCCTACGTAATTCGCTGTCTCCAGAAACGTCCGCAGGGCTACGTTTTCACAATGAGCCTGTGTTGGGAGAATCCCAGGAAAAAATGGGAGAGTGGACATGTATGTCCTTAATACATCTGAGCAACCACTGGTCCATGGTGAATATATATTTAGTAGGTGTGTTCTGGAACTCTGCCACGTGTTATTGAATCATATCTCATATCCATGGAGGTCAGACAGAAGAATAACATCAAGTTAGCAACATGATGAACTGGACAGTCGAGTAGCAGAGCTGGTATGGATGTATCCACACCTGTATGACCACTCATGGAGAGATTTTAAAGACTCACCGAACAGGAAGCATTGCCACGTCATTGCGAGGTCTTTTAAAATTCGAAACATTGAGTTTGCACTTAGCTTAGAACATAGTTTGACATATATGAGGGCCCGAAAGGTGTATATGGTGTATATTACAACTAAAAGCATGAATATATTCAAATGTGTAGAGGTATGAAATGAGTTGGGTCGAAACAGAACAGAAAAAAGACTATTCTAAACTGTGTTTTTTGATGTAAAAATTTATAACATTTTGAGTTTGTGGATCTCCTTGAAATCTACAAAACTTTAGCTCTGCCAAATTTTACTTGCAAGACAATAAAACAAAGAATACAATAGACGTCAAACTAAGATTGGCTTTAACCATGTTTGTGTACGTGCTGCCAGAAAGAGTCAACAAGCTAATGAGAAGCTCAGAGATCAAAACTACCTGGAAATCTCGGAGTTCCACTGTAGAGACTAGACAGCTGCTTTTTCACGTGCATGAGATCCCTGTTGGCTCACAAGGCATGGAAGGATGATTGGGAGTTCCTAGAGAGGAGTGGCAATGAAGGTATGATCACAGTAGTGTCTGGAGCAGATGGAGAAGGTTGGAGATAGAAATACATGGAAATCTTGGAGTTACACAGAAGAGACTAGACTACAACTCACATGCATGAGATCCCAAGTAGCTGAGAGGATTGGGAATGTATGCTGGAATTTAAATTCGTACAATAATCAATTGTGCTGGTTGATGTCAAAGTCTTGAAGCAAAGCCAATGATCCAGAACGAAGAGAGAGGTGTCTCCTTGTCAAGAAACTTCTTAATTTGATGTCAGATGGCATTGGTCAAAAGACACACTGAGGAAATTAGCGATTGGAGCAGATGGAGAAGGTCGGAGATAGAAAATACCTGGAAATCTTGGAGTTTCATAGCAGAGATCAGACTGCTACTGACATGTATTAGACTTGTGTTGGCTCATGAGACCTTTAAAGATGATTCCTGAAGTGGAATGGGAATATATGTCCAATTTAAATGTGTACATTGAACAACCTTTGTGGACTGTTGGTTCCAGTTCCAGCGAAACCAGTTAGGAACCATTGATCAAGATAAATGGTTTGTTCGTCCCATAAAAGATGTGGCTCCTTGTCAACAAATTTGGTTTGGTCTTTTAAGATTTGGTGTCACTACACCACATTTAAGACTGTTAGGGAAGGAGGATTTCTTGGTTTGATGTTAGATGGGATTGGCCAAAAGACACTGATCAAATTAATGAGCTGAGTTAATGGAGAATGTCAGAGATAGAAAACAGTTAATAGAAAATAGTTTTCTAAGAAACCCCAAACAAATTAAATTAAATATTATTTGAATGTCTAAAAAAGCAACAGGAACAAAAAGATTATTTGGGATTGATTTGAGGCAAGTCTGGGGGTTGTGTGGTTTCATTTCAGTTTCATTTTAATAACAGAAGCAGCACAAAGGAAACTTTCACTACCACAAACAAGACTATCTGAGGTCAATTTGGAAAAGTTGGGGGGACAGAGTCCTCGAATGGCCTCTAAATATTCATTCACTCAAGTTCTTTTTGGCTTAGTCCCTTTATTAATCAGCGGTCGCCACAGTGAAATAAACCGCCAACTTATCCAGCATTTGTTTTACACAGGGGATGCCCTTCCAGCTGCAACCCACCACTGGGAAACATCCATACACACACATACACTATGGACAATTTTAGCTTACCTAATTCACCTGTACCACATCTTTGGACTTGTGGGGGAAACCGGAACACCTGGAAGAAACCCATGCGAACACGGGGAGAACATGCAAATTTGTCACAAAAACGCCAACTGACCCAGCCAAGGCTCGAACTAGTGACCTTCATGCTGTGAGGTGACAGCACTACCCACTGCGCCACTGTGTCGCACACCTCTAAATATAATTTTTAATATCTGAAAAACCAAAGCAGCACAAACAAACTTTTTTTACTACACAAATATTTAAGACTATGTTGCCAGTGTTTGGAGTTGGGTGGGGGCCAACTTCATGCTGATTCCTCGTCAACAAATAGAGTTTTCGGTTTGATGTTAGATGGGATTGGCCAATAGACAGAGATCCATTCAGCTATCAGAGCTAATGGAGACGATCTGAGAGAGAAAATACCCGGAAAGCTTGCAGTTTCACTGTAGAGACCAGACAGCTGCTTCTCACGTGCTTAAGATCCTCGTTGGCTCACGAGGCATTTAAAGACGACTGGAGTTCCTAGAAAAGAATGAGAGTCTATACTCTCCCCAATCCTCCTACTTATTGTCACCTAGCGTCCCATACTGTTTCTGACATCAGAGGCAATGCAGAAGCTAAACAAACATGAACGGGCTAAGGACATGACACTTGACTCAGTTCTTCCACTGTAAACTAAAACTGCCTTGCACTTTATAGTAAGTGGCCATAATTACTTACATCAAAAAATAAGTACAATGTAGTAATTTTGTTCATATTGTATTGTACAACAGTTATTGTGTTATTAAGGTAGGATATGGGTAAGGGCAGTGGTTCTCAATTGCGGTCCTCGGGCTTACACAAAGTTGCTGAGAATTTTATTTTAATATGCTTTAGTATACTCACAATTGAAAGTGAATACTAAGTAGGGATGGGGCTTTCTTTTTGCACATCATAATATTACATTTTATCTGCATATAATATATAATATTGTGTCTAAAACCATCAAACTGACGTCATCAGAGAAGGACTGCCACTCCAAATGCAGAGGCAAATGGTCAGACTTTGAAGATTACCAAATCACACTTATTATTAACTTTCGTGGATTAATTGTTGACCCTTTTGATTTCTTTAAGGTATAAGGGATGGTACAACAGCGTAACTATAAATGTACTTACAAAAATTAACTACAGTTGTAAGTACACATGCAGATAATTATTCAAATATAAGCTAATAGTAAAATCATGTATGTACAGGGTGAGCCATTTATATGGATACATCTTAATAAAATGGGAATGGTTGGTGATATTAACGTCCAGTTTGTGGCACATTAGTATATGTAAGGGGGCTCTTGAAAGAATAAAGTAACGTTAAAACCAAGCACACCATTGTTTTTCTTGTGAAATTCCCAGTAAGTTTGATGTGTCACATGACCCTCTTCCTATTTAAAAAAAACAAAAGTTGAATCCAAGATGGCCGACTTCAAAATGGCCACCATGGTCACCACCCATCTTGAAAAGTTTGCCCCTCACATATAGTAATGTGCCACAATCAGGACGTTAATATCCCCAACCATTCCCATTTTATTAAGGTGAATCCATATAATTGGCCCACCCTGTACATAATAGATGAATTGCACCAAATTATTCATCTAAATCCAAGTACATAGCAGTTAAGGCATACCTGCCAACATTTGTCTCTGAAAATCCAGGAGACCGGAGGCTGAGGGATTGTGGGAGAGGGGGGTGGCTTGGTGTTGGGGTTGAGGTGTCTAATAACACAGCTGAGGGTACGTAACTGTACTATGCACCAGGTTTCGGGCGACCACTGCGATCGGATACCATACCAAAGTCGGCAACCCTGGGGTGTCACAGACTGTACCAAGAAGCTGAGGAGCGGAGGAGGGGGGTGTGTTGAGGTGAAATTACGGAAGTTTTCCTGGAGAAATAAAAAAATGGGAGGGTGGCGGGAGATGGGTCTAAAATAGAGGAGATTCCCGAGAAAAATGGGAATGTTGGCAGGTACGACTTAAGGCTGATTTATATCTCTGCGTCAAGCACACACGTATGCTAAGGTGCGGCCTATGCGTGGACGCATAGCCCCCGCTGTGGCCGTCGCTGACGCGTACCTCTCAAAAAATGTAACTACACGTCGCAACGACGCATAACGCACGCTCTGTGATTGGTCGGCTTGGTAGCGCTGATGAGTGTGGGCGGGACCGAGAGCCACGCGAGCTCGATGGAGCGATTGTTTATAAGTGTGGAGTGCCGTGAAGGAGCTCCAGATGTTGTTTTGTGTTTACCTTATGGTTAAATTTGTTGCACGTCTGTCGGTTTCTGCCTCAAAATGAGCGGTTTGAGTCACTTGTACATTAAGGAAGCGTTCAGAAAAAACAAAACACCAGTGAAGAAACTCGACACAGAGGAACATAAACACCTCACTGCCAACTAGCGTTTCGGAAGTGTTATTGCAGAACAACAGTAACAGCGCGCAGAAGTATAAATACACAGCTACGCCGATCACTTGAGGCCACTTAAATGTATAGGTCACCCCAAAATTTAAATTTACTTCCCATTTACCCAAACTTCTATCAGTTTGGCGGACGTTTCTTTAATATCTTGGACACTAAAGAAGATATTTTGAAGAACGCTAAAATTCTGCAACCATTGACTTTGTTTTGCAAACAAACACTACAGAAGTCAATGGTAACAAGTTACCAACAGTTTTCAAAATACTTAGCAACACTCAAAACTCAAAACTCAAAAAAAAAAAGAGTCGGCGCCAATGGCGTAGTAGTTAGTGCTTTGACACATGCACTTCGGTGCTCACGGCGAGCCGAGTTTGATTCCTGCCTTGAGGTCCTATGCCAGTCCTTCCTTCTCTCTGCTCCCCATGCTTTCCTGTCAATAGCCTCTAATGACGCATTAAAGGTGACCCCCCCCCCCCCCCCACCCACCCACCCACAAAAAAACACCCCAAAGAGAAACAATATGTTAAAATTCAAATATAAGTGATCGATTACATTCTTACTTCTGTCGACATTAATTACTTATTGCGGTATAGGTGTCCCAATTTTGAATCCAGACTTGTGCACGTTTCCCAATCTTGTTCCCCCAAATTCACTTCTTGTCCAGCTAATGTCCTATCCAACTAAAGACCAAACAGTTCACTCTGAAAAGACATTCCTGAAGCTAAACCTTGGATCCAGACAGGGTCATCCTTGGACGGAGGTGACTCCTTGTTCAATGATTGGAGTTCTCGGTTTGATATTTGATGGGATTGGGCGAGAGACAGGCAATTATTCGATCACGCTTATGCATTTCCTGATGCTCCACGCTTGTTTCCTCATTACACTAATTGAGTACAAATTGGCTCAGAAGGTGCAGTGCAGCTATCAAGAGGATTAGGTTTATCAGATGACAACGTAAAGCCCTCTGATCCTATTAGACACAAAGCGGCTAACGCAGAGGAGCTGTGTCAGCTCACCGGGGGGAAACAAGGAGAAAGAGCAGAGGCAGAAAGTTGGCCGCCTTACACAACGTTTCGAGCAGTTCACGTAATTCAGATCATCGCCCTGACAACTGGCCCCGCCCTTCATTTGCATGATCAGAACAAGTAAATAGACTTGGGGAATCTTACTTGTCACCAAAATAAGGCTTTGTGATTTGTTTGTGCTGTTTTAATATAAATATATATATTTTATATTTATATATATTTTATATTTATATATATTTTATATTTATATATATTTTATATTTATATATATTTTATATTTATATTTTATTTAAGTTTTCACCTTTATTTTGATAGGTCAGTGGAGATTTGCAGGCAGGAAAGTATGGGAAGCAGAGATAGGGAAAGGGTCGGCAAAGGACATTGAGCCAGGAATCGAACTCGGGTCGCCGTGAGCCACTTGGTGCTATATGTTGACACGCTAAGCACTAAGCTATTGACGGCAACTTGATCTGCATGTTTTTAATCTTCCCTAGTAACAACAGAAAACATTTTGTGTCAAAATTTTTTCTACATTAAGCTACCTTAAATAAACATTTTAGCGTTAGCATTATGCACTGTGTATGCTCTCAAAGTATATAATAAACTTTCACATTTCCTTCTCCATTTCACTTTGTTACAAGAAACAATAATGCTTGTGTATTCAACTAAAATAGAGATATATATATATACGTTTATTACACGGCTCTCTGGAATAATTGATTCTGATTGATCAGTTGGATATGTTATTCCCAGATAACAACCACTGAAAACGAATAACACGGGCTCATCTTGGTACTTTGAATCATCCATCAGCGATTACGTTTACACCCATATACATACATCCACATTCATGTTCATGTGCTTGTCTGTCCTGATTTTTGTGACTAAATAACACATAGGTCAATGCAGGGGTTCCCAAACATTTTTAGCCCGCGACCCCCAAAATAACAATGCCAGTGACTTGTGATCCCCAATATCCTCTGAGGTGGTTATAAATATAAAAACCTTGTACACAACGGCGCACACACATACCAACAGGCTCGAGTCTATTTATCATTTAATTTTGAAGAACGCCACTCGGAGACCTCCCTCCATGTTCAGTTGTGGCCTATATTTATTGTTGATGTACGTGAGTGCCGTAAAGGTGTCAGAAAATGTAACCCGGTGCAATAAAATCAATGTGCTGTGTCTTTAATATAACGTAATCCCCCAAGAGGTCACAAAATAAATACATTTTAAAAATCGAAAGGCTGACGGCTTTTTATTTGCATGTTGTTTTTTTTATGTAACTATTAACTACTATTTTCTTCTGTAGGTTATGGATAAAATATGGTAATTGTAATAGTTTAATAAAATGAATCTGATTTTTGGAAATCACCAAGCGACCCCCTGAGGGGTCAGGACCCCCACTTTGGGAAGCACTGGGTTAGTGTATGCTTCATTCAGCCATTTTTGTGTTTATCACTCGATCTACTGAGGTGGTCATCTTGAACATTTTTACTTGTTGTAATTTAATAAATATATCCAAATATCTATAATTCCCTGGCTTTTCCTAAATATGTGTATATTTCTTTCTAACATTGTTATTTTAATAAAATTACGAAACACAAAATAGATGAGTATTTCTATCTTTAATTACCATAGCGCTCAAAATGACTGCATACATTTCAGTCTCTGCAACTTTTCCCCGTGCCTTTGAATGTGAATGCCCCTGTTGCCTAGCAACTTCCTTCTTGCTAAAACATAACTTTCTGGTTTTAATATTTTTATTAATTTTTCAAATATATCCATTGACAAACCCTAAAACCCTCACCTTGAATAGAACAAAACATAGCTCTCAAGTTCTTCCGTCTAAAATTACAAGTATTTGGAGAAACAGCAATGTTAATAAAGATACTAAGAACAACAACAAAAATACAAAACCAAAACAAAGAAATTACACTTACATGTATATATATTTGTAGGGTATTACTTAATATGGTCAACATAACCAATAAAGGGTGCCATATCTTATAGAATTGTTTACCTGGTCCTCTTAAAGAGCATCTAATGTTTTCAAGGTAAAGACAAGACATCATCTCTCTGGTCCATTGAATAAAGGTGGGTGGAGGGAGATCTTTTCATTTGAGCAGAAATGGTTCAGTCTTCTGGGACGATTCTAAATAATGCCACAAGTGGTTCTGGCTCTAAATCTGTATTGGAGCACAACAGAAAGAGTATCAAATATTGATCGCCAAAAGTTTTCTAATTTAGGGCAAATCCATAATGTGTGTGTTAAAGTACGCTCAGCAGCCTGGCATCTATTACACAAAGAACTAACACCAGAAAACATTTGAGCTAATTTAACTTTAGATATATGAGCTCTATGGACTATTTTAAACTGTAGAAGAGAATGTAGAGGACAAATGGATGATGAACGAACCTGACTGAGAACACCATTCCACATATCATCTGAGAGCGGACTACCAAGGTCCTTCTCCTCCCTCCCAGGCTTTCTCAATGTTATCTTTGGGGGAAGATGTTTGATTTATCATCAAAATATAAATAATAGAAATGGATCTCTTAACTAGTATGTAAAGCGAAAGGTATTTGATTACCATGGTTGGAAAATCTAGCGGAAGTGATTTAACGTCAAATACAAAATCTTTAAAGGACTTGATCCCTTTGTCTGACCAGATCCTAAATGAGCTATCCTAACCCTCAGTGTTGAGCGCTCTGCATATTTAAAAAGCTTTGACAGTTGGAGAAGTTCTCACATCTCTTATTTTTCTGCAGCACAAAAAAACACAACCATATGACCATTTAGAACAATGTTTAGTGCCAATTTATATAATTTGTGGCATGGAGCCATGTAATAAGTGGGATAAAGTACATCCAGGTGGTTGTTACAGCAGAACAAAGGCCTACAGGCTCATACAACAGCCAACATGGCGCCAAACAGACAATAAGAGTAGCATTCACTGAGTCAGGAGGATTCACAGTACCCCGATGAGCCAGTGCTATTAGTTTCAGCGGTTGTTATCTGGGAATAACATACCTTGGATTCTCACGATTGACCAATCAGAATCAATTTTTCCAGACAGCCATGTAATAAAAAAAATGAATAAATGAGTCTTGGTACTCGTTTAAAAATAGAGTTGATTTATATTTATGTGTATATGATACTAATTATATATATTTAAATATCTATGCAACTTTTTTTTATTGTTTTGTTTCGATATACGTGTGGGTATATATATATATATATATATATATATATATATATATATATATATATATATATATATATATATATATATATATATATATATATATCCTTTAATACCTACACCAGTTGAGAACCACTGATCCAGTCTATTGGTCAGGTTATTCTGGGACAGATGAGGCTCCTTGCCAACAAATTTGTTCTGTGGGTTTTATATTAGATGGGATTGACATCTTGTTCAGGATGACTGACATGTATTTGTGCAACAGTGATGCCCTCCCTCAAGTCCCTGCTCTCCTGGCATCTTCTAGTAATCTGTAGATTAGCGCATAAGACCCTCTGTCGACCCAGTGAACGGAGGACTCTGCAGTTTACCTGTACTCTGACTAACCCAACAACAGCAACACGAAAGCTTCATCGTTCATTCGGTCACAATCTCAAATGTAATGTTGAAAATCAGTGAAAACAAGTGTGGTACTGGACCCCTGCTAGAGAACACTTCCTCTGCAGTTTAGTTTAATTAAATTAACTTTTTAGACTTGTGCTCATTAAAACCAGCGCAGTTAACGGCAGTCGGTTGCATAATGTGGAGGCTGGTTAAATGCGTCACAAGTGTAAATTGCTTAACTAATCATTATTAGCTGGTTTTGTAACTAGTGGCTCTTGTCAAATAAGGCTAATCACTATTACTAGTGCTTCTAGGTGGTATAGTAGTAATCTGATCAAACCTCTCGTAACTTATTTAGATGTGACCGATTTCGAAAATCTGCACTGTAATATATTAAAAACAGCAAGATAAATGCATTTCATAGCATCCACAAAGCAACACCTTAATCATCAACGTCCTTAAAGCCTGCGTGAACCAGAAGTTGCTGGGACTTTTATTTCAGTAAGCTGATGTTCTTCCAACTGAAACTTTCCTTTGAGCATCATTCCCTCATTGCAAATGAATGGTAAAAGGGGCGTGGCTAAGAATATTGTGGAGGAAGCCATCAAACTGACATCAGCAGAGAAGGGCCGCCAATCCAAAGCAGAAGAAAATGCTCAGACTTTGATTGAAGATTGCCAAAGCAAACATTTTATTTCTTCAGTGGAGGGTTAATTGTTCACCTAAAGAACAATCCGCTAGCTAAACTCCAACAAACACATAGCTACATGGTTGCAATGCGTCCAACCCAAGCGGCAACCTCCCGCTCTCCCTCGGAAGGCCAATACAGTTGGAGAAGTTCTCATATCTCTCATGTTTCTGCAGCACAAAAAAACACAACCTTATGACTATTTAGAACAATGTTTAGTGGCATTTTTTTATCATTTGTGGCATGGAGCCATGTAATAAGTGGGATAAAGTACATCCAGATGGTTGTTACAGCAGAACAAAGGCCAACAGGCTTATACAACAGCCAACATGGCACAGAACAGTCAATAAGAGTAGCATTCACTGAATCAGGAGGATTCACAGTACCCCGATGAGCCAGTGCTATTAGTTTCAGCGGTTGTTATCTGGGAATAACATACCTTGAATTCTCACGATTGACCAATCAGAATCAATTGGCTGGCTCCAGGAAGTCCAGGTCATTTCTGAATGCAATGGGAAATTGGCCATTTTTACAGCTGATAAAAACAAGTCTACAGCCTGGTTAAAAAAAAAGGCTTTGGTGCATATATGACTACCCTTCATGACAACTGTAAGTGGGGTGAATTTTTTTATAACTCATGCGTTTCGTTTTTTTATTAAGTCTGTGTTACATATTTGTGTTATTTGTGCTCTGTTTGTGTTTATCTCTCTATCACTCTCGCTCTGCTCTCCCATATCTGCTTTCATTATTCACAGGTTCTGTTCATTGGTCTATACAGCTGTCAGTCATTTCTCCCCCGGTTACGTCATTCTTACGTCACATCCAATAAGCAAAGACCACCCATCATAAAAGCACGCCAGACCACTCACCAGCCTCTCTCTTTTCCCTTCCTTATCTTGTTTTCTTGTTCCGCTTGTTTGTGTTTATTGCGTTGCGTTACGAAAAAACGTCTAACTGTGTATTTTGTTGTTGCCCGTTTCTGTGTGCACATTATCCCTCCGTTATTTGTAGATCCCTCCATTTCTCCATTTACGTTGTTTACGAGGCTTGGACGAAGCGGACAGGTAAGAAGGTCACGTGACATACATTTTGCAACACTTAGGACTACTCTTCTGTATAGTACATTAGGTTAGGGGCGAGCGCCACCCCTTGTAATTTTGGATAGATAGATAGAGTAGACAGTCAGGACTCGGAAGACTCTGCGCGTGTTAATTATTTTGTTTTCACATAGTTAGTTAGCTAGATGCTTCTGGGAAGTTAGATTTAGTTTGGGTTTTGTTCTTTTCGTTCCTTTAGCGCCGCCCAAGTCCCTTCTGCCAGCTCTCCTGTATTTCCCCGTCTTTGTATTTGTGTCAGTGTTGTAAATATTGTAAATACTATGTTTTGCCTTACTTTATTTTCTTTATTTTGGATTTATTCGTTGTTTTTGTTCACTTTTGGGAATTATAAATAAAATCACAATTTTGGCATTATTTTGGTTGTCTTTTGCACTTATTCACTGTTTGTATAAATATATTTTAATTACACCTGAATGTCAAACCCCATTATCCCCTAGACTAACATCAGGGGTTTGTAACAGTCTGCATAATTAAGGGCGTGGCCATTTCAGTGACAGCAAGGTCTGGCTGTTCGCTGTCCTTTCACCTCAGCTGATTCCGACTGATTAGCCGCTGAGCTCGGCATATACATCGCATTTTTGTTTTGGTTCATGTTTCTTTACACAGTCAATTGCCTTTTGGGATTATTTCCTACAATTATCAGATGATATGGGATGCTGTGTGCACTTAATTGTGCTCACAAACCATTCACGTGGCCTGTTTCCCAGACGAGTGAAGTTATATACTTATATACCATCTCTATAAATGTATTTGCTTTATTGAAGATCATTTATATTTTTCTTTAAAGCTGTAAAGCACCTCAGAATCTGAGGTCAGGCTGGAAAATGACCAGCGAAATCCAGCCTGGTTTAAGCTGGACATAGCTGGTTTGGGCTCGGCTCCCAGCCTGGCTAGGCTGGTCAATCTGGTTTTTAGCTAAGACCAGGCTGGAAATGGTTGGAAACCAGTCTGGAAATGGCCAAAACCCCTCTAAAACCAGGCTGGTTGACCAGCTAAAACCAGCCAACCAGCCTAGGCTGATTTAAGCAGTTTTTTTCAGTAGGGTTGTTAATGTCATACAGTGTTTTGCCTGGAGTTCATCAATAGTCTCGCAACACAGACTATATCTGAAGTGTTTGGAAGTAATTCGCATTTGTCACCTGTAGAAAAACGTCTAGTTTAGTGGCTCAATGTGTTACTACAGTGTTTTTACAGTCTAAACACTTTATTGATATAGTGTACAGCCAAGCACATGTGGTCAGAACACAAACGAGTCGCAGGTAATAAAGTATCAAGCGTTTCTCCCAAAGTAAAGTCTGTCTGCCAGGTCCAAGCAAATGCCAGTAGGTGTCTGTAGCTCCGCTCACTCTCCACCTCTTTGCCCTTGTTTGGTATCCCGCCTTGGGTGCGATGACGCGCAAACAAACTGGCAACAGTTGGGCGCGCCTACTTGTAGCTTCTTTTGCAGTGTTCAGAAACCTATGGGTGACGTCACGGATACTCCGTCCATATATTTTACAGTCTATGGTCCAACCCTAACACCTTAGTGACCTGGCAACTGCATATCAACAAATTCTAAATTAAAGACTTTAACAACATATTAACATGCTTAAACACTCTTAACAAGCAACTAGTAACTGCTTAGCAACCTCACAAACCCACAACATGCAAAACCCGAACACCTCATACCGAGTTTAAACTGCAGGATCACTGAGTTCACACTGCATGACTATCTGAGCTAGCGTTCCGTCGGTGCTGTGTTTACATTGTAGGATGGACCGGCGACAGGGGTTTCACACTGCATGACTTTAAAATAGAAAGAATCGCCGACAACTTTGTCCAAACTACGTCTCACAACCAAATACAAGCGAGAAGTGACAGGGAAACAACGCACAGACTGGTTTCTTGAACAAGACAATGAGTTCACTGTACTCAAATGGCCTCCACAGTCACCAGAACTCAATCCAATAGAGCAGCTTTGGCATGTAGTGGAACGGGAGATTCACATCATGGATGTGCAGCCGACAAATCTGCAGCTGTGTGATGCTATCATGTCAATAAGGAAATCTCTGAGGAATATTTCCAGTACCTTGTTGAATCTATACCACGAAGGATTAAGGCAGTTCTGAAGGCAAAAGGGGGTCCAACCTGGTACTAGTAAGGTGTACCTAATAAAGTGGCCGGTGAGTGTATAAAACACATTTACAGATTGATTGTTTTCTGATCCTTTAAGTCTGTGGTTAGTTGTTTTGGAAATATATGAAAATCTAACAAGATGTATTTCAGTATGCTGTTAATATACACATTTCTAATGAATTTAAGTGTCAAGCTTTTATTGCAAATGCTGTGAGTACACAATGCTGGAAACACGGCCTGTTTTTTGAGTCTTTTCAACCGCATCAGTGAGTGTTTCATGCTCCTAATTCTGCCGGATCAAAAGACAGTTTACGTGCCTGAGAGCACAGGAAGAATATGGGTGAACTTACCTCTTTAAGACATAATCTGACACTCCTGATTAAAGCAGATATTCTGGACGCATCTCTGCCTTTAATTGGCTGATTAGATGCCTCACCTGTCAGTCAAACTGCTTTTCTCCGGCCGGGCATTCTAAAAGGGTCCCGAGGTTCCTCCCACTCTGACATCACTGGGCAAATCTTTCCATGACTGCCAGAGATTAAAGCAAGAGCACGTAAGCGCTTAAATGCACACACTTACTGCAATATTGAGAAACGTAATGTCAAAGGTCACTCAAAATGTTTGTTTGGATTTATTGTATTGTATGTATTATTTAGATACAGTGTGTGTGTATGTTTGTATAAATATATACACTACCTGACAAAAGTCTTGTAATCAATCCCAGTTATAAGAGCAACAATAATATCTTGACTTCTAGTTGATCGTTTGGAAGGTGGATTTATCTGATGAATCATCTGTTGAACTGCATCCCAATCATCACAAATACTGCAGAAGGCCTACTGGAACCTGCATGGACTCAAGATTCTCACTGAAATCAGTCAAGTTTAGTGAAGGAAAAATCATGGTTTGGGGTAACATTCAGTATGGGGGTGTGTGAGAGATCTGCAGATTGGATGGCAACATCAACAGCCTGAGGTATCAAGACATTTGTGCTGCCATTACATTACAAACCACAGGAGAGGGCAAATTCTTCAGCATCAATGCTCCTGAAAGCAAAGAAGGTCACGGTGCTCCGGGATTGGCCAGCCCAGTCACCAGATACAAACATTATTGAGCATGTCTGGGGTAAAATGAAGGAGGAGGCATTGAAGATGAATCCAAATGATCTTGATGAACTCTGGGAGTCCTGCAGGAACGCTTTCTTTGCCATTCCAGATGACTTTATAAATCAGTGATTTGAGCCATTGCAGAGATGTATGGATGCAGTTCTCCAAGCTCATGATGGAGTCAGACACAATATTCATTCTGTTTCCACTGCAGCATGACTTTATATTCTATACTGGACATTATTTCTGTTCAGTGACAAGACTTTTGTCTAAGCAAAGTCAGACCTTACTGTCGGAATTAAATCATTAAAAATCAAGGCATGATCATATTTTATTGTGGTAAAATAAACGTAATCTAGAGGCCTTTGCCTTTAATTTAAGCCAGTTCTGATACCAAATGATCAACTAAAAGTCAAGTAATTAATAAGAAGTAATTAATTCAGGTTGTTATTATTTTCAAATATGTCATGGCTTTCTAAGAACATGGTGCTCATATTATAATTATGAAACGATCAGAAAAATTAATATAATTATGAGATAAAAAGCCAAAAATATGACACACTAAGTGACAATTGTGGCTTAAAAGTTTTAATTATGAGATTTGTCAAAATTATTTTCATTAATTTACATAAAACTAAAATTGAGGGAAAAAAATTGACATATTACGGCATAAAAAGGTCGCAATTATGAGATAAGACAATTTCGACATACAACGTTAAATTTGTAAAAATGTTAATTATAACAACACATATAATTATGAGATAAATATATGAGATAATATATATATTTATAAATATTTATATCTTAATATTTAATATATCAGAAATAATTCTGAGATTTAAAAAAAACTATGAGGATGGACTATTTTTGGCATACCAAGGTGTTAATAATGTGACGTAATTTCAGAAGTTAATCTGAAATTTACATGAAAAGAAGAAATTATGAGATAGAACGCAAAAAATTAGGGGGGGGGGGGGGGTATTTTAAGTTAAAGATATTATAATATAAGATAAATATATCATCAGTATATAAGATAAGATAGCTTTCTGACCCTCACACTATTAGAAAAACAATATTTTTACATAGAACGGTTTAATAAAATATGTGTAATAATGCTATATGTGGGGAAAAAACAGGCATAAATTCAAGTCATTTAAATCAATAAATGCACATACACAAATTATATCACATATTTTGCTGTTTAATATTACAGAAAGATTGGTAGAATGAGACGACGGCCAAGAGTCGCTAATGTGGCTGATATAATTGGATTAAATAAGATCAATCTTTATCAATTTTCCTCTTATGAGCTGGATGTTGTCTCTTTCTCACTCTAAAATCAGCTTTAGCTTGTCTCATGATAATTCATGACTTGATATTCATGAAAACAACCTCATAGTTACAGCTTGTGCATGGAAAAGCATTTCAACATGTTGCTTTTTCATCATTTTTCTATGGGAATATGCATTACTCTGCATCTGAAGAATAAGGTGTTCACTAAGGTGTTCAAAAAAAATGTCATTTTTGGTCTTATTTGAGATTCTGCAAACAGTCAAACGCATCTGGCTAGCATACGTAGATGTAACTATGAGATAGTGACACTCTATAAAACCATAATTATGAGATAAAAAGTGCAAAGTGTGACAAAAGTCAAAATTATGACAGAAGTTTTAAATATTAGGATACATATCTATCAATTTCGAGATAGTCTAAACATAATAAATCAAGTTAAAATGGCAATAAATCTAAGTTTAGATGAAATGTAGAAATTATGAGATAATCGGCTGAAATGAGCACAAATTCAAAATGGTTTCATTTCAAGTTGAAAAGGATATGAAAATAAAAAGTAAAAACTGGGACAAAACGTTGTGCGATAAGACAAAAAATAGGAAATAGGAACTCAAGACAATTATGAGACACTAAACCTTTATCAAAATTTGACCACTATCTGAAGCTGAATATTTCAGATATGGCCCTCTTAACACATGGTGCTCATAATCATTTATAATCATGAAATAATTTGAAGTGATGCCAAAAATATAACATACTAAATGACAATCGGGACCTAATTCTTAATTATGAGATACGTAAAAATGATGTCTTCTGCTGAAATTTAGAAATGATGAGATAGCAATTAAGTCAAAATTATATAACGTGAAATTTTGACAAGTTATTAGATAAACATTCATACAAAGCCATTATTATGAGATAAAAAAAACAGCAATTTAAGACAAAAGTCAAAATTTTAGACAGAAATCATAAACATTTGGATGAATATCCATCAATTTAGAGATCAAGTCTAAACATAATAAGGCCTGTTAAAACGACAATAAATCAAAGTTTAGATGAAATGTAGAAATTATGAGATAATCGGCTGAAATGAGCTCAAATTCAAAATGGCTTCATTTCAATTTGAAGAAGATATGAAAATAAAAAGTAAAAACTGTGACAAAATGTTGTGAGATAAAAGAGCAAAATATGAAATAGGAACTAAAGACAATTATGAGACACTACAGAAAAAGAGACTTTTCTAATCTAAATTTGACCACAATTTGAAGCTGAATATTTCAGATATGGCCCTCTTAACACACGGTGCTCATAATAATTTATAGTTGTGAAATAAATTTGAAATGATGCCAAAAATATAACATACTAAATGACAATCGTGACCTAATTCTTAATTATGAGATACGTAAAAATGAAGACTTGTGCTGAAATTTAGAAATGATGAGATAGCAATTAAGTCAAAATTATATAACGTGAAATTTTGACAAGTTATTAGATAAAGATTCATATAAAGCCATTATTATGAGATAAAAAAAACAGCAATTTAAGACAAAAGTCAAATTTTAGACAGAAATCATAAACATTCGGATGAATATCCATCAATTTAGAGATCAAGTCTAAACATAATAAGGCCTGTTAAAACGACAATAAATCAAAGTTTAGATGAAATGTAGAAATTATGAGATAATCGGCTGAAATGAGCTCAAATTCAAAATGGTTTCATTTCAAGTTGAAAAAGATATGAAATTAAAAAGTAAAAACTGTGACAAAATGTTGTGAGATAAAAGAGCAAAATATGAAATAGGAACTGAAGACAATTATGAGACACTACAGAAAAAGAGACTTTTCTAATCTAAATTTGACCACAATTTGAAGCTGAATATTTCAGATATGGCCCTCTTAACACACGGTGCTCATAATCATTTATAGTTATGAAATAAATTTGAAGTGATGCCAAAAATATAACATACTAAATGACAATCGTGACCTAATTCTTAATTATGAGATACGTAAAAATGAAGACTTGTGCTGAAATTTAGAAATGATGAGATAGCAATTAAGTCAAAATTATATAACGTGAAATTTTGACAAGATATTAGATAAACATTCATACAAAGCCATTATTATGAGATAAAAAAAACTTCAATTTAAGACAAAAGTCAAAATTTTGACAGAAATCATAAACATTTGGATGAATATCCATCAATTTAGAGATCAAGTCTAAACATAATAAGGCCTGTTAAAATGACGATAAATTAAAGTTTAGATAAAATGTAGAAATTATGAGATAATCGGCTGAAATGAGCTCAAATTCAAAATGGTTTCATTTCAAGTTGAAGAAGATATGAAAATAAAAAGTAAAAACTGGGACAAAACTTGAGATAAAAGAGCAAAATATGAAATAGGAACTGAAGACAATTATGAGACACTACAGAAAAAGAGACTTTTCTAATCTAAATTTGACCACAATTTGAAGCTGAATATTTCAGATATGGCCCTCTTAATCATTTATAGTTATGAAATAAATTTGAAGTGATGCCAAAAATATAACATACTAAATGACAATCGTGACCTAATTCTTAATTATGAGATACGTAAAAATGATGTCTTCTGCTGAAATTTAGAAATGATGAGATAGCAATTAAGTCAAAATTATAAAACATGAAATTTTGACAAGTTATTAATTAAAGATTCATATAAAGCCATTATTATGAGATAAAAAAAAGTGCAATTTAAGACAAGTCAAAATTTTGACAGAAGCATGAATACTATTTTTGAGATAAAAGGCTGAAATGAGCACAAATTCATAATGGTTTCATTTCAAGTTGAAAAAGATGAAAATAAAGATGAAATCATAATAAAAGAAAAACTGGATAAAAAGGATAAAACATTGTGAGATAAAAGAGCTAAATATGAAATACTAACTCAAGTTAATTATCAGACACTACAAAAAAAGGTCTTTCTAATTCAAATATTCAATCTGAAGTTCAATATTTCAGTATTTCAGCATCTCGATTTCTCTTTATGCATTAAAACAGCACTTCTCTCCTCAGCACAGAGCCAGGCTTTAAAAATCATTTGGAAGAATTACATCTCATCCTATTTGCGGATTAAAAACAGAATAAAGTTGAGGAATTCAATCTGCCGACGGTCTCAAGGGTGGCAGACCAACATCAGCAAATCAGCGCAATGAGAAAAAAAACATCGAAATTATTTCCTTTGAGACTCTGGGACATGAGATTTCACTCCAAAATCAGCTTGATTTTGACAGCGCCTTAAGCGGTGCTTGTGTAAAACTTATCATCATGATGCATATTAAACAGCTCAAAAGAGCATATATGAGATGGTAATCCCAGATAAACACAACATAACAATCCCTTATCCTTTTTTTTGCTTGAGAAAGAGTGATTAGACTTCCTGTAAAAATCAGTTTCCTCTTTATTTGTGTTGTTTCAATAAATAAATACAATTCTGAATTGCAAGTACATCTGAATGTTGTTCTACAGGACCTCATCGAGGACTGAAGCAGACGACATTTAAGAATACATTTTTAAAACTGGGTGAAGCATATCAGAACATGTCTGGATCATATTTCACCCCAAATAAAAACAAAAGAAAAAATCTACATTTCTTAAATAATACTTAAGCGCATTTCCCAACCGGAATCCATATGTATCCATATGTTAAATCCATATGTTAATTAAATCCATATGTTAATCAAAGGTGCAGTATGTAAGTTCAACACCCAGTGGTTGAACTAGGTATTGCACTCCCGATTCAAATCACACGCAAGAGCAGGTTGCCAGATTGATAACATCAACAGTCGAGCCTAAAGACTGATTTAAGGCTGATTTAAATCGTGTTATAAGTAAAAGCAATGGCATGTGATAGAAGGAATATTTTCCATATCAAAAGGAGTTTTTGTTCTAACAAACACCTGGAATTTCTTGCAGCTGAAGAACAAAAAACTGACAATGATCACCTCAGGTACACCTCATACGCTTTATTCAGTGTTAAATGCTAATAACGTGAGTTTGAACGCCATTTTACATGACATTTATTGTCATACTACTGAAAGCAGCAGCAGATAGTTAACTTCAGATCTTAAAAAAATAAAATAATCCCTTTGAATTTTTACTTCAGAACTGTGAATTAGCATGTATTATTTAGATCAGGGATCACCAAACTTTTTCCTGGAGGGCCGGTGTCCTGCAGATTTTAGCTCCAACCCTAATCAAACAAACTAATCAAGGTCTTACTAGGTATATTTGAAACACCGGAAGGCAGCAGTGTTGAGGCAAGTTGGAGCTAAACCCTGCAGGGACACTGGCCCTCCTGGACCGAGATTGGTGACCTCTGATTTAGATACATGCTAAACCTTAACATTTTGTTGGAGTGCAGTGAGTGCACTACTCTTTGCTTCTGAATGGCTGTATTTAAATGTGTCGTGTGTCGTCTGGTGCAAACAGCCAAATTGCTCATAAATCAAATCTCATCATGTAGCGTGTTGTTAGGACACGGTGTTACAGTGTAGCCTGCTCACATAACGTTTACGTTCGTAACATTTATATTCTTTGCTAATTAATAACCACCTCATGTGGAACTGCGTCTCATTTCGCAGGCTGCTACTGTCCACCGGAGGTCGCATTTCAGTCATGGAAACACACATTGAGAACCTTTCTGACTGAATGTATGAAATACGCGGTTTTCCATGAAGGCAACCCAGAGTGCTGAAATATAATTGGCTAAAGTAGCAGTGGGCAGGTTAAAAGAACCAAAACAAAGACAACCGTTCCGGCACATAACGCAGAATATCTCAAAGCAGAATATCTATCTTCAGAACAGTTTTTCAGATATAAAAATATCTGCAAACAAATAATGGTATTACACTTTAATTCATAATTATGAGATAAAGTTACAGTATTTACTGTATATTTGCTGTATTTACGAGATGCTACGGCAAAATTATAAGATGACAACTATGAAATAGTTAAACATAATTATGAGATAAAAGTCCAAAGTTTGATTTGACAACTCAAACTGATTTATGGTCATAATTAGTACAATATAAACTAAGGTTATAGTCATAGTTATGTTGACAAAAGTTGACAAATGTATTATTATGAGATAAAAAGGTGAAATTCTGGCAAATAAGTCAACTATGAGATGAAAATATGTCAGCAGTCATAATTAAGAGACAGTTTAAACTGAAAAGAGATCAATTATGATTTAAATCTACAATAAGAAGTCATAATCCTGTGATAAAACACAATAATGACGTGGTCACAATTCTGAGATAACAGAAGTTGACAAAATCATGATCATTTTTGTCTTTTTAGTCTCGTTATTATGCCTTGCGGTGAATTAAAGTACAAAACCATACGTAATATTAGTTTAATATTATAATAATGGCACCTATTATTGAAAGAGAATTATTAAAACCTAAAAAAGAAGTCAAGTGTTGTCACGATACTGAAATCCGATACCAATCGGTACTGAAATTTTAAAAACGTTCCCTTCCCGCTAACATTTAACATTCTTAAACACCACTGATTTGCCATTGTGTTCCTATGCTCAACAGAAATGACTGTGATTGGCCGTGAAGGTCATCAGTTCACCAAACTCAACACTGTTAACTGAGTGTAACCACAGATACAGGGACACTGGAGCTGTTTAAAGCAACGATGATCAGCTGGTTTGCTTCTAAGCTGATATACGAGCGATCCGCTCCAGTGTCCCTGTATCTGTGGTACACTCAGTTAACAGCGGAGAGTTCGGTAAACTAATGACCTTCACAGCCAATCACAGTAATTTCTGTTGAGCATGTCAACACAATGGCAAATCAGCGATGTTTAAGAACACGTCCAAATGTTAGCGGGAAATGTACGTTTTTAAAATTTCAGTACCGATTGGTACCGAATTCCAGTATCGTGACAACCCTAGTCAAGAGTTAAAGTGTTCTTAATTGTCAAGAAAATACAACAAAGAAAAGTATTATCCTAAAATAGGCTTAACTTTTATGCAAAAGCTTAATTATACTTCTGATTGTGTGGTGAAATGCCTGAACACGCTTTCCAGAAATTCACCCAATTAATCAAAAGCCATAAAATCAACCGTAACACATAAATATAATGCGCGTTTACCAAAGAACGAAGTGAAAGTGAGGCTGTGCGTCCACCCAAGTGTTTTTTTTTTTAATCAAAAGTTGACTGTTTGTTTCCTGTTGTTGTTCATGCTAATTTTTCAAGCGTAGCAATGCACTGAGTGAGTGTTTTACGGTCAGTTGAAAAACATTGAAAAAAAGTTGAAAAACGCAGCACTCATCAATGTCTCTTTTGAGCTAGCCATCCAATCACAGTGGAGAAGGGGCGGGACAATAAATAATTAAACAAATAATTTGCTAAAGACTTTCAACTTTTAACAGTACAGCGCAGGTTACTCTGTATCATAGCAACCGGCTGAAAAAAACAATGTGCTGCAAAAAAAATTCACAGCTAAGCATTATTAGCACTCACGTAAACAAAAACGCTTCAGTGAACGCGCAGCCTGAGTGTTGTGTAATCCTCATGTGTGGAGTTTCAGCTCTTTCTCCAATCGCTCTCGCAGTTTGTGAAACGACGGTCTCTTCTTGGGCTCCGTCTGCCAGCAGGACGTCATGATGCTGTAAACGTCTGCGGGACATTCGTCTGGAGAATCCATTCTATAACCCTGATCCACACACTCCTTCACCTCACTCACAGTCTGCCAATAAAGAACATGCCAGGTGAAGCTTTAGTAATTGAACGGATGATAAATCGATTCAATATGATCCGATATGTGGATTGTATCTTAGATTTTCTGAAAACATTGCGAATCTGTAGAATGGATTCTGAGTTTATTTATAAACAGAAAACTGAACTGGCTAGTTTTGCTCTAGGCAAGTTTTGAACAGCAGATGATGCTCTAGGCTAGTTTTGAACAGCAGATGATGCTCTAGGCTAGTTTTTAACAGCGGACTGCGCTCTAGGCTAGTTTTTAAACAGCAGATGGCGCTCTAGGCTAGTTTTTAAACAGCAGATGACGCTCTAAGCTAGTTTTTAACAGCAGACTGCACTCTAGGCTAGTTTTTAAACAGCAAATGGCGCTCTATGCTAGTTTTAAACAGCAGATGGCACACTAGGCTATTTTTTAACAGCAGACGGTGCTCTAGGCTATTTTTTAACAGCAGACGGTGCTCTAGGCTATTTTTTAACAGCAGACGGTGCTCTAGGCTAGTTTTTAACAGCAGATGGTGCTCTAGGCTAGTTTTTAAACAGCAGACGGCGCTCTAGGCTAGTTTTTAAACAGCAGACGGCGCTCTAGGCTAGTTTTTAAACAGCAGACGGCGCTCTAGGCTAGGTTTTAAACAGCAGACGGCGCTCTAGGCTAGTTTTTAAACAGCAGACGGTGCTCTAGGCTAGTTTTTAAACAGCAGACGGTGCTCTAGGCTAGTTTTTAAACAGCAGACGGTGCTCTAGGCTAGTTTTTAACAGCAGATGGTGCTCTAGGCTAGTTTTTTAACAGCAGACGGTGCTCTAGGCTAGTTTTTAAACAGCAGATGACACTCTAGGCTAGTTTTTTAACAGCAGATGGAGCTCTAGGCTAGTTTTTAAACAGCAGATGGTGCTCTAGGCTAGTTTTTTAACAGCAGACGGTGCTCTAGGCTAGTTTTTAAACAGCAGACGGTGCTCTAGGCTAGTTTTTAAACAGCAGACGGTGCTCTAGGCTAGTTTTTAAACAGCAGATGGCACTCTAGGCTAGTTTTTAAACAGCAGACGGCGCTCTAGGCTAGTTTTTAAACAGCAAATGGGCTCTAGGCTAGTTTTTAAACAGCAGATGGCACTCTAGGCTAGTTTTTAAACAGCAGACGGCACTCTAGGCTAGTTTTTAAACAGCAGGCGGCACTCTAGGCTAGCTTTTAGATAGATGGCGAACATAGATGGCACTCTGGGCTTGTTTTTAAACAGCAGATGGCACTCTAGGCTAGTTTTTAAACAGCAGATGGCACTCTAGGCTAGTTTTTAAACAGCAGACGGCACTCTAAGCTAGCTTTTAGATAGATGGCGAACATAGATGGCACTCTGGGCTAGTTTTTAAACAGCAGACGGCACTCTAGGCTAGTTTTTAAACAGCAGACGGCACTCTAGGCTAGTTTTTAAACAGCAGATGGCACTCTAGGCTAGTTTTTAAACAGCAGACTGCACTCTAAGCTAGCTTTTAGATCAGGGGTGGGCAAATTCGGTCCTGGAGGGCCGGTGTCCTGCACAGTTTAGCTCCAACTCTGATCAAACACACCTGCTTATGGATAATTAGTGATCTTGAAGACACTGATTAGCATGTTCAGGTGTGTTTGAGTAGAGTTGAAGCTAAACTATGCAGGACACCGGCCCTCCAGGACCGAATTTGCCCACCCCTGTTTTAGATAGATGGCGAACATAGATGGCACTCTGGGCTAGTTTTTAAACAGGAGATGGCGCTCTAGGCTAGTTTTTAAACAGCAGATGACGCTCTAAGCTAGTTTTTAACAGCAGACTGCACTCTAGGCTAGTTTTTAAACAGCAAATGGCGCTCTATGCTAGTTTTAAACAGCAGATGGCACACTAGGCTATTTTTTAACAGCAGACGGTGCTCTAGGCTATTTTTTAACAGCAGACGGTGCTCTAGGCTATTTTTTAACAGCAGACGGTGCTCTAGGCTAGTTTTTAACAGCAGATGGTGCTCTAGGCTAGTTTTTAAACAGCAGACGGCGCTCTAGGCTAGTTTTTAAACAGCAGACGGCGCTCTAGGCTAGTTTTTAAACAGCAGACGGCGCTCTAGGCTAGGTTTTAAACAGCAGACGGCGCTCTAGGCTAGTTTTTAAACAGCAGACGGTGCTCTAGGCTAGTTTTTAAACAGCAGACGGTGCTCTAGGCTAGTTTTTAAACAGCAGACGGTGCTCTAGGCTAGTTTTTAACAGCAGATGGTGCTCTAGGCTAGTTTTTTAACAGCAGACGGTGCTCTAGGCTAGTTTTTAAACAGCAGATGGTGCTCTAGGCTAGTTTTTAAACAGCAGACGGTGCTCTAGGCTAGTTTTTAACAGCAGATGGTGCTCTAGGCTAGTTTTTTAACAGCAGACGGTGCTCTAGGCTAGTTTTTAAACAGCAGACGGTGCTCTAGGCTAGTTTTTAAACAGCAGACGGTGCTCTAGGCTAGTTTTTAAACAGCAGATGGCACTCTAGGCTAGTTTTTAAACAGCAGACGGCGCTCTAGGCTAGTTTTTAAACAGCAAATGGGCTCTAGGCTAGTTTTTAAACAGCAGATGGCACTCTAGGCTAGTTTTTAAACAGCAGACGGCACTCTAGGCTAGTTTTTAAACAGCAGGCGGCACTCTAGGCTAGCTTTTAGATAGATGGCGAACATAGATGGCACTCTGGGCTTGTTTTTAAACAGCAGATGGCACTCTAGGCTAGTTTTTAAACAGCAGATGGCACTCTAGGCTAGTTTTTAAACAGCAGACGGCACTCTAAGCTAGCTTTTAGATAGATGGCGAACATAGATGGCACTCTGGGCTAGTTTTTAAACAGCAGACGGCACTCTAGGCTAGTTTTTAAACAGCAGACGGCACTCTAGGCTAGTTTTTAAACAGCAGATGGCACTCTAGGCTAGTTTTTAAACAGCAGACTGCACTCTAAGCTAGCTTTTAGATAGATGGCGAACATAGATGGCACTCTGGGCTAGTTTTTAAACAGGAGATGGCGCTCTAGGCTAGTTTTTAAACAGCAGATGACGCTCTAAGCTAGTTTTTAACAGCAGACTGCACTCTAGGCTAGTTTTTAAACAGCAAATGGCGCTCTATGCTAGTTTTAAACAGCAGATGGCACACTAGGCTATTTTTTAACAGCAGACGGTGCTCTAGGCTATTTTTTAACAGCAGACGGTGCTCTAGGCTATTTTTTAACAGCAGACGGTGCTCTAGGCTAGTTTTTAACAGCAGATGGTGCTCTAGGCTAGATTTTAAACAGCAGACGGCACTCTAGGCTAGTTTTTAAACAGCGGACGGGACTCTAGGCTAGTTTTTAAACAGCAGACGGCGCTCTAGGCTAGTTTTTAAACAGCAGACGGCGCTCTAGGCTAGTTTTTAAACAGCAGACGGCGCTCTAGGCTAGTTTTTAAACAGCAGACGGCGCTCTAGGCTAGTTTTTAAACAGCAGACGGTGCTCTAGGCTAGTTTTTAAACAGCAGACGGTGCTCTAGGCTAGTTTTTAACAGCAGACGGTGCTCTAGGCTAGTTTTTTAACAGCAGATGGTGCTCTAGGCTAGTTTTTTAACAGCAGACGGTGCTCTAGGCTAGTTTTTAAACAGCAGATGGTGCTCTAGGCTAGCTTTTAAACAGCAGGCAGTGCTCTAGGCTAGTTTTTAAACAGCAGATGGCACTCTAGGCTAGTTTTTAAACAGCAGACGGCGCTCTAGGCTAGTTTTTAAACAGCAAATGGGCTCTAGGCTAGTTTTTAAACAGCAGATGGCACTCTAGGCTAGTTTTTAAACAGCAGACGGCACTCTAGGCTAGTTTTTAAACAGCAGGCGGCACTCTAGGCTAGCTTTTAGATAGATGGCGAACATAGATGGCACTCTGGGCTTGTTTTTAAACAGCAGATGGCACTCTAGGCTAGTTTTTAAACAGCAGATGGCACTCTAGGCTAGTTTTTAAACAGCAGACGGCACTCTAAGCTAGCTTTTAGATAGATGGCGAACATAGATGGCACTCTGGGCTAGTTTTTAAACAGCAGACGGCACTCTAGGCTAGTTTTTAAACAGCAGACGGCACTCTAGGCTAGTTTTTAAACAGCAGATGGCACTCTAGGCTAGTTTTTAAACAGCAGACTGCACTCTAAGCTAGCTTTTAGATAGATGGCGAACATAGATGGCACTCTGGGCTAGTTTTTAAACAGGAGATGGTGCTCTAGGCTAGTTTTTAAACAGCAGACGGTGCTCTAGGCTATTTTTTAACAACAGGCAGCACTCTAGGCTAGTTTTTTTAACAGCAGATTGTGCTCTAGGCTAGTGTTTTAGCAGCAGATGGTGTTCTAGGCTAGTTTTTAAACAGTACATAGTTCTCTAGGCTAGTCTTTAGCAGCAGATGGTGCTCTAGGATAGTTTTTAACTATACACTCAAATGCTCAAGAATAAGTTTGTTTGTTTTTCAGAGTCATACTGTAAGTGGTCAAATGTTCTTGCATCTCAGGAACTAGAGTCAAACAGAGTTCTGCTGTTTGTAAAGCATAAAGCACCATCTGCTGGTAAAAACTAAGCTAAAAATTAATTCAGTGCATTCAGAAAATCTCAAAATCGATGTTGAATCGATGTCAATCTGCATCACAATTGATTTATCACCACAGCTCCACTAATCTACAAAGAGATGTGAAATGATGGGGAAAAATACACACCATTTTGGGATACGGTTGTCTGCCATATGAGAAGATTTCCCATAAAAGCACTCCATAACTCCAGACGTCTGACTGAGTGGAGAATTTCTACAAGAACACACAACGTAAGGGTTTTTAGCAAGAGTTTGGTTTTCACTTCCATACATAGCCCTGCCAAGTCATAATTTGTTAGACAAAATAAATTCTAATTTAAATTATAATGAGATACGATGTCAAAATTCGAAATGGTAATAACAGTACATGTGCATCACAACACTTGCTCTCGATTACCCATGGGATGTAGAGCATGTTCAAAGCACATGAAATGCGCACGATAAATCATAAGTCATGAATATGATATGAGATATAAAGACGATGAGAACTCGTATACGTTTTTGAACTTGCTTAGATGTTAACCTATTGTAGGAAGCCAATTAAACTATTCTCACATTATTCTTCAAGGCCTCTGGTGCAGTCCACTTCACAGGTAACTTTGAGTTGTCGACTGCCATCGAACCAACCCTCGCCAAACCGAAATCACTGATTTTGGCGACACCGTCTTCAGACACGAGAATGTTGCGTCCTGCCAGATCTCGATGAAGGAGCTTCTTTGACTCCAGATGCTCCATTCCTTCACACACGTCTCTGAAAAAACACACAGATAAATATATCCCTTACTGAAATGATCCTTAAAACATTCCCAGCTCATTCCTAATGTTTAATTGTAATATATGACAATAATTGGGAGTTGCACATGTCAAAATGTTTATGTAATTCACATTTATTATTAAAACTAAATAATAAATGTAAGCTTTTAAAAATTAAAAGTAACACCTTTTTCTTATATAGAAAAATAGCATAAAATAAGATATAAAAATAGCAATTTTGTTTTAAAAGTAAAATTTCTCATTAATGCAAAAATAATTTAATAATAAATAAATAATAAATAATACGGAAATATGAAAATGCTGGATATTTATGTTCAAATGTAGAATATCCATGATACAAACCTATTTATATTACATTATATTATTATAACTGTAATTGACGATAATTGTAAGTAAAAACATGAGAATTAATAATTCATTTATATTGTTTATACACTTATTAATAAATATTATTATTTATTTTTAAATTTTCTATATTATCATACAAAATATTAATTTAAATAAGTCCAGAATGAAGCCTTTTCTTTGCCAAAAGAATAATATAATAATTCTTATTGTGCATATATATATTTATATAAAAGTTTATTGTATTACTTTTGAAAAAAGCCAATTTATTTTTACAAATAAAATTGTTATTAAAGTAATAAATGAAAACATGAAAGAAATAATGAAAGAATAAATTTATGATGATCAGAAAATCCAGAAAATAAATTAAATAATTAAATTTTTAAGGAAAAAAACATCCTAATTACCATAAAATAAAGCAATAACACTAAATAAAAATAGCTCTATCCTCAGTTATTCTTATTAAATGTCAAATAATGTTTCATTAAATATTATTTATATGTTTAAAAATGTGATCTGGTTCATGCAAAAAATATAACCTTGATTTTCTTAACATTAAAAGTTTTGTTTTTTTACTTTAAGGGCCCTATCATGCACCCGGCACAATAAGGCGCAAGACCCGTTTGCCCCGACGTGTTGCTATTTTCAGAGCAATGTAAAATTAATTTTCCCGTTTTCCGCCACGTTGTTTAAATAGTAAATCCGTTTGCGCCGCTTTGTGGCCTCATGGGTGTTCTGGTCTAGAAAAGAGGTGTGTTGCGCCCCATTCACACGGGGCTTCAGCGTCAACGTTTGACAGAGGGCGTGTCTGAAGTTGGGGCTGACGCGATCGTCATAGCAGCATCAGCCAATGAAATTAGTCAGCAAAAGGCCACTGCCTGAGCTGGTGTATTTGCATACAGCGATCTGATTGGCTGACGCTTCCGTCAGCACTTGAAAAGTTGAGCAAGTCCCAACTCCTGCAGCGAGCAACACTTCTGAAGCACCGCCTACGGATCCACAATGCAGTACAGCAACACCTGACGTCACCCATTCAAAGTGAATGGGAAGCGTTGAAGCTGACGCCTCGTGTGAAGTGGGCGTTAAGGCTCATTGTTGGCGCGTTGCTTTTTTGAGGAACTAAAATAGACTGAGCAATAGACCAGCTGAAAGCAGGTCTAAAGTCCAGCGCAGAGCCTGTTAGTTGTGCGTCTTGCTTGCACATTGCTTAAAACACACAGGATGTACAGCAATACACAAATGAAAAAGAATTAAAGGAATAAAACGTTTACATAAATATAA